>NC_068382.1:3038606-3638606 GCF_023724105.1 Carassius gibelio
TATACAGGTATATTGTTGCAGTTTGTACAAAGAATAAATGTAAATTGCAGTCCTGAACAAACTATTGGTATATTCTTGCAGATATGTCAATAAATTATTAACACATTTTCTCACTTATGGCTGATTATTTGAATTAAAGCAGTGTTCAAACTTTATGATAATTTAATGTTTTTTCTTTTTCATTTTTTACTTTCCATAATATTTATGTAAAACAGCTTATTAAACATTAAAAGCTGAAGAAAATAACAGAAAATCTCATGTAAAATTACAGCAAAAAACTATTTTTGAATTACGGAAAATTACCGTTACTTAATGTGCCCGTTATTTAACGGTATTTTGCCGGCACCCCAGCTGCCGGAATTTTACGGGATTTTTTTTTTTTACAGCAGCTGTAGTCATCGTATTAGTATTTTATTTCCAGAATTGTTTATTCCGAGTTGTATTGTGGTAAATACTGCAAAAGGTAGAGGCAGTAGCTCACCAAGTGCAACTATTACATGTCATCAGAATAATGGTGCCCCCCATAGTCCATCGAAAATACATTTTAGTCGAAAAATAACAAAAATTATGACGTTATTCAGCATTGCTGACATGATTTCTGGCGTGCCCAATAACAAAGATAACACATCAGCATTGTCGTATGTCAACAGTCACAGCAGTCGCGCTCACAACAGACCCGGAAGAGAAGACAATGCTGAATACATTCATAATTTTTGGACCAAAATGTATTTTCGATGCTTCAACAAATTCTAACTGACCCTCTGATGTCACATGGACTACTCTGATGATGTTTTTATTACCTTTCCTGACATGGACAGTATACCGTACTTATCTTTTCAATAGAGGGACAGAAAGCTCTCGCGCTAAATCTAAAATATCTTAAACTGTGTTCCGTAACTATCACTATAGCCCCACTAAAAATGGCCTAGCGTCACCCATGCTTCTTAGAACCTTTTCAAAGAACCAGGACAAATGTTTAAATTGAAAGCTCAGGCATTCATGTGGTACCAACACAAGGGACTGAAATCTGCGTTCTGATTCGTTTCTAGTACATACCAGTTACATAGGTACCAGTGCCTGAGAAAAACTGACTTATTAATAAACTGAACGCAGGTGAACAGACTAAGACAATCAAGACTGAACACAGGAAACTAGGTCAAATGAACTAACTGAGCCCGTCCACATGAACGCAGGCATTTTCAGAATGGCAGCTTTTTCTGTATGGTTTGGCCATTCATCCACATACAAATGCAGCACCAGGTCACTGAAACCAATTATTTTTTTAAACCTCCTGCCACCGTGAAGATTTTCAAAATCACTGGTTGCAGTGTTATCGTGTAGACAGTGAAACTGGAGATTTCGGTTATCTCCGCTTACTGGAAAGTTTGACAGGCTTCTGATTGGCCAACATGGCTTTAGCTGAGATTATATCACCATCTGTTGGTTTCGCATGCTCTTGACAGTGCTTCATAGTATGCGTTTGTGTTTTCATGTGGACAAAGATTTTTAAAAAACAGAAGATGGTAAAAAAAATAAAATAAAAAAATAACTGTGCATGGCCTAAGGGCGGGAGAACAGAAATAGGAAACATTAAAAAAAAAAGTAAAAAAGACCATGACAATAAACTAGTAATTTGGTAAAAAAAGTTGGTAAAATGGCAAAATGGTGTCAGTCACTGAATTTCAAATGTACACACACACAAAACTATAATTTAAGGGATTCACTACCATATTTAAATGCATTTGTCATACCTGAAATTTTACAGCAGTGGTCTCCAACTCTGCTCCTGTTGAGCTACCGTCCTACAGATTTCAGCTCCAACCCCAATCAAACACACCTGAAGGGTTGGAACTGAAGTCTGCAGGACCATATCTCTACAGGAGCAGGGTTGGAGAGCACTGCTTTACAGTGTGTTGTTGGCCATTGGGCCTCATTCATTGAACTTAAAATATTTGTGTAAATAATACAAGTAATTTCCCCATAAAGTGGACCTTCCCAAGAACTCTCCTCCAGATTAAACATCATAAACCTCAGATTTCATAGTTAAACTTGTGTATGTTAATGAATTCCAGTCATTTGTAAATAGACCATACATGCATGCATTCACAATTAGCATAATTCCTGCCCATGAATTACAACTGTGTGAATTACTTTGTGAAGGAGTGAAAGCATTTAATCTTTCAATCAACTGCCAGAAAACACACAGGCAGTGCTCAACTTACTCCAGCATCAGTTGTTTCAACATCCCTTCATGTCCTCAACTCCACCAACTTATTTACGCTTCTTGCTATTAATACTTTCTTCCACATACTTGTAGACCTTGAGGGTTTTTAAGAGTTCAAGATAAAGCCACATCCTCAAGCTCCTACACTGTGGACAGCAAGTGCTCAGTGCTGTGTTCGACACCATAGATCATGACATACTCATAGATCGATTACAAAACTATACAGGTATTCAAGGGCAGGCTCTAAGATGGTTTAGATCCTACCTGTCCGATCGCTACCATTTTGTTTATTTAAATGGGGAGTCATCTCATTTATCACCAGTAAAATATGGAGTGCCACAAGGATCCTTCCTAGGTCTCCTTGGTAATATTATAAGAAAATATGGAATTAGATTCCACTGTTATGCTGATGATACTCAGCTATATATCTCAACGAGACCAGATTCAACTTCTAAATTATCTAAGTTAAGAAAGTGTGTTAAAAATGTAAAAGATTGTATTACCAATAATTTTGTCCAATTAAATTCGGATAAGACAGAGATATTAATTATTGGACCAAAAAACACTACACAGAATCTTGTAGATTACAATTTGCAACTAGACGGATGTACTGTTACTTCCTTTACAGTCCTACAAAGTCCACTAAAGGAGGTAGAGCCTTTTCATATTTTGCTCCCAAACTCTGGAATAGCCTTCCTGATAATGTTCGGGGTTCAGACACACTCTGTTTAAATCTAGATTAAAAACGCTTCTCTTTCGCCAAGCATTCGAATAATGTATCTCTTAAATTGTGAGTGTAGTTGCATCTGATCAAATGCGCATTCTCATTTTTTAGCTTGGGTTAAACTAATTAATTTTACTTTGTTAGATCAGCAGCTATGCTAATGATGTTCTATTTGTTTCTATGTTTTGGTAACTAGGATTTACACAAGCTCCAGTCTGGATCCAGATCACCTTAGAAGAGATGATGCTGACCCCTCAGAGGACCCCAGATGATGCTAACCCAGAATCAACAAACATAACTAACAAATATTGCTACAAGTTTGACTGCATCATATAATAATTATTAATTATTAATAATATTAATAATATTCATCGTCTGGCTGACTACGTCTTGTATTAATTTTCTTAAAATCCTGTCATATGTGCACAAACTGAAAGTCACAACTCATAAGCTTTTTATATATAAAATATTATTAAATTAAATTAAATGTATGCATTTAGCAGATGCTTTTATCCAAAGCAATTTACAGTGCATTCAGACTATCAATTTTTACATATCATGTGTTCCCGGGGGATCGAACCCCCAACCTTGCTCTTAATAAAACGGCGCTCTACCAATTGAGCTACAGGAACACTATATAGTAATATCAAAATGCAGTGTCAACAGTTTGCCTATAAGAAAACAAAACATTTTGATTTTTTAACACACCATTTACCTTTTTTGTTGTACTGACTGACATTTTGAAGACTTATGAATCCGAAAATTTATGTCAGAACAGATTTATGAATGATTTAAACACACACACATCTTTCTGCTTTTGTTTCATGAATGAGTGAATACAGTATCATATCCTCATGTGATGAAGCAGGTTGTTCCCTTTCAGTCAGTAATGTTCGAAGTTAAGTCAGTGACTGACAAAATTTGGATCACGCTAGAAAGACAAATCACCTTTGAGTATTAACAAAACAAACCAATTAATTTTGGCATGCGAGATTTGCATTGCACGCCGCGCCCTGCAGCACGGTTATATAAGGAGAGTGCATGCAGTCGCACATTCAGCTTTTCGCTTTGGAGCTGAGCCTTTCAGCTTCCTGAGCAGAGTGTCGTGAAGACAGCCTTTTGACGGTTGAGTGTTGTTGTCACGTCACGTCACGTCATCGGGGGTTGCCAGTGCTGCTGCTTTTCCCGGAGTGCTTCAGTTTCCACTCTGCATTCCTGGGCGCTTCAACACTTTGGTGTTCTAAAAGAGCAACTAAGAGATAATTTCAAAAAGGGCTCCACAAGTGATGGGGTGTATTTTAAAAGAGGTCTTTCCATCCGTGCGTTTCTGGATGTGGTGGCTTCTTGGCTCCATTTGACTGTCACAATCACTGCATCGTGTGCCTGGGCCTTGAGCATGCAGAGGCAGCATTCATGAATAAATCATGTTCTCATATGACCATTGCGACCATTCTAATTCCTCTGCGCAGAGGAGGACTACTTCGGCACATGGCAAGGGTGATCTCAGGGTCACAGAGAGGGCTTCCCAGCTGAGCAAGTCTCCACAGGCCCCTCACTCCTCTGCCGTATCGTACCCTCTGGTGTACCATGATGCAGATGCTGAACTCTTGGAAAGGGCGGGGCCCAGCACTTCATCCGGCCCACCAGAAGATGACCTTATGTCCTGATCGTCTCCTGCAAGTCTACCAGGCCAAGGCGTTAAAGCAGTTGCACGAGGGTAGTTCTGACCCAGGTGTAATGCAGGAGATGCGTACTGCGATGGACCTTGCCCTAAAGGTGACAAAGTAACGGCGAGGCCCATGGATAAGATAATGCCTGCTTTGGTGGTCTAGGAATGCCACCTTTGGCTTACCCTGGCTGATATGAGGGAGTTCAACAAGCACTGCTTCTTGGCCTTTACTAAGAGAAGCACTGCTTCTTGGCCTTTATTAAGAGAACCACTGACGTCGTGGCCTAGAGGTTAGAGAGTTTGACTCCTTACCCTAAGATTGTGGGTTTAGGTCTCAAGACAAAAGTGCCCTTGAGCAAGGCACCAAACCCCCAACTGCTCCCTGGGCGCCACAGCATAAATGGCTGCCCACTGCTCCAGGTGTGTTCATGGTCTGTGTGTGTGTTCACTTCTGTGTGTGTGCACTTTGGATGGGTTAAATGCAGAGCACAAATTCTGAGTATGGGTCACCATGCTGTATGTTATGTCACGTCACTCACTCACTTAGTTCTGCTTGTTCGATTTCTGGGTGCCTGGCTAGCATTCCCCAGACTGTCTCGCTGGCTCGGGAACACCATCAGAATCAGCTATATGATTCAGTTCTCCCAAGTTCAGGGGCATCCGGATCACCTCTGTGCTGGACAAAGATGCTCCCATTTTGCGAGCAGAAATTGCTGTTTTGCTGGTGAAGGACGCAATATAGCCGGTCCCTCCAGCCGAGATGAAGTTGGGGTTTTACAGCCCATACTTCATTGTACCCAAGAAAGGCAGTGTGTTACGACCAATCCTGGACCTGCGCGTTCTGAACCGGGCCCTTTAAAAGATCCCGTTCAGGTTCTTAATGCAGAAACTCTGAGGGGCAAGTGTATCAGTACAAGGTCCTCCCCTTCGGACTAGCCCTGTCGCCTCATGTCTTCACCAAGGTCATGGAGACAGCCCTCGTTCCACTGAAGAAAGGAGGCATACACATTCTCAGCTTCCTCGACGACATGTTCATTTCGGCCAAGTCCTGAGCTCAGTTATGCGAACACTGGGATGTAATACTCAGCTACCTCAGCTGGTTGGTGCATTGTGTCAGCTGCGAAAAGAGAAAATTCTCCCCTGTGCAGAGGATTTCTTTTCTCGGTATGGCTTTGGATTCAGTCAACCTGAAGCACGTCTCTTGATAGAGTGTGCTCAGCTGAACTGCATGGAGTCGTTCTGGGGCGGGAGGGCGGTTCCACTGAAACTTCAGCACTGGCTTCACGATCGAATCCCGAGATGGGCATGGCAATGCGGCACGCACCTTGTCTGTGTGCCTGTTCTGCTGACAAACATTGAGCCCGTGTTTGGGCCTTGCTCTTCTGTGGGCAGGGGTCCCCCTAGTGCAAGTGTCCAGGCTTGTTGTTGTCTCAACAGATGCCTCTGTCATCGGCTCGGGTGTCATGTGCAATGGGCATGCAGCATCAGGCACCTGGACAGGGCCTCGCCTGCAGTGGCATATCAATTGCATATCCAAAACATCAACAACCAGGGTGGTCTACGCTCCCGTCGCATGTCGCAATTCCCCCACCATCTCCCCCTTTGGAGTCAGAAGCATCTGAAATCGTTTTGTGCTGTTCACATCCCAGGTGAGCTCAATCATGCAGGGGACCCTCGGCACAGATTTGCTGGCACACAGCTGGCCTTGGGGCCTACGCAACTATGTTCAAGAGAAGCAGGAGCAGGTCCTCTAAGTAGCCCAAAACTGTCCCAATCGGACTTGGTTCTCAAAACTGATGCTCCTTGTGACAGCCCCTCCTTGGCATATTCCTCTGAGGAAGGATCTCCTTTCTCAGAGAGGGGGCACCCTCTGGCACCTGCGCCCAGATCTGTGGAATCTCCAGCAGTGGTAAACACCATCACTTCAGCTAGTGCACCCTCTACGAGGCACGCCTACGTGCTTACAGGAGCCCTTCGAGCCTCTGCAGTCAGTAGAGCTTAAGTTTCTGTCCATTATGCTTGCTGTGCCATTCCCCTCTGCGGACCGGATATGTGCGTCTAAGTGCTTCTTAGTTCAGTTTACCTTTTAGCAAAACCTGTTGAAGCCAGGCGTAGCGGATCAAGCATGTTTTCATTGGCTTGTTTTGTTAATACTCGAAGGCGATTAGTCTCTATAGCGAGATCCCAATTTTTCAGTCACTGACATATTCCCTCCTTCAGGGAACGAGTGTTACCATATGTGACCGAGACGTTAAAAAGAGGAGGATATAAAATGACAGTAAAGACATCTTGTTTTTCTTTCTTTTGTGTATATACCTCATGTGAAAATCAATGTGTTATTCAGTGCATTGTGTTATCGAGGTTTAAAATACCTGTAAAGTTTGTCTTGGTTAGAGTTCTGAGAGCCGTTCGATTTCATTGCAGCAGAAACTGTCTATGAAACAAATCAATAGAAATTGTATGATCCTGTAAAATGAATATATTTTGCTTAGAAACATCATATCAGATTGTGTGTTTGTTTTGTGTTCATCTCATGGCATACTTGTTGGGGGGTGTATGCTGGAGGAAGTGGCCGGTTCTGGGCAGGATCCTGAGCACTGGATGGGGGATCAGAATTCACTGGAGGGTCAGAGGTGAGCAGAACAGGATAGCAACCCAGAGGAAAGGCTGAATTTTCCAGATCAGCAAGAAGGGCATCTACAAAGAGTTATAGAGAAACATCATGGAAAAGTGTAAGTCAAGTCTCAGAGGGGCTTTTTTTCTTTCATTTGAATTATTGGTTTATTTGTTTTGCTTTGTTTTTGTTTGTTTGTTTGTTTTTTTAAAGAGAGAGTTTACTGTATATCACATGGTAGTAGAAAACTGACAGATGGGGGAATAGAACTGGGGACATGCCACAGTTGAGAAAAATATGATTCTGTAAGTCATAATAACAAGAAACTTTCTCATAATTATAACTTAGTACATCATTATACTGAGAAACTTTCTCGTAATATTGACTTAGTATCTCCTTATACTGAGAAACTTTCTTGTAATAATGAGAAAATTTCTCTGAATATTGACTTAGTTTCTCGTAATAATGAGAAACTTTCTCATAATAATTACTAATAACTTTGTCATAATGACTTAACATCTCATAATAATGAGAAACTTTATCGTAAAAATAATGACTTAATCCAGCAAAAAATTGAACTCCCTTTTGTACAGTTTACCAATCTGTCCACATCAATGTAAATTGACATTCTGTACCCACAATTTAAAATCCGTCCTCACGGATTGTAAAACCGTGCACAGTTTATTTATTTTTCTCATCCCGGAACCTAGGGGGGCTCTGTAGAAAAAGTCACTTGTTTTGGGCTTGTTTTCACAGGCCTGGTTGCTTATTTGTCTCGCAACATCTGGCAACACTTTTCCCAGTTCGTTTTTTATTCAGCGGAGGTCATTTAGGAGAACAGCATCTCCTAGTCTCTAGCAACATTAATACACTGTAGTGTCCAATAGATGAGCTGCCACAGATATAGCCACACCAGTACGATTGCTCACAGAAAACTTCAAAGATTCAGTGAAAGCATTCTATATCTAGAAAGAAATCTCAACTAAAGCCTGTTTCACACGTACTCTGTCTGCAGTGCGTGTGCATTGAGTGTAAAGTCTAATGTGTTTCACAGGCTTTTTGGCTAGGTTTAAAACAAAGTGCACTTTTAGATAAAAGTCAACATATGCACTTGTGTCTTTTGGAGGTAGAAAAACAAAGTTCTTTACGACCCACGGGATTGTTTTTAATAAAGATTTTTATGTAAAAAGCATGAGATGAGTTTTAATTTTAAATATTTGTGATAACCTAACACAAGAAAGCTATATGCTGTGTTCAAATGTTTTTCCACTTGCTTGAGCAAATTAATATATTACAAATCTAGAAGCCAGATGCATTTAATAAACTGTTTATATTTGAGTTTAAACGTGAGGATCACAATGCTGAAAAAGCACTTTTTGTATTTAAAAATAAAAATAATGGATAAATGTTGTGTTTGTGGTAAACAGCCGCGGATCAGTAGCGGACTGCAAACACGTCTTGTGTGAAAGCACAATGAGTCCGCAATGCTTCTGCACCACATACATAACGCACACGGACTGCATACACACTGCAAACGAACTGTAGATGGAGTATGTGTGAAACAGGTGTAAGCTCGGTGCCGACTACCTGGAGTTATGCAAAAAGCGACACAGAGAAACATCATATGCAAGTTTTTCAAAGCCATGAAAAGAATGAAAAGAAAGAGTAAAGATACAAGGTAGCAAGTACCAAATACATATATGTTTCAAATGCATATTACACCATATTGCTGCTGCTGCTGTTGTTCTTACAATAAGCAAATTTAAAAGATATACCATAAATGACATGCCAAACCTTTTTATCAAATCATGACTCCACATAAAATATAAAAAGGTGTAATAATTTATCCAGTTTGATAAAATAAATGAACACGAATAAGATAAAGAGCCATGTGCAATGCCATGGCACATCTACAATAGCCGAGAGAGAACAAACGATCTGCAAATGAAAAAAACACCTGCAAATTAAGGAAACATCTTCATCAATTTGACAGAATAAGCACTGCAGATTCTCACAATACAGTACTGTTGTCATGATTCTGCCCTCGTGTCCTTGATTTTTTCCTAGTCTTGAGGCAGGATCATGACAGACCCGTGTTTTGTGTACAAGCACATGGCCTTGCCTTTGGGCCATGTGCTTGTGTTGTCTCGTTCCCTTGCCCCGCCCCCCTTGTTATCCTAGTCGTGTCGTGATTGTCCTATCTGTAACACCTGTCGTGTCTTGATTAGTCCCCCTATTTAGATCTCCTAGTGTGCTCTGTCTTGCGTCGGTTCATTGAGATTTGTTCCACAAGAATTGTGATTTGTGTGTTCCTCACCTGTGATTGAGATATTGTATCCTGTATAACCGTGAGTGTTATTTGTAGTTAGTGTTCTCCTGTTTTGAGTCTTTGTTTATCTTGATTAATCAGTCCTGTTTAGTTATTGTTGTATCTGCCCTAGTCCTGTTTTCCCCCTCGTGGGTTTTGTTTTCCCCTTTTTTGTTAAATCCTGTTTCGTTACTTCCTGTCTGCACCTGAGTTCCTCCCTTACCAAAACCTTGACAGAATGAACCGACCACCAAGGAACTCAGCAGGCAGGAGGGCCTCTGAGCTTCAGCGTCAGGCGGAGTTCCGGAGGCTGTGTTGGACGTCATCCCCCGCCGACAGGAAGGGGGTCACCCTCCCATACTCGCCTGAGGGGGAATGGGTCCTCCGTAATTATGCCCGGCTGTGGGAAAGCATCTCCCAGGAGGAGCCACAGAGGTCCCCTCCACCTACCCAGCTGCCAACGATCCCTGAGGGTCGTGTCCTGGCTGTGGCAACCCTGGGGGATCAGGCAAGCCCCTCCCAGAGTCCTGAGGTGCCCTCCACAGCCTGCAGTCTCCCCATGAAACGAGGGAGACGGTTTTCATGGGAGTCAACTTCTGAGTCTTCGGCGTCCGAGACTGCCCTGCCCGAGACCAAACTCCCCCAACCCGCCTCTGACCCAGCTGTGGCCTCTGCACCGCGCCCAAGGAGGAAGAGGGGGCCTGCCGGTCCTGTGACCCTGTCTCCTCCCGTGCCAGCAGCGGAGAGCGCTGGCGTGCCCGTGCCAGCAGCGGAGAGCGCTGGCGTGCCCGTGCCAGCAGCGGAGAGCGCTGGCGTGCCCGTGCCAGCAGCGGAGAGCGCTGGCGTGCCCGTGCCAGCAGCGGAGAGCGCTGGCGTGCCCGTGCCAGCAGCGGAGAGCGCTGGCGTGCCCGTGCCAGCAGCGGAGAGCGCTGGCGTGCCCGTGCCAGCAGCGGTGAGCGCTGGCGTGCCCGACCCAGCAGCGGAGAGCGCTGGCGTGCCCGAGCCAGCAGCGGTGAGCGTGCCCGAGTCAGCAGCGGTGAGCGCTGGCGTGCCCGAGCCGGCAAAGAAGAGGGCTGTATGCAAGTCGGCAGTCGTGAGAGCGGAGGAGAGTGCCGCGGCCGACTCTGCAGCAAGGACTTTAGTACAGTGTGTCTCATCTCGTAAGGAGATGCCAATTGTCTTAGCGGCTAAAGCCTTTTCAGATTATTTGTCTAGTCTTGTCCGTATCCTAGAAGTCCCCGTCAGTCCTGTCTTGTCCTCAGACCCTGTCCCCAGAAATCCCGAGTGTCCTGATGTCGTCTCCCCGTGTCCCGTAGATGTCGTCTCCCCGTGTCCCGTGAGTGTTGCCCCGTGTCCTGCTGATGTAGTCATGTATCCTGTTGATGTGGCCCCGTGTCCCGTAGATGTCCCGTGTCCTGTTGTCCCCCCGTGTCCAGTAGATGTTGCCCCGTGTCCCGTAGATGTCCCGTGTCCAGTAGATGTTGTCCCCCCGTGTCCAGCTGTCGTCTCCCCGCGTCTCGTAAGTCTTGCCCCGCGTCCCGTAAGTGTTGCCCCGCGTCCCTTGTCTGCTCCTATCATGTCCCCTGTCAGTTGTCCCGAGACCCCTCCCCGCCCCTCACCACCCAGACCTGCCCGTACCCCCCGTCGTCAGCCTTCGTCCTGTCCTCCTAAAACTCCTGCCCCACCCACTCACCCTGGTCTGTCCCCCATGAACTTTGTGGTCCCGCCTCCTCCCCTTCCCTGTTTGTTTTTTTTGATTTGTCACCCTAACCCTGCCGTCGTGTATTCATGTCTGCCTTTGTTATTATTTGTCATGTCTTGTTGGTTTGTGTCGGTGTCCCAGTCCGTCATGTCTCGTGTTTGATGTTCCCTTGAGGAGCGTCTGGAAGCCGCTCCTTAAGGGAGGGGTTCTGTCATGATTCTGCCCTCGTGTCCTTGATTTTTTTTCCTAGTCTTGAGGCAGGATCATGACAGACCCGTGTTTTGTGTACAAGCACATGGCCTTGCCTTTGGGCCATGTGCTTGTGTTGTCTCGTTCCCTTGCCCCGCCCCCCTTGTTATCCTAGTCGTGTCGTGATTGTCCTATCTGTAACACCTGTCGTGTCTTGATTAGTCCCCCTATTTAGATCTCCTAGTGTGCTCTGTCTTGCGTCGGTTCATTGAGATTTGTTCCCCAAGAATTGTGATTTGTGTGTTCCTCACCTGTGATTGAGATATTGTATCCTGTATAACCGTGAGTGTTATTTGTAGTTAGTGTTCTCCTGTTTTGAGTCTTTGTTTATCTTGATTAATCAGTCCTGTTTAGTTATTGTTGTATCTGCCCTAGTCCTGTTTTCCCCCTCGTGGGTTTTGTTTTCCCCTTTTTTGTTAAATAAATCCTGTTTCGTTACTTCCTGTCTGCACCTGAGTTCCTCCCTTACCAAAACCTTGACAACTGTAGAATGTAGAATCTTGCTTGTTGTGGTCTGTATATTTGTGTGTTTCTGTACTTGCAGCACGTTTCAATATTTGGTTGTGTTGTGAGAATTTACCATGCGTTTCTGTATTTGGTTATGCTGTGAGTGTTTGCAGTGTATTTCTGCATTAGGTTGTGTTGTGAGTGTGTTATGTGTTGTCAAATTGATATTTTTTTTTTTTTTCAACTGAATCAGCTAATCAGGGTCTTCAGGATCACTTGAAAAGTCAGAGGCCAGGTGTGCTGAAGCAGGTTTATACTCACCTCCTGCAGAGTTCAGCTCCAACCCTAATTAATACTCACCTGCCTGTGGCTTTCTAATAACCCTTCAGACCTTGATTAGCTTTGTTCAGGTGTGTTTAATGTTGAAGCAAAACTCTTCACGGCTGTGGCTTTCCACAACCGATGTCCGCCACCCCTGCTCTCAGGGGCCCAACTGCACATTTGCAGAGGGGTACACAAAACCCCCCTGTATTCTACAGTCATGGCCAAACATTTTGGCAGTAACACATTTTGGGTTTTGCAAAGTTTACGGCTTCAGTATTTGTAGATTATTTTCCACGTTTCTATGGTATACTGAAAAACAACGATAAGCACGTAAGTTTTAAAGGCTTTTGTTGGCAAAATGACAAAAATATGAGTCAGTATTCGCAGTTTTGACCCTTGTTCTTCATATACTCTGCAATTTGCTCTGACATGATGTATATTAGCTTCTGGGCCAAATCCTGACTGATGGCAATCCATTCTTGCCTTATTAGTAAGAGTTTATCACAATTTGTGGGCTTCTGCTTATCCACTCGCCTTTTGAGGATTGACCACAGGTTCTCTATGGAATTGATATCTGGGGAGTTGCCTGGCCATGGATCCAAAATGTCAATGTAATGATGTTCAAGCCACTTCTTCCTGACTCTTGCTTTGTGACATGGTGCTCCATCTTGCTGGAAAATGCATGGATCTTCACCAAATTGCTCATGGAATGTTTGAAGAAGTCGCTCGTACAGGATGTGTTTTTTTTTTAATACTATTCTTTATTCGTGGCAGAGATTTTGGGCAGAATTATGAGATAACCCACTCCCTTGGTTGAAAAGCTACCCCAAACATTGATGTCTAAGGATGCTTCACTGTTGGCACAACACAGGACTCATGGTAGCGTTCACTTTTCCTTCTCGGAACAATCGATTTTCCTAATGTCCCAAACAGTCGTAAGGGAGTTTCATCAGATAATAACTTTGCACCAGTTTTTAGCAGTCCAATCCTTGTACTTTCTGCAGAATGTGGAGGTGGAGATGGTCCTGTTGCTTGCTGGACATGGGATGTCCTGAAGTCTTCTTCACTGCAGTCGAACCTCACTCTTTGGACGTAACCATTGCTAACAAGAACACAATGACTCGAAGGACTTCTTACCTCCTTTTATAGCAATCAGTCTGCTCTTACAATCTAATTAGTATGATAGTGATTTCACCTAAATAGTACTCATTCATACTTTTACATGTGCTGCTGATATGAATGGTCATTTTGTGTCAGGATCAAAAAACAGTGAATTAATTTTTTTATTATTAATTGTTTTTCTTTTGTGTGCAAAGTTCATTTTTGGCCAATTAAGCTTTTACCAATTATTTAAAATGCATCTGATCACTCTACACACCAATCTAGAAACCATGTGAATGGACAACAACAGCTTAAGCAGCAAACTTTGCAAAACACAAAATTTATGTCAATGCCAAAACTTTTGGTCATGACTGTAGTAGCCCCTCACACTAACTTATGCAGAAAACTTTCTGCAAGTCAAGTTACTACACTACAAAAACAGATGTGTCAAAAAACAATACACATGGTTGTGTTGACAGCTGTCTGACACATGGTGTGTGAGATTTTAACACACATTAACCGTGTTTCCACTATCGAGCTAAGACCGGGCGTGCTAGTGCGTGCCAGGGCCAGTCGCGTTTCCACTGTCACTTCCGGGGCTTGATCGTGCCTCGCCGGGGCTTCCTCGGGGCCAACGGCCAGGGTTTTTTGGCCCGACGAAAACCTTGGGCCAAAGCGGGCCAGCTGGGGCTAGAGGAGGGGTTATGAACAAAGGCAGAGTTTCTCCGTGTCTGGAGAGCGTCAGCGCGGATCATTTCAGAAAGATAACAGCTTTAACAGCAGCATTAAAGACGTTTTAAAATAAGTCGAGCTCAAAACTCACTCTTAGTTAGCAGCAAGTGTTTGAAATAACTTGATCCGATGTGGATTATAATCACTAAACAAGGAAGAAATATTTATAAGCGATGTAAAAGACTATGCAGCTAAACATTAACGTTACCATAGTAAACATGGTAAATATGACCGCTTGGAGAAATCAGACGTCAGCTTCTTATTCTCTATCACAATTGTGTATTTATTAAGTAACATTTTATCTGTCTTCTCGTTTCGTGAGTTTAGCTCCACGTTGCATGTCATCAAAATATAATAATAATTTTTGTTTGGGAGCTTTTATAAAAATAGCGAGTCTGCACTGCGAATCATTTCAGAAAGATAACAGCTTTAACACCAGAATTAAACACTTTTTTTTTTTAATAAGTCGAGCTCAAAACTCTCTTTCAGTCAGCAGCAAGTGTTTGAAATAACTTGATCCAATGTGGATTATAATCGCCATACAAGGCAGAAATATTTATAAGCGATGAAAAAGATATGCACGCTAAACATGTTACCATAGTAAACATGGTAAAATATGACCGCTTGAAGAAATCAGACGTCAGCTTCTTATTCTCTATCACAATCGTGTATTTATTAAGTAACTTATATTATCTGTCACAAGCCTCGTCTCGAGAGTTTATCTCACGTTGCCTATCATAAAAGAATATAGCCTAATAATGTTTTTTGTTAGGGAGCTTTTATAAAAATAGAGATATTATCATTCATTCTAAATATGACGGCTACTGTGGCTAATAAACAGAAACAGACTCGACTGAATAAGCAGGCTATTTTCATGAGCGTTAAAAATAAATAAATAAAATAGAAATAAGTGTATTTATGTGTGATTAATTTTGAGTCCTGATAAATTAAATCAATTCTATAGTTAAAACATCGATGCTTTTGAATTTGAATATAGCTTTAACAAAGCATGCAAACAAACGGCCGCTTTTATCATGTTTGTTTTGTGATCGCGCATGTTCCAGTGACTTATTTCTTAGTTTTCTGATAACTTCTCTTTGTTTGTGAAATGATGGGGTTGCATGACGTTGTTCTGAGAGGCGTGTAAAGGGCGTGTTTTAGTGACATGCAGCGGAGCTTCAGGCTCTGACTGTGGAAACCCTGCGCTATTCTGGCCTCGGTGCTAATGGCCCGAGGCTATGAGCCCCGCCCGGCCCGCTTTAAGCCCTGGCACTAACTGGACGACAGAGGAAATGCGGCTAATGTGTAATAAAAAAGGAAAAAATCATTAATAAAATAAATATACAATATATACATCTCAATTTATTAAACTTAAAATATTAATGTCTATTTTTTGTCAGCCAATCATGTCGTGCCTTTTGTCTTTTTAAACTGCGGCGGCCCCGCCTCTTTTCACTCTGGCTGGCCTGGTTTGAGGGGAATCACAATGCTGTTGTACTCAGATCTATCCATAAGTTACAGCAGTTATTCTTTAAAATGTGTAGTGCTGCAAAAATGAATCATGGAATTAGTTAGCTACCAAATACATTTAAGTTAATTATATTTAATTAATTAAATTTACAGTTAATTATTTGGAAAGTCTGTGGCAAAATGCACTGAGCAGCATGCTGTAAGTGAAAAGTGTTATCAAGGCAGAGCGCGTAACTCAAAAAAAAAAAACATGAACAAACAAGGTGTCTAGCACACCAGATCATTTTATAAACACCTAAAAAAGGATTATAAGTAAACAATTTAACGTGGAGCATTTGCTTCGCTGCATCAGGTGAGTTCACATTGCTTGTACATACAGGTGACATGCCGTGAATGTTTTTTCTGATCTTCACATTATTGTATGATTAACACTGAGCCTTATTTTCAAGAATTTGCTGATGTTGACAGAAATTAAGAAGTTTGACCGATTTTAAGTGTTCACGTCAAGCACTGGAACCCTATACCAAATGAATGCTAGAGACCCCATCCAGCTATTTTTTTTTCCTATCCCTTGGCTTTATGTGATTATTATATGCATAATAGCATTTAATATGTAAAATTCAGCAAATAGCATGTTCCAGTGTCAAATGAACAGGGAGGCTTGCACTCTCTACTTCAAATTAAAAGCAGGCGTTATTCGAGAAACACAGGAAAACAAGATCAGTTAAAGGAATTTTCCAACTCCCCTAGAGTTAAACAATTGTGTTTTACTGTATTTGAATCAATTCAGCCGATCTCCTGGTCTGGTGGTAGCACTTTTAGCTTGGCTTAGCATAGATCATTGAATTTGATTAGAATGTTAGCATCTCGTTCAAAAATTACCAAAAGAGTTTCAATATCAATCAATTTGAAATTCAATGTCTGGGAATCCAGACTGCGCATGCATCAAAAGAAACATATATAAGCTGAACCCTGTTTGTTTTACGTGTTATTTATAGCAAATCATATTACAGATGCTTTGTCAAATTTAAGTTAAAACGCCGTCCCAGCGCGTATTGAACTGTGTGTGGTGAACCGAACAGTTCTGTTTTTTCAGCGAACCCCACATGCTTCAAAGCTACCACCATCATTCCAGTCCTGAAGAAGCCATCACCATCTTGCTTCAATGACTACCATCCAGTTGCACTTACCCCTATTCTAATGAAGTGCTTTGAACGGCTAGTCATGCACCACATCAAGTCTGCCATGTGCCTTGTGCTGCTTTACTTGTCTTTCTTTTTTACATGACCTATCTGTATAGTTGTACTTTATATTTTAGTATCTGTATTATCTGTATTTATTATCTCTATTTGTTCTACTGTTAGTGTTATCTGTATGCATCAAGGGTCTGAGAGTAATGACTAATGAATAATAACACAAACAATGAACACGAAGACAGGTGGTACTGGGAATCTTGACAGAAAGGGCAATGTCCAGGAAGAGGCAGAGCTCACGGGTGATCCAAGGTGCGATGGTGCATTGGCAGCAGGAGAGTGTGACACAGGAACTGCGGGGGAAGAGCCGTGAAGGTGGGTGGTGAGATCCGGGGATGAGGAGGAGTAGACAGGGTTCCGGAGACTGGACAATCCAACGACGAAAAGCACATAAAGAAGAACAGTGGAACATAAGAAACACTGAGATCGACAAACAATGCTCTGACAAACACAAGACGCCAGACAGGGCAATATATAGGGAAGAGTAATGAGTAGCAGCTGGTGATCATGAACAATTAGCGGAGACGCCCACACGAAACAATCAGTGCTGACACAAAACACACACAACTCCACCCACATAGTGCAAAACCCGAGACCATGGTTTACCAACTGTGACAGTACCCCCCCCCCCCCTCTAGGAACGCCTCCTGGCGTTCCCAGATGACCCTTGCTGTCGATAGTAATCATCAATCAGGGAGTGATGCAGTATGTCCCTAGCAGGTACCCAACTCCTCTCCTCCGGACCGTAACCCTCCCAGTCCACCAAGTACTGGAATCCTCATCCCCTCCATCTCGAGTCCAGAATACGATTGACTGAATAGGCGGGCTCCCCATCTACGAGTTGCGGTGGTGAGAGAACTGGGGTAGGCGGGTTAATGTGTGAATAAAACATGGGTTTGATTTTGGATAGGTGGAACGAGAGATGAATCCTCCTGTGCACTGGAGGGCCAATAAATTTGGGAGCTAACTTATTAGAAACGGAATGGATCGGAATGTTGTTAGTAGAAAGCCACACTTTTGACCCACGATGTAAACGGGAGACTTTGACCGGTGGCAATCAGCCTTGGTCTTAGTGCACGCCCTCAACTGGAGCAGAGTCTCGTGGGTGTGGTGGCACCGCTGGACAAACGCGTGAGCGGAGGGGACCGCGACTTCAGATTCCAGACTAGGAAAAACAGATGGCTGTAACCCGAGAGAGGCCCGTGGCTGACACTGGTAATGAGTTATGAGCGTACTCAACCATAGAGAGTTGTTGGCTCCAGGAAGAAGGATTCCTGGAGACTAAACATTGCAACGTTCTCTCTAAATCTTTGTTGGCTCGCTCAGACTGACCGTTGCTCTGAGGGTGATAGCCTGAAGACAGACTAACCATTGCTCCTAACAACTTACAAAACTCTTTCCAAAATTTGGATAAAAAATTGGGATCCCCTGTCAGAAACCACGTCTACCGGGAGGCCATGTAACTGGAAGACGTGATTGATAACAGTGACCACTGTCTCCTTGGCTGAAGGTAATTTGGGCAAGGGAATGAAATGTGCCGCCTTCGAGAATCAGTCTACTATGGTCAAAACGACCATCATGCCTTTAGAGGGCGGGAGGGCAGTAACAAAATCTAGTGCGATGTGGGACCAGGGTCTCGAAAGGACAGACACCGGTTGAAGAAGCCCATCCGGAGGTCGGTTAGACGACTTACCATTGGCGCAAACTGAGCAAGACAAAACAAAATCGTGAACGTCGCGAGCCATCAGTGGCCACCAGAATCGGTGAAGGATTAAAAAGACATGTCAAAGAATCGGGTTTGACGTTTTTGGAACCCGGGTGGTACGGTAGGGAAAAAACACTGAGCCTGCCTGGAATTGAGTCTTTTGGCAGTTCTAATGTATTCTAGGTTCTTATGATCGGTCCAAACAATGAAAGATACCCCCGACCCCTTCAACCAGTGACGCCACTCCTCTAAGGCTAATTTGACGGCCAACAATTATCTGTTACCAATGTCATAATTACCTTCTGCAGCAGATAACCGATGAGAAAAAACCTGCATGGATGCATCTTGTCATCTGAGGCAGCACGTTGGGAAAGAACTGCACCTACTCCCACCTCTGATGCGTCGACCTCCACCACGAACTGACGTGTGGGATCAGGGGCTATTAAAATGCTTCCGCAAGACGCAAGCAGTTCTGTTTATTAACCGCTACAGCGTCAAAAGTTACCGACTGCAGCTTTAACTGTCATTGACCAATTAAAAATATTTGTTGTCTGATTTGGAATGTTTATATTGTATCTGTCATGTTATGATATAAGTTGATCATTTGTTATGAGAAATGTTTTCTGCTAGTCTTGACTGTGTTGTTATTTTCAATCATCCAAGGTGTAGTTGATGTTGGTAACACTTTTTAATGTATACTGTACTGTAGCTAATAGTTGTAGTGCATTGCAAGGCATTTGTTCTATTCATCTAAAATAAATGTATGAAATTGAGATTTAGAACATTTTGTTGTGACCTTGTGCATGCATTGTTCTCTACCCTACAAATAAACTTCTAAAATGTTTCAATCTGTCTGTTTTATAAAAATTTTGTAGAATTACAAATTGATGGTAATGCTTATTATTTTTGTCATGGATTTATATTAAGAAGACATTATAAAATCACTATTATAACATTTAAAAATATATATTTTTAAATGTTTAAAATCTCTTTTCATTTTATGTTGAATCTACTTGAATTACACAGATGGCCTATTTTGAATTGACAATTTTCTGTAAAAAGTGTCTAGTTTGTATCCTTGTTTACAATCTTAGTTTCCCTCACTTGTAAATAATATGCCCATTCACAAACATGAATGGGCATTCCCACCCCAATATCACTGATTATCTGATATTAATCACTTTGCCCTTTTAGGCAGTGGTAGAACCAGGATGTTTACATAGGGGTGGCCAAGAAGGGGGCACCAACCAGTCTTGGGTGGCACATAAATCTTCATTATTTCAATATAGAAATGGATTTGACTATAAAGTACTGGACTGTTTTAGTGCCTAAAACACAACTGATTTTATTTCCTAGGCTACAGTTATTTTAATAAAAGGTTTCACTATAGCTTTATTGCTCAGTAACTTGGTTCTGGGTCTTAACACTTCCAAAATCTTGTTCTCCATCATTGCATAGGCCCACTCATGGATGAGACATGCAGATAACTATAGTGAACCTTCATTGAATTTTATATAATCAATGAACTTAAAAAGCTATTAGCCAATGTATAATATTCTATTAGTTGTCAAAATGAATTCATTGCAGGACATTTTTCATACCTTAATCGTGCAAAGTACAAAGGAAAATATTGTAAGAATGTAAAATAAGTTCCCTTTTAGTCTGTCACTCTCGTCATCACGTCAGATGACCGAAGAATTGGGGTCTCACTTAGAGAGACCAATCCACTTTGAGTGTAAACATAATGAGCCAATGTTGGCTCTCATTGGCATGACATTGTTGCATCCAGCTGCTGCTGATCACACCGTGAGTATAAGTAGGCAGCAGGTGCAGAGCATATTTAGCTTTTCGCTTCGGAGCTGAGCTATCACATTGTTTTGCTCCTGACTACACTACTGAGAGAGGAAGACTGAACAAGTTCAGAGCGTTCTTTGAGAGGTCTTTGTGTTGGTGTTACAGCTCTTCAGCAGTGGTGATTTCCCATGTTGAGGGGGATGCACACATCAGGCTGCACTACCCCGTTTGTGTTGCAGGCGCCATCTCCCCTGTGCATTCAGCACTCTATAAGAGAACAATCACGGCAGCGTTTTTTTTTTTAAACAATGTTGCATCTGGCAGACTCAACATTATGTCTTTGTAAAGATGATGTGGGTCTTGCTATAGACATCGTATCACCCAGCGTTTCTGGATGCAGTCGTTACCTCCCACTGGGTGATGGTCAAGATCGCTGCCTCACCTGCCTGGACATTTAGCACGCTTAGGTGGCATTTGTGGATGAGTCATGTTCTCATTGCAGGAAGATGATCATCTTGGAATTGCAGGCCAAGCTCCGTTACCTCAGAGGGGTTGAGCTCCATTGCCTCTGCCTCAATCTAGTTCTCGTCATGGCGGCAGTCAGATGGTGACCACTTCAGGCAGTAGCACGGGCAGGCTGAGGGTAAGTGTGATGGCAAACCCTCCAGGGAACCAACCCTCAGGGGACCATAGCCCCTCTTGCACTCCGCAACCAGTTGAGCTGCCAATGGAACATCCTCGGCCCTCTACAAGGAATGTACCAGAAGTCTAATTTGGCACTCCTCCCAATGACCAAATGTCGATCACTGAATCGAAGGGTGAGCTGGAGCTTTCTGGAGACAAAGATTCGGCTACGCTGCTGCCTCCGGGACTGCAGCAATGCCCGAATCGGATCCAGAAATAACAGCAACCTGGAAGAGCAAGAGGCCTCGTGACGGGTGACCCAGAGAGAGAGGGAACTTCTCTTTGGGGGATGGTGAATGCACCTCTCCTTCCTTCGCAAGAGGGCCGGGTGGAGAATCTGGTTTCCAAAAATCTCGACAGAAAAGCGGTTTTCTCTGTCTCTGGGTCCCAAGAGGGCAAGGAGAGTTGCGGACAGACCAACACCAGACCAAACTCATCCTCCTCTCTCGCCAGCAGACAGCAACGGTTCGAGAGCGTCATCAAAGGCCCTACTCATGCACTCTCTACCAAAAAGTGGAACCAGGTAAGTGTTGCACTGCACACTCAGACCCCTCTTCAGGTCCCTGTGTTCAACCTCGCTGCCCCACTGTGGGTACGTTGATGGTCCCGCTGGTCCAGCTTGTGTGGTGTCTAGGTGCCTGGCTAACCAAACCATCATGCTGGCTCCTCTGGACCATCAGACTTGCAATTCAGTTCGCCTGGCATCCCACCAAGATCAGCAGCATCTGCTTCACATCAGTGAAGGCGGCTGATGCTCCTGTCTTGGGTTCGGAGATCCCAGTCCTACTGGTGAAGGATGCAATTAAGCCTGTCCCTCCAGCCGATATGGAGATGGGTTTTACAGCCCCCACTTCGTTGTACCCAAGAAAGAAGGTGGATTATGACAGATCGTGGAATCCGTGTCTTGAACCAGTCCCTTCACGGGTTACCGTTCAAGATGTTGATGCAGGAACGCATATTCTTGTATATCTGCCCCCGAGATTGGTTTGCAGCGATTGACCTAAAGGACATGTATTTTCATGTGTTGATTTTTCCGCACCACAGAATATTGCTGCGGTTCGTGTTTGAAGGACGAACATATCAGTGCGAGTTCCTGTCCTCCGGGATGTCCCTGTTGCCCCGTGTCTTCAGGTTGCGGAAGCAGCCCTTGTTCCCTTGAGAATCCCATTGAGTCCCTCAATGACTGGCTCATACTAGCTCAGTCTCAGAATCAGTTGGGTGCACACTAGGGGTGTGGACGGATAGTCGAACATTCGAATATTCGTTCTGCTCCAATTATTCGATAAATAAAAATGATATTCGAATTTCGCAAAAAAAAAAAAAAAAAGTTCCAAAATAAAACCTAATTTGGTCACTTTCTGTGATTCTCCACGGCATATTTGAAGATGTATGCAAGCAAAAAATAATTAATGAATGAATAAGGGGCCGTTCACATATCGCGCCGAAAAACGCGTGTTAAATGCTAGCCGTTTCTCCTCCTTTTCCAAAGCGCTCGGGCAGAAGCGCTCCTGAGGCATCTGCCGTTTCTAAGCAACAATGACGCGCTCTCTCTCCATGAAGATGCGGAAATTTCAGCAAAGGTTATATGAATTTGCAGCACAAAAAAAATCGCTTTCAGTAGCTCTGCAACTAAATTTATTTCAAAATAGCAATCCATATACAGCTATGATCAGCTGTTCCTTCATCTTGGCTGAGCTTTCAATGTTGTTACGGGAAAGGATGAAACTGAATGTTTAGTTCTTGTCACATGACCTGCAGTGTGCTTGCAGCATTCTGAAAAGTTAAGATGTTTTTAACTTGATGCGTTGCGGACGCGCCCGGAAAAACGGGTCGCACCACGTGCGCATCGCGACTTCGTCGCTTCCGTTATGAGCGCGCATACCACGCACCTACATTGGAAATAACGAGCTTGAGTGTGCAAAAGACACGATATGTGAACAGCCCCTAAGAACTGCGGTCTTCTACAGTACTTCAGATATGTCGTGCAGAATCACAGAAAGTGACCAAATTCAAGAACATTGTTGCAGCATCTATCAAGCAACGAATAAACACTGCACTTGGAGAATGCAGTGAAAACTCCTCTTCTCGCATCTTCCCTAGACCCTCACAAACATCTCAGGTTGCTTGATGAAAACATGAGAGAAGTAAAAAAAAAAAACTTTTTGAACATTATCGGAACATTTCCCTTGATGCTAGTGGTGCGGATGCAGCCGCCGCCACCAACAATGAAGAGGATGCAATGACCACTCGTCGGAAAAGGCTGAGACAGTTCTTCAGCGATGATTACAGAGAGTCCAGCCAAGACGAGTGGGAACAGTTCTTGCTGGAGCCATTTATTCTACCAGATGAGGATCCCATTCAGTGGTGAAACGAAAACACGAAGCGCTTCACAAAACTTATTCGCTTAGGACACCGTTATTTGTGAGTCCCGCCAAGGTCTGTGCCATCAGAGTGCGTTTTCTCCGCGGCCGGCCTTATTGTTAACAGACTAAGGAGCCGACTTTCCCCCAAACATGTTTACATGCCCGTATTTCTTAACAAGAACATGTAAAACATGTGAAAAAAAAGCAAAAAGGATTTGTTGACTGTTTCAAAATTTCAAAGTTAAATGTAGGCTACGTTCTACAAAATAAAAAAAAGATCAATGCAGAAAAAACCCTTGATTGGTTATATAACGTTGG
The DNA here is from genome assembly GCF_023724105.1 of Carassius gibelio. Taxonomy (NCBI): domain Eukaryota; kingdom Metazoa; phylum Chordata; class Actinopteri; order Cypriniformes; family Cyprinidae; genus Carassius; species Carassius gibelio. Next base: position 3,062,288 of record NC_068382.1, read on the forward strand.
ACAGAATGTTGATCCGGCCATCGCGTATATTCAGCGCACATAAGGTAAACGTTTTGCAAACGTTTTTTACAGAAATATAAACAGGTCGACTTATCGATGCGCATATTTTGCGGCAAAGTATTTTTTGCGTCGACGTCCTCGATGACCTCGACGCGTTGTCCCAGCCCTAGTTACATGCATAACCGAGACCTTTTTTCATGCATTTAAATATGGTTTCATTTTCTTTTCATTTTTGTACTTTACAAATTAACAAAAATGTATGCATATTTTCTAGTACATTTAACTGCACTGTACTAACATTTGGCCTACTTGTGCATTAAATAGAAATATTATTCACATACAGTTGAAGAGTGTGCGCCATGAGCACAGTAAAATGGCTGACAGGAAAGGAAAGTTTTTAATGGCCTATATATATCTCATCAGACCACAGTTCCCTTTTGCTCTACTGAAGTTCATTTGGCACATGTACCTTTTCTGTGCTCGATTAAATCACGCACCGAGGGCAAGCTGAAGTCCCCTTCTGAAGAGTCTCCTGTTTGTTGTAGTCGCAAAGAGATATGGCCATTCTGCGTCTTAATATTTTTTAATAAATACATTTTTGAACTCATTAAAAATGCTAAAAACCATTAAACTGCACTGCACTTTTAGTTTATGTAGTGTATTTTAGTGTATGCTCCCTCCCACCAGCTATGGTCGCTGGGTGATGTCTTGATGTTTCTTCACAAAAAGTCACAAAGACTGCCCCCAAAATCTTGACCACCTCTCTTCCCCTTCTGTGGAATGAGCTGCCAGGCTCCATCTGAACTGAATCGATCACAACTTTTATGATACAGCTAAAGACATGCCTCTTCAGCAAGTTTTTAACCACTTCATATGCTTATTTTTATTAACAGAAAATAAAACACTTCATATGCTTATATATAAGCATATGAAGTGTTTTATTTTCTGTTAATAAAAGCCTCTCCGAGGCCTGACGCCATGCCCACTGTGTCTGTCGTTGGCTACTCCCGTGACTAATATATATATATATATTAGGGGTGTAACGGTTCACAAAATTCACGGTTCGGTTCGATACGATACACTGATGTCACGGTTCGGTTCGGTTCGATACGTTTTAGATACAGCAAAATGTAAAAACATCTCAACTTTTTAGAATGCCGCAAGCGCACCGCGGGTCATGTGACAAGAACCAACCAATCAGCTTCATCCTTTCCCGTAACAACGTTGAGAGCTCAGCCAAGATGAAGGATCAGCTGATCATAGTTGTATATGGATTGCAATTTTGAAATAAATTTAGTAGCAGAGCTACTGCAAGCGATTTTTAGAGCTGCAAATCCATTTATCCTTCGCTGAAATTTCCGCGTCTCATGGAGAGAGCACGTCATTGTTGCTTAGCAAAGACAGACGCCTCATGAGCGGAGGAGAAAGCGGCGCGACTAGCGTTTTCCACGCGTTTTTAGGCACGATATGTGAACGGCCCCTAAGGCGCTCGCTCACTCAGCACGCGCTGAAGGCTCGTTGCAATATGTCGAATGCATTTAACAGACCAGAAATATAAGATCCTAAAATAACCAACAGGTCCGGTGTTTGGGTTGGATTCCCTGTAAGCTATAATACCGGTGTCTAAATTATGCAGGGATAGTTTGCTGCGTGCATGTTTCTCCTTTTTTTCGTCTTTTCCCAGATAGTACTGACGCATATATCCCAGATATTTTTTTTGTATTCCCGCTGGTGTACCCTGTCATGTTGCAGATGCGACATACCGTTGTTTTTTTTATCCACCACTCTCTTGCCATCACCATTATAGCTTAAAGGGAATCCAAAGTGCACCCAAACACCAGACCTGTTGGTTATTGGAGGATCTTCTCATTTCTAGTCTGTTAAACGCATTGGCTATTTTGCAACAAACCTTCAGCGCGTACTGAGTGAGCGAGCGCCTGCTGAGTAGCCTAACATAAACATATAAGTTGGTGTTTTTTTCTTCTTCGGGAGTGTCAGGGGCGTTGCCTGTTACGTTGTTTGGGTTATTGGGCTACCTTGTTGAACGCATATCATTATATTTCTCTCTCTCTTTTTTTTTTTTTTTTTTCAAATATAATTAATTACTCCAACGAACCGTTCGGTATACATAATGCGTACCGCGTACCGAACCGAAAGCGTCGTACCGAACGGTTCAATACGAATACGCGTATCGTTACACCCCTAATATATATATATATATATATAATTAATTCACCACAAAGTCCAAGTTTACTAGTATTACTATCCTTGTGGGGACATTTAGTGCCCATAACATAGAACACCAGGTACACACATTCAAACAAATCCTTTTCTAAATTTCTCCTCTGCACTAGCTTGTGTCTTAATAGCTTTCTAACAAACCTGATATCGTAAAATTAGGAGTGTGCAATATATATCGTTTCCCATAATATTGCAATTGTTGTTTCAACAATGTGCAATTTGACATTATCAATTATTTAGCAAAAACCAAACAAACCACCTATGAAACACAATTGAGATTGAAGATAGAGTGTCAATAGTCCATTTGAGAGATAGATGGTGTTGGTAATGCACTTATAAGTCTGCAATCCACCATAAAGCAAACAAGAGGAAGCCTCACCCCACTAGTGATGGGAAGTTCAATTCTTTTCCGCGAACCGGTTCTCTCAGACGGTTCGATTCAATAAACCCGTTGAAAAAACGGTTCAGCGGTTCTTTTACGCTCGACGTAATGACGTCATTGGCGATGACGTAATGGCGTCACGTCTATCAAACATTCAAATATATAAAGTCAGTAATCAACTTCAGTCAGTTAAAAACCTCATAATCATGAAACGTTTACAATTAAGTTTTGCAACAACGCACCCAAATACAGTAACAGCAGAATACAGTAAAATATAGTTATTTTATCACACTTTTCGATGTTTAACAAAATACTTAAAAAATTACACGCATGCGCAGTATCATCAGTTCATCGATTCTCAAATCGGACGCGTCCGAAAGAAACGGTTTTCGGTTCAGTGTACTATGGATCGGAAAACCGATGCAACCGTTTCTTGACTCGAGAACGAGAATTGCTCCAGCAGTGGGCGTGTTCGTTCGTTATCTGGCTCGGCTCAGTGTTCATATTCTGTTCGGTCTTCACGCTCAAATCGTGATTTTATGATGATTTCTATTAATCGCACAACCCTAGAATGGACTGGAAATGAACAGAAAATAACTCTGGCTGGCACCGCTCAGCAAAACAGGAAAACCAGATCCAGGCAGAGCTTGGCAGTGGGTAGATAGTCACCGCAGCAAGCAGTCAGGAGGAAACACAACAGCCATTTATGCATGTTTGAATTTGATGTTCTGTAGCATATGCAGCAAAAATATCTAAGATAAATTGATGGTTTATTCTTTAACCAATCAGCGAGCTTGAATAGTGGAAGCATAGTTACAGTTTAATATTTATATTTTGTTATTTAATTATATATATGAAATGATGTTATGTTATGGCTTAGGCATTTTTACATATATTAACAATATTATTAATTTTAATAGTAATTGGCGGCCCACCTGCAAAACCACCGCGACCCACTAGGGGGCCGAGGACCACAGGTTGAAAACCACTGCCCTAGGGGTATGCAGATAAACAACAAAAAAATTATTTTCAGGTGAACTATCCCTTTAAGGCTCTTGCATTGGCTTTCAGGATTGCAATTAAAACTACACCCTCACACTTCACTACCCAAAACCATGTTCCTTCCTGACAGTTATCAGTGAATAAGTGCCATATATATATATATATATATATATATATATATATATATATATATATATAATACAAATATACGTTTTACTGTAGAGTTTAACTTAAAAAAAAAAAGGAAAGGGAAATCAAGCAGAAGGAAAGATGATACAGATAATTAAAATGCAGCATCTACAACATCTACAACAAAAAACGTTTTCAGGAAGACTCTAGCTGTTATTTCACTCAGATTAAAACAGTAATTTGTCTCTTTAACATGTAAACACTTTAGTCTGACCAAAATCAAAATAGTTTAAAATGGAAGGTAATTTAGAGAGCTGTGCCAACCATGTATTTCATGCATACAGAAAAGTCATAGAATGCATACTAGTTGTATCGAGCTTGAATGGTGTTTCAGTGTATAGTGTTGCAATAACAAAACATGCAAAGCAAAATGCTGTAAATGTGTTACATTCATATAAAACTAGGCCAAAGTTGAGATTTATTTAGATAAAAGAAGCTAAATAATTACTTGGGCATACCAGTCAAAAACACTGAACATACACATCAACTGGTGGACAAACAGACAGAAAGCTACGTACCAAACATAACAATACGGGGACTGAGAGGGTAGTTGGATGTATCACACACTCCTGAAGAGAGACAGACAGACTAAGAGAACATAGACACACTGACACATATCATCTAGCAAAGCAAAAATTACAACCAACAGCCTGTTTGTACATTACAGAGGCGGAAAAACTGAAGTGTGTCCAGTGAGAGTGAATATGGGTGTGCAATGTCCTGCAATAATCCAAAAATAGTGTTGCAATTTTCTTCCTGAAGCCAGCAAAATTCCTTCCACATACAAACCACAAAAAGGAAACAGTGGATGGGACATAGACAGATATGTAAAGATGGACAGTGTTGGCCTGTTGATAGTGTGATGTTGTAGTTAAAAATATGTATTATTTATTTGCTGCTGCTGTTGTTGTTATTATTATTATTTAAGCCTTAAACTAATACCCATAAGAACACTTCAATTGCACCCCTTTCAAAAATATTACTTTCATCACCAGTGTAATCTGAACGCCCACTCTAACACCATTGTGAATTTGATGTAATTACTGTATTTCCTAAAAAACTTTTTCTCAAACTAAACTCACTTCACATTATTAGTAAACATTCAACATACGACCCAGAGATACTGAAGTCATACTTATAGTAATTACAAATAAATACTCAAGCTGTAAAATATACTATATACTAAATATACTATTACTACCTTAAACTATTAGTATTAATTCAGTACTAAGTGCTGAGACACTAAAATTTTAAGTATATATAATACAGTGCTGTATTAATTACAAATTAAAATATTAAATACCTTGGGCACTTTTGTCACTTTATTTCTGACCCAACACTAACAACATTGTTTTTTTTATAAATACATTTCTTCTGAATTGCTAGTTGTGCACCTGAATGTACATATGTAATATTATTTAATATTACTAAGCACTTATCTCTGTCAAGATCACTATCAGTAGATTACTACATCCCCCCAGATGAACTTAGTCCATGTAGAAGTTATTTCATCACCCAGTTCAAGAACTCATCGTAATCCAGATGGTTTTTGCACTTTGCTCATATAAGGAGATAGAATTCGTCTCTCTAGAAATTCTAACCATATTTAGAGCTGCATGTCTGTTTGGCTTGGCTTAATTCTGCCACAAAGCAACACTCTACATTCATGCGGAATGCTCTGACAAATAATCTTCAAAAGCTCGGAAAACACACACAAACACACACACACACACAAGAGCGGAAGTTATCCATAAATCAGTCAATAACGTTATGATGAGCATTTTACATTTTCTGAGCACTTTCGTAGAAAAAAATACCATGTAAGGGCCTCAGATATCAATGATATGAAAATATATTATTGTACTTTGAATAATACCATATTATAGACTATATAGGCTGTGTATACCCAAATTTGAACAGATGAGGATTTGTAAAAATATAAAATATTTCCAATCCTCAAGAATGAATTTTCCAAATAAAAGTATTGCGGTGGCCATTTTACAAAGTTTGTCTAAGTGAAAGGGCGGGTGTTTCTTCATAGGATCATTCAAGTCTTTATATAGGCTAACGTTAGTCCTTAAACGTTACCAGATGTGGGCTGACATAAGATGCCCGCTGGTATTAAATACACGTGTCATCTGAAAACTAGCAAAAAGAACTGATGTGTGGAAATACCTAATAAATTAGGCTGTATAATTATTTCGGACGTTGTGCGCTTCTGTTTTCAAACTGCAGCCAGAAGTTTGGCTCCTTCACCGTCTTGTCTAGCTAATCTTTATCTCGAGTTAATCTTATGTTATATATAGATTTTCAATAATTTTCTAGACAAAAAACGAAACGAAACACTTTCGCAAGTTTTTCACTGTAATTACCTATCCATCATATACATTGCAGCACTGTAAAGTTATTCAAGGAAAAATTAGGAAACGTGCCATAAATTATTTGACTTTACATACCTAAATCGTCCATCAGTTAAAGAAAAATGAAGAAGAAGAAAAAAAATCTAATTAGTATGACTTCCCGATGAAATAACCTTTTATTATATCTAATATGTCTGGTGATGTCTTTTTCCTGCTTGCCCCGAAGTTTCCAGGCTGGGAGTTGTCCTCAGACTATGCCGTTTTCTTATTCCATAGGACGTAACGGTTCAGAGGGGCGGAACTAGTTACATTTCCAGCCCATATTTGGGATTAAAAATTGCGCATTTGCTGTTCATAATGTTGATACCGACTGCTGGGAAATTACAATAATAAATAATGAACTGTATAAAAATATACTTCAATGCATAAGAGGTAAAAAAACAACAACAACAAAAAACAACACCACCAGGATGCGTCCTCAATAGATGTTTTTTTCCCCTCCTTCCTTTTATATGTACGACGAGTAGGGTAATAAGTGATCATTAATTACAACATTATCGGCTTAGTATTATTTAACTCATAAATGCTGATCTTAGCACAGTTGGCCTAATTAATTGGCTTGCTTGCTAATACAAATCTTAGGACAGTAACTTAAAAAAAAAGAAAAAAAAAAGATGTTTTTAAACATGTATTATGATTAAAAAAAAAATACATATATATATATACACACACACACACACACACACACACACACAAATAAAAACATTGGAAAATAATATAAATAACATGGACTTTCCACTTTTGGGAAATGGGAGGGGTCAGAAAAGGAGGGATTTAGTACCGTGGTATAAAGTTAAAAGAATTATGGCATCACCACAATACTAGATTTTACAGAGCAAAGTTCCACTTCAAGTCTAAAACTACAACTACGTTTATATACCTCACTATAAAGCCATTACATGCGCTAAGAAATAGATTCCACTTTATAAAATAAACAAATTAATAATTAAATGCAACATGTTTTGGTCGTTTTTAGTGTGCAGTCCTTCAAAGACAATTGGTCTAAAACACTGCACACAGTGGTGAATGTGATGTTACAAAACCGCTGACCAAAGTATGCTTTGGTCTGAATGCAAATGCAAGTCCAAACAACCACAATCAGAATCAAGAAAAAAAAAAATGCACGGGAGATCTACAGGGAAGGATAAAACATAAATTTAAAGCAATTTAAAAAGACAACACAATAACAGGTTTACTGCACAAATTCATGTTAAAATGTTAAAACTGAAACATGTAAATTTGCATTTCAAACCTGTCAACCAAACTTGCCCCATGTGACATTTGTGCTATTAAACCCCAATTATTTTTCTAAATAAAGAAACCAGTCATTTTGAAGAAAAACATTTCCATTTTCAAATGTGTCAGATGTAATTTAGTCACAGAAAAAAAAAAAAAAAAAAAAATTTACAAAATGAGGTCAATTTAGGGAAAAAAAAATGCGTTTCAGTCCAAATAAAATATAAATAAACTTATTCATTAGTGATTCTCTGGATATTTATTACTGGCTTAGTTCAATGGTTAGTGGCAGCCAGACTTCAAATGTCCATCTGCAGCATCTTTACGCCAAGTATCAGTCCTCACTTTGCTCCGCTTTAGTACACTCCTGATACTCTAGTCATTAATGTGCAGCTCATTGCACTGACTGTTCATTGGCTGTACTGCCACAGTCCTGTGGTTTCATAACATCAGGAAGTTCAGGAGGGTTGGAAAATGGTTCCACCTGCAGGGGCTCAAATGCATCATCTGTGGAAGGATGGTGGGAGAAAATTCAATTAGTGAGGTGTCTTTCTTTGCGTGTTTGTTATTTAAGAATATATGAATACAGTTTACCAAATAAATATTAAAAAAAAGCTCAATGTGAAAGGAAATATCTGTTTAACCATTAATTTGAATGGAATACTTTAAATCGACATCACAATTGTACAACATAATTGTTAAAACACATCATATAGCAGTCAAGAAAAATGTCTTATTCTAATTAAGACTGGTCATCCATTTTGACAATCACATGGCCTGGTCATATGTGACCCACTGATATAATGATAATAAAATAGCAAATTAAGTACACCCTCAAAAAACTATGAATTTTTAGTATTATTAAAAGGCCCCGGTATACTTCAAACGAAATGGAAGACCGAAATGATATGACGTCATTTTGAACAAAATCAGGCCAAAAAAAATTAGTTTTGAGTTCATTTCGGCAGTTCGAAACAGCTCACCAAATCTAACTCTCTGGGCGAGTTTGTTTTGGCTCCTAAACACCTTTGAGCTGCCATTGGTGCATGGCGGTTACGCAATCAGTGGGTGTGTTCTTAAACTTCACCTTCTTTGATGTGTGATTTTTTTTTCCCCCAGTTCGTTCCTCATTCTGTGGAGGTCCTAAAGGAGAGCAACATCTTCTGAATACACTGGAGTGTTGAATAGCTATAGCTATATACAGCTATACAAATATATCCGCACCTGTACTAATCACTCACGGAGAGACTTTAAAGATTAAGAGAAAGTATTTTATTCCTAAAAAGAAATTGCATACCCAATAGCTTGGTGTCGACGACCCAGAATTATTCAAAAAGTGATGCAGAGACAAGTTTTCCAAAGACATGAAAAGAACAAAAGGAAAGAGTAAAGATATAAGGTAGCAAGTACCAAATACATGCGTTTCAAATAAATGTTACACCACACTGCTGCTGCTGCTGTTGTTCTTTCAATAAGAGAATTTAAAGGGTATACAGTAAATTAAATGCCAAATGAATATACAATAATAAACCTTTGTTTTTATCAAAAGTAAATCATGAGACCACATAAAATATTAAAAAGGTGTAAAAAAATTATCCAGTTTAATAAAATAAATGAACACTAATAAAGTAACAAACTGATTCCAATACTTTTTCCACATCATGCTAAAGTTTTTAGACTGTGAGCCATTCACACTTTCCATAAAGGACTGATTATGGAATGGTGCTTTTGTATTGCAAACATGATACTTGACTCTGAACTGCTGCTAATCATTAGAATTTCAGTGGTAGAGCATTGTGTAAGCAGAGCAAAAGGTTGTGGGTTCGATTCCCAGGGAACACATTAGGTAAGAAAAAAAAACATTTTGTATAGCCTGAATGCACTCTATATCGCTTGCACTCTATAAAGTGGCTGATAAATGTAATGTATAGGCGTGAGTGTCGCAACACATTTACATTAATATACACCCCGCCACAAGCAGCACGGGGGTGTTGGAAAGTTTGTTAACAGTATACCATCACTCAACCTTTTCTAACAGCTTTTTGCCCCGAAACAAAGAACCAAACAAATTTGTTTGAAGTATATCGGGCCCTTTAAGACATTTAAAAAAAGATAAAACTGATAAATAGATAAAACTAGAGAGTGCACGAGTACTTAAGTATTTGGAAGTGACAGCAATGATAAATTATGTAAATGTTAATCGTGTGACTTTAAAAAATTATTTTGTAGTTTATGACACACACCACTGATACGAAAGGCCAGTCCTACAGTCGCAGGAGCCTGTGGTCTGGCTGTCTGATTTGTGAAGCCGCAGTCTCCAAGTGTCTTACTGTCTTCTAGAGGCTGCTCATCCTGAAACACAACATCGTAACTAAAACAGAAAAACCTGTAATTTCAGTCATTCTACAATACTTGAAGGTTAATATATATTAGGGGTGGAACGGTGCACAGACGTCACAGTTCGGTATGCACCTTGTTTCGGGGGTCACAGTTTGATACAATTACAACACAAAATAAATATAAATAAAAAAAGATATACTATGTTTGGTTTCTTTTCATTTATTTTGAACAGACAGTAGTACAAATTTAAAAAAATTTAAAATGCACATATATGTGAAAATACTAAATATTATTACATACAAGGAATAAATTCTTGAAATTGATTTAGTTTACAGATCAACAAAGGGAAAAAAAACAGTGCTCATGTAACGTAGCCTATATATGCTGAGTTTTTGTGCAGTTCACATATATTTATGTGCAATAAGGGACTTTCATGTGCAGTACAATTTATTATTAGTATTACATATTAATACTAGATTAGTGTGAAACATAACTACTGGAATTATTATCAAACTGGAATTATTATACACAATTTTTTTTTCATTCTATTGCACATAATTTTATATTTGATCAAAACTAACATTTTTATTAGTATAGTCTTTATTATTATTATTATTTGTGTGTGTGTGTGTATATATATATATATATATATATATATGTCACCGTTGGAACGCGACTGAAAAACAAAGCCTAAAATTGACATAATAAATAGTAGTTTAGCATTTAGATACATTACGTCGGAAATATTATGGAATATTTAGGTTTATGCCGAATGAGTGAGGTAGGATACACGAACACAAAGCAAATAGTAGTATTTCGCAAACAGTTGAGTGCACAAGCCTTTAAAGTATACTCTGTCAGTCTGTGTGAGAGACGCTTTCAGAATTAGCACATGGTCACTGTCTAGTGGGCTTTCAAGTGCGCAACTCACGTGAAGGCATTAGCTGTTCTTCTGCTGGCGGCCGGTTATTAAAAAGTGCTGAATTGCTGCGGGCGCCCCCTTCTGAAGTGTGAAGTGTCTGTATTCGTCGTAAGGTCTCATGTACCCAACTGAGATGTCCATACCGTGATGGTTCGGTACGAATACATGTATCATTCCACCCCTAATATATGTAATATAAATGAGTCCAAACCTTGTATAGTCTCTGTTCCTCAGCGGACCGCTTCAGAATGCCCTCCACAATGCATTTTAACTCATAGACAGTTGTTGATTCTTTGGCGTCTGTGAAGATTGTGGTTTTGCGATGCCTGATCATTAAGAACACATCCTAGACAATGGTGTGGGGATTAGTTAGTCAGCTTCCAACAACAGCATGCAGTGATTTGAGTGGTTGGACTATGCATTTAAGGCATGTATCTTTGAAAACGAATAATATTTTTAATCTTTAGTTTGATCCTGTGTGTCTAATTATCCAATTGTCTCCGCCATGAGTTCAAATACACCTCTTTCTGATCCCTCTCCCTTTTTCCAACAAGTGGAAATAAAGTTCCTTAAAAGCTACTTAACAGACCTATAACTGCAATTTGATGCGGTGTTCTTGATCATTGATCAGATATGCTGGAACAATGACCGGGACACATGCAGCTCATATTGTTTCCATATTCAGTTTGTTATGTGGCTCCTTTGTTGGCCCTTTGAGGGAAACTTTACTGATCAGCAGATTCAGTATGGTTAGGGGCAGGTGTAGGGGTGGGATTTAGGGAAGGGGACAAGTAAGGTCCCAAAAAGGCAGTATCGGTTGCAAGAAGTATAAGCAGCATTTAACACTACTTACACTTAATAGCATCTGACTACCATACCATAACTTTCTGCAAATTGGTATTAAAGGCAAAATAACATATTTGATAGTTGTGTAAACCCTGTAATAGCATACAGATAAGAAGTGTGGTATAGTGAGGTACAATGGTGCAAAAACGATATCAAAACGCAATATTTTAGTTGCTCAGAGGTGCTTCTAGTTACCCCATGCGGCCCCAGAAGTAGAAGTATTAATAATCTCTCATCTAATCTGGATGCCTTACCTAATAATGTTCAAAAAGAGGCCCACAACCTAGGTGTAATTTATGACTCTGAACTGTCCTTCGATGCCCAAGTGACTAAAGTGGTGCATTCATACTTTGCACAACTAATGAAGTTAACAAAGGTTAAGCAATTTCTTTCTTTTGTAGATTTAGAAAAGGTCATCCATGCTTTTATCTCTTTCAGACTTGATTATTGTAATGCAATTTATTCTGGTATTGGCAGGCAAAACCTCCAAAGACTGCAGCTGATTCAAAATGCCATGGCTAGCCTTTTAACACATACTAAGAAAAGAGGCCACATTACATAAATTCTTGCTGTTCTTCACTGGTTGCCTGTGAGTTTCAGAATTTATATTATACTGCTTGTTTTTAAAGCTTTGAAGGGTCAGGCTCTATATTTGTGATTTGTTAACTTCTTATGAGCCTGATCGATGTTTGATATCATCTGGTAGGTCCCTATTAATATTTCCAATATCTTGACTTGTCACTGAAGGTGAGCGCCCTTTTGTTGTCCATGTCCCTAAGTTGTGAAACTTCCTGGCTGGGGATCTTAAGCAGGCAAGCAAGGTATAGTCTTTTAAATCATATTAAGACTCCCTTTATTGAATGGCTTTTTCTTAGCCTTGATGGTATTTTTGTACGGATAAATATTTTTATTGTAAAGCACTTAGTAACTTTGTTTTGAGAGGTGCTATACAAAAATAAATAAAATCACACAGTATTTTTATATATGCCTTGATACTGAATGATTAGTACATGGAAGTCTGCAGCGTCTGCTACTTAGCTGTTACTATACTGTGGATTTTACCCTATAAAGTCTATAATTGTACCACTGATGTAGCGCTATACTGACCAATAAGAACGCGGGACTGCAACTAGTTTTATAACTTCTTTTCGAGCTAATCTCAAATGGATATTCACCCGCGCGGCCTTGTTTACAAAAGGCAATTTGAGCTATCTGGCACCCATAATCCAAACACAGTCAGCCTGTAAAGGATCAATCAAAGAGCGACAGTGAATCAACAATAATGAACGCGAGAAATTTCTGAACAATTGTCACAAAAATAATGTAACGTTATAATATACTATAGCGAGATGTTCCCTGTCTTATGACTTATTTCACAATAACATAACGATAAATACTTAATTGATTTTACCTAAAACAAGACCGTTAACACGGGTAAAAAAAGATAAGAGGTGCGCATTACAACAACAAAAAGTTCTTCTCACCATTTCAGCGGTTCCGTAGTCAACATTCACCGCCTCAGAGCTCGCCACTATCCCACAATGCACTAAGACCGCGCATTGTGCTACGTCATCGCCCGCTCATGAAGTATTTGAACGCGTGTGGCGCGAGATATCACGGATGTTTATGATTATTGATAATAATAATTATATGCTTAAGTGATTAGTAGAAAATGACTATCTGAACAACCAGGAGGAAAACATAATGTAAGTAACGTTACATAACATTTGTTAAACATAATGTAACGTTAGTTGTATGAGTGTTTGTGGCGGAGGAAGAGCCCGTTAAAGAAGTGACGTTTTTAGAGTTAATTTATTTGCTGAATAAACAGTAACGTTAATTCCTAGTATATCATCATAACTGCTTTAGATAATAGTGTTTATTATTTGAATGCACGTAATCGGATGTTGTCAAATCAGTGTTTGTATTATGTGTCGATGTGTAGTAACACACATTTTTAGAGATTATTTGAAATATCCTCCTAAATGATTACGTTAATAATTTGGTACTAATCACAATGGATACAGTAATTTGTACCACAGAGTAACGTTAACGTTACTGATTTATTTTTCCCAATAATATATATATTTTGTAGGATGGTTGCAATGATGGATGATAAATAATGTGTTTGAGATTTATCATATTAACGCATGTTATTCTCTGGTGTACTTTGTGTTTGTGTTTTATGTAAATGTACAAACTATAATAGTTACATGGTAACCATTATGGTTTGCATTAAGATAAAATAATTTTTTGCTCACAAAAATACAATGCTATTGCCTTGTTTTGGTAACATTAATGGTCATTATTCAGAATCACAGTACCATCTGATATCATCAAATTACCATTTTACTTTCACAATATTTATAAGGGTACTTTAAAGATATAGTTAACTTAGTTATCAATGCTGGAATTATACTTTGTTTTCGAAATGTGATTTCATTATTCTTATATTTTATACCATAATGACTATAATGATTATAACATAACACACCATCTCTTGTTTTGTTATAGGTTAGTGCGTATTGATGTGGAGCATCAGCGAGCCAGCATTCACAGTTTCTTACACTGAAATGTCTTCTGAAAATTTGTTGAGCCTGCAATAGCATTTGAAGAACTGAAAGTATTTCCTATGTCGGCTCCCCATCAAACATCAGTAGTCAGCACACCTCTCCCTTTACCCACCCATTTCTCTCATGCCCAGCAGTCCTTTTCCCTAAAGAAACGGAGATGTCCCTTCTCTTCCTCATCATCTTCCTCCCTGTCTCCTCCACGGTCATTATGTCATTCTTTACCACCACGACCTCCATCTAAAGGATGCCCTCCACTCAGTCGAGTGTTCCACCACCGTCCCACTCCATGGACGCCCCTGTCACGCTCCCTTATAGAGTCACCCCCTCCTCGATCCGTGTACAATCCATCCCGACCCCAGACCTTTTTCGACCAGTGCTTTACCAATCTGGGCCTGATTGGACGAGGTTCCTTTGGTGAAGTTTTCAAGGTGAGACATGCTAGATGCCATCTGAGGATTTATATGAAATAGTATACTACCATCCTTTATATTTCCAGTTAGAACTCATGTCAGCCACCATCTTTTTCTGTCAAATTGTCTGGGCAATTTTTACACAAAATTTGTTTAAATGAAGTAAGTGTATTTCTTTTTTTTAAATGCTATCTAGACATGATTAGTTTACAGGTGCATCTAAAAAAAAAAGAATATCATGGAATAGTTTTTTAGTTTTGGTATTTTAATTTAAAAAAGCAAACTTTCTTAAATTCTAGATTCAGTGCACACAAACTGAAATATTTCAAGAGATTTTTGTTTTAATTTTGATGGTTATGACTTTAAAATAATTTACATTTTCTCAAAGATCAATCAAAAAAACATTTACAAAACAGAAATGTTCAAGATCTCCAAAGCAGGGACACTTAATGCTTGGTTGGGGATCCTTTTGCACAAATTACTGCTTCAATGCGGCGTGGCATGGAGGCGATCAGCCTGTGGCACTGCTGAGGTGTTATTGAAGCCCAGGTTGCCTTGATAGTGGCCTTCAGCTCCTCTGTATTGTTTGTCAGATGTTACTTATCGTCCTCTTCTCAATACACCATAGATTCTCTGTGAGATACAGGTTAGGTGAGTTGGCTGGCCAATCGGGCACAGTAATTTAATGGTCAGCAAACCACTTGGATTGGTTTTGGTACTGTGGGCAGGTGCTAAAGTCCTGCTGCAAAATGAAATCAGCATCTTGTTGCTTGTTTGCCTTCTCTGTGCTGTGCTCGCCCCCGCTCGCTCGCCCCTTGCCTCCTTGATTTTGTCCCCCCTCCCCTCGCGTGTACAGAACTAGTCTAAAAAAAAAAGGACAACTGGCTCCATTATATGGAGATACTTCGGTTTTCAGACGTCGGGCGAACAGCAGGCAGATATCTACTGTAGGGCCCTATGATTTCCGCGATGCAGAAAATGCGGACGGAATCGTGGAATCCAGCCATAAAAACAGATTTTACAGTTTAACACATTTGATTTGAGTAAAACTAGCGTCATATATCACATCATAGACTGTAGTATCACACACACTGAACTGTAAAGGTAAACCCGTCAAAATAAAAGTATTTGCCAGAAATCTATTACTATTGTTCAGCAGAACTTACATATCCCACTACTACTACTATTAAAATGAAAAGAACATAATTTTTTAGGGAATAATCACACAACATTTCTTCCTTATTTTATTTTTAATAGTAAATCCCCTTTGTTTACCAAAAAAATAAAGTTTGCTTAATTTTAAATAATTAAAAGATAAATTAAAAGAATGTTTTATGCCTTCATTTGATAACCAGAAAAATGTGAATACACAGAATTTCTGAAACAAAAAAGGCTATTTAAATATTTTTTTTAACTAATTAAGTTGTTTTTATGCATTTATATAATTACACATGCTAAGACAGAATTAGGTAACAATAAAACATATGGTGAAGAAAAAAATAAAACGTTTCATAGGGCCCTAAACTTAATATTTGCCATATTTGTTTTTGCAGTAGTTTTTGAGGGGTTATTTTTCCTGTAAAGATATCGATATATATCTTTTCCTGACAATCTTCCCAAGGCTGTGGTCATCCCAAAAAATAAATACCCTTTCCATGATATTTTACATTTTTGAGATGCACCTGTAAGTAAATGTGAACTACACATGCACATTAAACTGATGCAAATAAAATGGATGAATTTTCATATAATGATTTTTCAAGATAATATCAAGATTTATTTATCAATGAATACACTAATTGTAATGTGATCTTTTATGTCTGTCAGGTGGTGTGTCTTTTGGATGGCTGCCAGTATGCTGTCAAACGTTCAGTGCAGCGTTTCCGTGGTGAGGTTGAACGAGCAAGAAGCATTGCTGAGGCTTGGAATCATGAGGGACTGCACCCACACCCTTACGTGCTTGGCTTCATTGCGGCTTGGGAGGAGGCTGGTCACCTCTACATCCAGACTGAACTCTGCTGTACCAGCCTACTGCTATACGCTGAGGAATCACCTTTTCACACTGGTAAACAGCACACTACACAAGAAAAAAATTCTCTTTTTGTATGACGGACGTATGTTACTGAAGCAAAGTTTGTTTGTTGTGCTAGGTGAGACAAGTGCCTGGATGTACCTGTGTGACATGCTTTCAGCACTTGACCACTTGCATGCTCATGGGTTTGCACACCTGGATATCAAACCAGCGAATATTTTCATTACCAAGTCTGGACGGCTCAAACTTGGAGATTTTGGCTTGTTGATCAAGCTTCCTACAGATGTCCGAAAACAAGTGAGAGAGGGAAAGAGAGAAATGGAGACAGAGAAGGTTGATTTACAGGAAGGAGACCCCAGATATATGGCCCCTGAACTATTGAGAGGGGAGTATGGGACTGCCGCAGACATTTTCAGGTCAGTAAATGTTACTAAGTTACCATATTTTTCGGACTATAAGTCGCACCTAAGTATAAGTCGCATCAGTCTAAAAATACGTCATGACGAGGAAAAAAACATATAAGTCGCACTGGACTATAAGTCACATTTATTTAGAACCAAGAACCAATAGAAAACATTACCGTCTACAGTCGCGAGAGGGCCCTCTGGTGGCTGTAGACGGTAATGTTTTCTCTTGGTTCATTTCTCTTGGTTCATGTTAAATTAATTTTCATAAATAAGTCGCACCTGACTATAAGTCGCAGGACCAGCCAAAATATGAAAAAAAGTGTGACTTATAGTCCGGAAAATACGGTAGTTATATTTAAATGCCAAAAAAAGAACTGAATCAGTTATATTGTGATTTGTATAAAGAGATGTCTTTATTTTCTCCACTTTTAGTTTGGGTGTTTCTATCCTGGAGTTGGCCTGTAACATTGAGGTTCCTAAAGGAGGAGATGACTGGCAGCAGCTCAGAATGGGTCACTTACCAGCAGAATTCACTTATGGTACTGTACATTATTTAGGGACAAAAAAAATATATCTCTGCGCACGTTCTAAAACAAGTTTAGCGGAGAATCACAATGCTCAAAGGTTTCTGACAGCAAAATGAATTATTTCCATGACTTTCTAACATTTAAATGGAGAATATAATTGTGAAATGTAAGTTATGCATTCAGAAAAACAGCACATCTGAAACGCATTAAACAGTACATCTCTGTCAACAGCAAATGCAGCCTTTCCGTCAGAGCCGCTTTAAACTGAAACTATATACCACCTTACAAGTTTTTTTAAGCCCTTAATATAAATCTTGTCACATATTTAGAAAAAACTGTATTATGCACTTTCTCCGAGATAAAGATATATTTTTTATAAAAGTTAAGTAGGGCTGCAGCTAACGATTATTTTGATAATCGATTAATCTGTCGATTATTTTTACAATTAATCGATTAATTTTTATGTACTTATATTTTAGTTTTGCCCATTTTTTTCCAATTAAATTATTTACAAAGGGTTTTTATCATTCAACATAGACGTTTTTAGAGATTTTAACCATTTTGCATTGTCATATCCTCATCAAAAATATACCTGGAGTTTTGTTTTATTATGTGTTAATAATCCTTTGTCAAACTCTTCTGCAATCAAAACACTGACCCATACTCTAGCAAATTTCACAAGGAGATTTCAAATAATGTTTTCACCATGGCAGTCCTTAGAGCTCCTAAAGTAGTTTAACATCCCAAACAAAGCTTAAGAAATCTTTCAGAAAATATTTTCACGAAGAATAAGAATAAAACAGAATAAATTTGCATTACATTGCATTTTATTATTTTTTTCCTGTAAACACACAACTTATACCTGGGAAACAGCTTTATAGCTTATGCTGCTGAGAAAATATTTTCACAAAGAATAAGAATAAAACAGAATAAATTTGTAAAGTAAAATCCATCAGAAGGTTGTCCAGAAAAAAAAAATTACACACACAAAAAACCTGCTTTGTGAAAAAGAGCAGTGAATACTTAGAAAAAAAGTGCACTTCAAATACATTTAAACATTTACCTCTCTCATTCAGTCATAATTAGGCTGCAAGACTGAATTATGAACTGGTAAACGACAAACTGATCACAGAACATGTTTGTAAATCTTTAAATGTTAATTGTTAAAAAGCATGTTATTAGCTTTTACGACAAAACATTTGCAAACAACAACATTGTACTGGAGAATCTGTACAAATAAAAGTCTTAAACAGTTAAACAGTTCAGTAGTGCAGAGTTTACAGGTTACTTTTCTTTTTTTGAAGACTCAAAGTAAAGTACTCCCACACTTTGGATGACTTCGTTCTATTAGTTTTATCTTCCGCTTTTTTCTTTTTCTTTCTCAAGCTTACTCCACTCATAGACAGTAAAAGAAATGGACACAGCGACCCCATTGGAACTCAATTGAGACAACTGAAGCCCATTTTTAGCGTTTTTTAGCACTTCCGTTTCTGACACGCAGACTCAAATGAAGCTTGACGACGTCAGCAACCTGTCTGACAGATTTAAATCTTCTAGTAGCTGTGCGTGCAAACTTCCATCGTTAATCTTGCAGAGACGGCGAGCTTGAGCGGGGAGTTCTTTGGCGTGAGTGAGCAGGAGTAAGTATTCTGATTAATTATTTTGTATAGTATTTTAAAATGTAACACCAGTACGCCATAATAATACGACTTCCTTGCCGCCTGACTCCACTGCCTCTGTCTCCACCATCTCGCTGAATGCTGCAGACGCAGTTCGGGAAGCATGTGACATAAAACGAGGCCAGCTATTGGCTATTCGCTACTTCTCCTGCTGTACTGGCTGAATAAAACCCTGCGGTGGCTCATTACTGCCACACTTTGGTCATCGCAGATTTAAAATATGCACAAAATGAGCGGCTTACGGCAAATAAAAGTTGTTTAGCAACTAATCGATGACTAAATTAGTTGACAACTATTTTAATAATCGATTTTAATCGATTAAATCGATTTGTTGTTTCAGCTCTAAAGTTAAGATTCATACACACCATCCTTAAATGTCTCATTTAAACACTGTCCAAATGTTCATGCAAAGAAAGAAGGCATAACTTTGATTCTCGCTGTAGTATTGTTGCCGCCACTTACGTCATGGAGACACTGTGTTTTGTTGTGAAAGAGGAACTACTTTGTTTCATCTTCCAAAAGAGGACTCAACTAGAAATCAGTGGTTAAGTTGTATTTATATCACTGTTCCAGAACAGTTCATCCCAAATATTCAGATGTATGCAGCACTTTTTATGGAGGACTGTTTCCTGAAATTGGGGCAATTCCAAATTTGCATTGATAGTCTGGCTCGCTTCTGATTCACAGCCCGTCAAGTCATCTTTATTTATATAGCACTTTGAACAAAGCAGATTGTGTCAAAGCACTTTTGGTATTAAATAGGAAAATAGTGTGTCAATGATGCAAAATGACAATAGTAAACACTCAATGACCATCATTGAATTCAGTGATCTCATCATCCAGCTCAGTTCAGTTTAAATAGCATCTTTGCAATCAAGTCAACGATATCGCTGGATATTAAGGCGACAGTTGGCAAGCAACCAAAGCTCCATCAGTAACAGAATGGAGAAAAAACCTTGGGAGAAACCACGCTCAGTCAGGGGGCCAGTTCTCCTCTGCCCAGGCATAACCAGCACTTCAGTTCCAGGCTGCAGCAAAGTTATCTGGTTCCTGTGGTCTTGTCCCGTTAGCTGTTTTGGAGACAAGGTAATCTAGTTGTCCTGGTCATTACTGAAATTCAGGGCTTTAGAGGTCATCTCTAGGTGCGTTATGTGTTATGTGTTATGTGTAAACCAGTTTAAAGAGAGAAGTGTTTAATCTAGATTTAAACTGACAAGAGTGTGTCTGCCTCCTGTTAAATAGGTTATTCCATAGTTTTGATGCTGTCTAGGAAAAGGATCTGCTGCCCGCAGTTGATTTGAAATTCTAGGCATTATGAAATTGCCGGAGTTTTGTGAATGCAGCAGATGTGGAGAATTATAATACAATAAGAGTTCCTTCAATACTGGAGTGCTAAACCACTCAGGGCTTTATAAGTAATAAGCAGATGATAAGAGCAGGTCATTTGTAGCTCTAAGGAGAGCAGTCTCAGTACTATGATACGGTCTAAATCCTGACTGGAAATCCTCACAGATTTTTCTCTAAAAACAAATATAATCAGAATCAGAATCAGAATCAGAATGAGCTTTATTGCCAGGTATGTTTACACATACGAGGAATTTGTTTTCGTGACAGAAGCTCCGCAGTACAACAGAATGACAGCGACAGAACATAAAACACATAATAAAAGAATAAAAAATACAAATAAGTAGATAGTGAATGACAATATACAAATGACAATTGTAGGCAGGTATATTACAAAATTAAGTTATGTATGTACATATATATTGTGTGCAAAATTTAAGTGTATACTAAGTATGTGTGTTAGATAAATAAAGTGTGTGTGTATATAAATATAAAGTGTAGTGTGTTCGCCGTTATTATCAGCTGTTCATAAGATGGATTGCCTGAGGGAAGAAACTGGTCCTGTGTCTGGTCGTTCTAGTGCTCAGTGCTCTGTAGCGTCGACCAGATGGCAACAGTTCAAAGAGGGAGTGTGCTGGATGTGAGGGGTCCAGAGTGATTTTGACAGCCCTTTTTCTCCCTCTGGATAAGTACAGTTCTTGAATAGATGGGAGAGTTGTACCGATGATTCGCTCAGCAGTCCGGACTACCCTCTGTAGTCTTCTGAGGTCAGATTTAGAAGCTGAGCTGAACCAGACAGTTACTGAAGTGCAGAGGATGGATTCAATGATGGTGGAGTAGAACTGTTTCAGCAGCTCCTGTGGCAGGTTAAACTTCCTCAGCTGGCGAAGGAAGTACAACCTCTGCTGGGCCTTTTTCACGATGGAGTCAATGTGAATGTCCCACTTCAGGTCCTGAGAGATAGTGGTGCCCAGGAACCTGAATGACTCCACTGCAGTCACAGTGCTGTTCATGATGGTGAGTGGGGGGAGTGCAGGGGGGTTTCTCCTGAAGTCCACGATCATCTCCACTGTTTTGAGGGTGTTAAGCTCCAGGTTGTTGAGACTGCACCAGACAGCCAGCTCTTTTACCTCCTGTCTGTAAGCAGACTCGTCACCGTCCTGAATGAGGCCGATGAGTGTGGTGTCGTCTGCAAACTTCAGGAGCTTGACAGAGGGGTCCTTAGATGTGCAATCGTTGGTGTAGAGGGAGAAGAGCAGTGGGAAGAGAACACAGCCCTGGGGAGCTCCGGTGCTGATTGTACGGGTGCTGGATGTGTATTTTCCCAGCCTCACTAGCTGCTGCCTGTCTGTCAGGAAGCTGTTGATCCACTGACAGACGGAGGTGGGCACGGAGAGCTGATTTAGTTTGGGCAGGAGGAGGTTTGGGATGATCGTGTTGAAGGCCGAGCTGAAGTCCACAAACAGGATCCTCACATAAGTCCCCGGTCTGTCTAGGTGTTGCAGAACATAATGCAGTCCAATGTTTACTGCATCGTCCACAGACCTGTTTGCTCTGTAGGCAAACTGAAGAGGATCCAGCAAGGGCCCAGTGATGTCCTTCAGGTGGGCCAGCACCAGTTTTTCAAATGACTTCATGACTACAGACGTTAGAGCCACAGGCCTGTAGTCATTTAGTCCTGTAATTTTGGGTTTCTTAGGGATGGGGATGATGGTGGAACGTTTGAGGCATGAAGGGACTTCGCACAGCTCCAGCGATCTGTTGAAGATCTGTGTGAAGATGGGGGCCAACTGGTCAGCACAGGATTTCAGACAGGCTGGTGTAACACAATCTGGGCCTGGTGCTTTTTTCCTTTTCTGCTTCCGGAAGACCTGGCGCACCGCATCCTCGCTGATCTGAATTGCAGGTGTGGGGGAGAGGGGGGATGCAGGAGGTGAGAATGGTGAGAGTGCTTGATTGGAGAGGTGTTCAGGATGGGTTGCAGGAGCTGTTAATGGTGTGAACGGTAGTTTGGAGAGGCATTCAGGGCTGGTTGCAGGAGTTGTGAAGGGTGTGAATGGTTGTGTGGGGAGGCGTTCAGGGCAGGTGATGGGTGTTCTTTCAAACCTGCAGTAAAACTCGTTCAGATCGTCTGCCAGTCGTTGATTCTCTACAGTGCTGGGGGGTGGTGTCTTGTAATTGGTGATCTTCTTTAGACTTTTCCACACTGATGCAGAGTCGTTGGAAGTGAACTGAGTCCTTATTTTTTCAGAATAATTCCTCTTTGCCACTTTGATCTCCTTTTCCAATGTGTATTTAGCCTGTTTATACAAGACATTGTCCCCCTTCACGTAAGCATCTTCTTTGGCCTGACGGAGCTGTCTGAGTTTTGCAGTGAACCACGGTTTGTCATTATTGTAAATTAGTTGAGTCTTTGTAGGAATACACATATCCTCACAGAAACTGATATATGAGGTTACGGTCTCTGTGAGTTCGTCCAGATCGGTGGTAGCAGCTTCAAAAACACTCCAATCAGTGAGGTCAAAACAAGATTGTAAATCCTGCTCTGCTTCATTAGTCCATCTTTTTACAGTCCTTGATACAGGTTTAGCTGATTTTAGTTTCTGCCTGTAGGACGGTATAAGATGAACCATATTTTGATATTTGACATGATATTTTGTTTTATATATAAATGTTAATTTAAAAGCAGCCCACGATCAACATGTTATGTTAGCGTTATCTTTTACGCATACGATTAGGTTTTGTTCCGTCCTCCATGCTGTGACAATTCAAAGAAGACAATTTTTAGCCAAGCAGTGAGTTGAGCCGCATCAGAAATGTAGCACTGCTGGCACATAAACTTAAGTCACAGACCAGCTCTAACGTCACCGAATGCAAAACATACATGACAAATAGAGAATTTTTCATTGTATCTCCAACCTTTATAGCATTTCCACACCAGCTAAGACATGACTGTGGCACCAAATAATTTATGCCTCCACACATCATATATGTCGTCACGCTTTGACGTAATCAAATTGCGATCGGTTTGTGAGATCAACTAAGTTAGTGAGTACCGATCAAGTCATAAAATTTGATTATCGGCTGATACCAATCCCGATTGATCGGAGCATCCATAATAATATGGTCTAAATCCTGACTGGAAATCCTTACAGATATCTTTTTTTTTCTAAGAAGGAATATAATTGTGGGATAATCGAGGATACTAACTTTTCTAGTATCTTGAACAGGAGATTGGTCTGTAATTAACTAGTTCTTTGGGGTCAAGTTGTGTGTTTTTTGTTGTTTTTTTATGAGAGGCTGATCAGCCATTTTGAAGGTTTTGTGGACATATCCTAAGGACAATGACAAATTAATAAGAGTCAGAAGTAGGGTTGGGAATCGTTAGAAATTGTCCGGTTCTGATTCTGGTTCAGTTAAAATCATTAAACAACTATTAAAAAAAGTAGTGGTAAGGAAAAAAGCATGATACTCGACTACTCAATGCTCAATGCTGTTTATTAAGGATGGGCGTTTTCCGCAAATATCACATTTGAATATTTGAGCTCACAAAAAACAAATATTCGAATATTAGTTTATTTAAATTAAGTTTAATGAGACAGACGTTATTTTTCAGCAACATTTATTGTTTCCGTCATTTTGAACAAGCTTACACACAATAAACTTGAACATTACACATCGTGTTTTGTAGCTGAATACCTTTAACAATGCGTGCAAACAAACAAAAGTACAGATTAAAAGCAAAAAAAAGAAAAGTGAACGAAGAAAAAACATAAAGCAGCCTGCAGCAATTAGACTATTTTGTAGAACGTAGCCTACATTTAACTTTGAAACTGTCAGCAAATCCTTTTTGCTTTTTTTCTACTGTTTTACATGTTCTTGTTAAGAAATACAGGCATGTAAACATGTTTGGGGGAAAGTCGGCTCCTTAGTCTGTTAACAATAAGGCCGGCCGCGGAGAAAACGCGCTCTGATGGCACAGACGTTGGCGGGACTCACAAATAACGGTGTGCTAAGCGAATAAGTTTTGTGAAGCGCTTCGTGTTTTCGTTTCACAACTGAATAGGATCCTCATCTGGTGGAATACATGGCTCCAGCAAGAACTGTTCCCACTCGTCTCAACTGGACTCTCTGTAATCATCGCTGAAGAACTGTCTCAGCCTTTTCCGATGAGTGGTCATTGCATCCTCTTCATCGTTGGTGGCAGCGGCTGCATCCGCACCACTCTCATCAAGGGAAATTTTCTGATAATGTTCAAAAAGGTTTTTTTTTTTTTTACTTCTCTCATGTTTTCATTGAGCAACCTGAGATGTTTGTGAGGGTCTAGGGAAGATGCCAGAAGAGGAGTTTTCACTGCATTCTCCAAGTTAGCAGTGTTTATTCATTGCTTGAGAGATGCCGCAACAATGTTCTTGAATTCGGTCACTTTCTGTGATTCTGCACGGCATATCTGAAGTACTGTAGAAGACCGCAGTTCTTAGGGGCCGTTCACATATCGTGTTTTTTGCGTGCTCAAGCTCATTATTTCCAATGTAGGCATGTGGTATGCGCGCTCATAACGGAAGCGACAAAGTCGCGATGGGCACGAAACATGCTTGCATATATCTTCAAATATGCAGTGGAGAATCACAGAAAGTGACCAAACTAGGTTTTATTGTGATTTTATTTTATTTTTTTTGCGAAATTCAAATATCATTATCAGAACAAATATCAGAACAAATATTTGAATGTTCGACTATCCGTGCACACCACTACTGTTTATCACTTAATTACTAACTTAATTTAAAGGTTGGCAATTTAAAAATGTTACATATATTACAGCATACACATTTTCAGGTTCCGATTTCGGTTCCATTTAAATTAACTGTTAAGGTTTTTTTTTTTTTTTTACTATTTTACCTTCATTGAATGTAGTGTTTCTATAAGGTAGTAAGTAATGTTTAGTAATGCTAGTCCATCAATCAGCATGTGCTTCAAAGTTGACTTTGATGTTTTTTTGCACGAGCAATAACATTTTGCTTTTCATGCAGGAATAAGCTGGTTGGCCAAATAGTCACCTGAGGTTTAAGAAATTCGTTTATTTCCCTAAATTATTGAACAATAAACTGTATTTATAACCATGTATACACACACTCCATAAAGTCCCTATTTTACAAATAATAATGCAGTCATGAGATGGTGTGACGCAAAGAGTAGTTTCCCAATATTAATATAAATATAAATTTTGAGTTACAACATACAGCTTATAAGCAGTTTATCTATTTATTATTGCATACCCAAGTGGAAAAACTATGTACTATTGTATATTTCAATTAGTTCAGCCGTATGTTGCTAGCATTTAATGGGGTAAATGTGTGTTTCAGCACTTTCAGAAGACATGCAATATTTGCTACGGCTAATGCTAAACCCAGAGGCCTGCAAAAGAGCCACCACACAACAGCTGCTCTCTCTTCCCTCTGTGTGTAAACGCAAGTGGAGACGACAGCTTTCCCTCTACTTCACTGAGAGCTTTCTATCCTTATTCCACTGGTGTCAGGTAAGAATCACATAATTTCTTTGTATATATACAGTAAGTGAAAGGTGAAGTGAGAAAGTACTATGTGTATTTGTGTGCTTTGGGATTATTCTTGGTTATTTGCTTCATATTAAGCTTTGTGACATGCTGTCTTTTACCACCAAAAGTAGTTTAAACTCAGAAAAGTTAGTAATTTACATATAGTATATCGTGAAAGTGTACTGGATAGTTTAAAAACTGCAATGAAGCACTTACATAAAGAATTATTCCAATGTTTCTGAGCTGTGAAGTTGTCCAAACTTCTGATAAGATGTTGAGTAGGGCTGTGACAGTCGCAGTGACAACCGTGACTGTCTGTGGTAATTCACAAATTATCTTAAATGCCATACACAGCGTTTCCTTTAGATTGGCAGGTTTGAGCGCAGGGATATACAGTTTATGCATTCAACAAACAAATGTTCTTTTGGCCGATGGACCTTGTTGGGAAACCAAATACTACATTGCCGATCTGGAGCTCCATTCATGTCACCCATCTGCGTTTGTACAAGTTCCTGTGAATGCCTGGCTGGTCAGGTTTGGTGAGGCTTCCTCCAAACTGGCCAAATATAAATGACACCGTGAGATAAATGAACGATGTTAAGAAATTTAACAACCATTCCTGTTTCAAAGAGAGCGCAGGCAGACGAGGAGTAAATCCGCCCACTTGCAGTGAACCAATGTGTACACTGGACGCGACACAACCGCGTCACAATAGGTTGAGTCTGTCAGTGTCTACACAAGACATTTAAACTCTGTGTCAGTACTTCATAAATAGGGTGAGGCAATATACTGTCGCAGATTTTTCATGTAGTGTCGAGCCACATCCAGTGTAGCATCACTGATAAAGATTTTTATAGTATTGCCCCTCCGCTCACGTGGTGTTTAACTTTCTTATTTAGACTACTTTCTTATTTAACTGTATTATTTCTTTGATATTTATCTGATGAATTAAATAGGGTGTGTTTTCTGAGTGAGATGAGTGAGATAGTGCTGTGCTGCTACAGGACAGTTTTGAAGACAATTTTAGAGACCTGTTCTTATAATATATTACATATTGTTGGTCCATTACCACTGCAGTGGTAAAAATCTGCCACAGTCACAACCTTACCCCTGTTTCACACTGCAAGCGTGAGGCGGTGTGCGAGCAGCACGTCCGCGCAACTACATCGTCACTGCAGCAGCAGACTCTCACGAGTATTCACACTGGAAGCGTATAAGTACAGCATCACAGCAGCGGCTACAAAGTGTGTTTGGCAGACAGTAGAACCATTTCAAACAATGGGTATAATTCTTTCAACATTTTTTTTTTATAACAATACACCATACTTTCACCCAAAATGAATAATTAAAAAGTTTAAATGGGTAAATAAATATTTGTTATACTTAATTTTCTTTTCTGGCATAATTTTTAAAACACTAGACATTGTCGTTGTTGTTAAAACTCTTGGCATGCTTATTCTGTGCATTTTGAACAAGTTTTGTGTAAAATCATATTTATTTTTCCATCAAAAGTGTGCTTTCACTTTAATTGAGCGTGAGCAGCACAGCAAAAATAGACCGGACGCCGAAACCCCCGCTTCACTGCTGTTCACGTGACGCTCCTGCTTGACGCTCACGTGCTGCTCCTGGTCCCGGTGTGAATGCACTCATTGATTAACATGGACGCCGAAAAAAATACGCGCTGCTCGTGCGCCGCTCACGCTTGCAGTGTGAAACAGGGGTTAGTGTTAAGAGGTTGTCACACTAGACTTTGAGCATGCATAATTTTTGTTGTCAGAGCATCAAATAGACATACATTTTGAGTAGGGCTGGTCGATTAATCGAAAAATAATCAAAACCGAAATTCATAACCTCTAAATGACGTAATTTTCCCATGACGGTTATTTCGTTTTTTTTAATCCTGTTAACACTTCCCCCTTAAAAGCATACTAGCACGTGTGTAGCCACATGACTCTGCTCTCCAGTCAGTGGCATAAAAGCAAAACATGGAGCTGAACGCCGGTTCAACACATGTGATGTTCAACCAGTGATGGCGTGCGAGCGGTGAGCCTTGCGTTTTCACTAAACTTTGTCAGTTGTATTTGTTTTATGGTTTGGACATTCAAGCGATTAGATGAACGGATGTGTATTATTATATCGAGCTACCATGTTCGCGCAGCTGCATTGTGGCACAAAACTTCATATAAGCAGTAGATGTGAAGATCGTGCACACAGAGGAACACAAAAACTAGTTGTCAGCAGAGTATGTGAGCGGAGCTGAGCGGGAAGAATTTGCGCTCCACGCTCAAAGTATTTCATAATTACTCTGCTCTGGGTGTACAATTTTCCGCTCCTCGCTCCCTCCCCCACTCCGTCCTTATACGTCTCGCTCCGTTTTCGCTCCAGGGTATTATTATTATTATTTTTTTAATAACACCAGTGTCTGATCAGAAGATGCATGTAGTGTAAAACGAATACGCTTCTCCTAGCGGCCGCGTCTCTCTCGTTGGCCGCGGCGCTGGTAGGGGATGGACGGCCCGGCATCCTGGCCCGCCGGCCGTGTATACGGGTGCGGTTCCCATCCGGATCGCGGGTCCGGCAGCTCACGTCTTGGTGGCGCGGGAGTCCCTCAACGCACCCTTCCTGGACCCACGAGGACACCAGTGTGCATGCACAGGGAAGAGACCGGTCTCCCGAGGAGAGGCGCGTTGGGCTTTTAAACAGCGGCGGGGATGAGGCTCCATTCACATCAGGTGTGCCCCATCACACGCCGCCAGCCCTGACTCGTCCAACGCCCCTCCTCTCACACACCCACTCCAGTCGGGAGCCTGGTGAAGGGCGGCGATTTAGGACGGGGTGCCGGTGACAATCAGGGAGGAGGCAGCTGACTCGTCACACTATATTAATATTGAGAAATAGGCCTATGAACAGAAAAAATGCTGGCTGGTTAAACATAGGCTATTTAAAAAAAAATAATAATAATAATCAAATGAAAAACATTATATTAAATTATCAAATGAAAAAAATTACATTAAATAAAATAAATCACAAACTAAAATATGAAGTTAAACAAATTGCCAAACGAAAAAATATAGATCTCTTTTAGCCAACTTTTAGCCTATATTAATATTGAGAAATAGGCCTACTATGAGCAGAAAAAAATGCTGGCTGGTTAAACAGGCTTTTTTTTTTTATATAAATTATCAAATGAAAAAAACATTATATTAAATTATCAAACGAAAAACATTACATTAAATAAAATAAATCACAAACTAAAATATGAAGTTAAACAAATTGCCAAACAAAAAAAATAAAGATCTCTTTTAGCCAACTTTTCTATGAACAGAAAAAAATGCTGGCTGGTTGAACATTAGCGAGCGAAGCTAAATCTCCAGTGCTGCGTTAACTTTTAGAAAAACGAGCTTTTGCAGAGTGGCAGGTGCCAAGCACAAGCGATTATTGCTGGACATCAGACTAGCGACAGAAAACACCCTTTCCACGCTGGCCGAGCCGCTGGGTATGCTAAATATGTGTCTTGCAATTTGTGAAAGTTGTGGCAGTACATTAGAATTTTCTTTCCAGAAGCGAAGGACGTCGTCAACTTCGGTGTTCAATCTTGGCATTCCAAGGTATTGCTCGACTTCTCCTCTGACGTCTAGTGTTGTAGAAGACGAACAGGCCACAGTTGCGTATGACTGGAACATTGACTTGACTTTTTTTGCACTCGATGGCTCAGGGACACGGTCAGGGACAGTCACAGGGTCAGCGACAAGGGAAAGGGATGTTACTTTTTTATTTACACTGCAGAGAAGTTCTGTTTGATGAACTAACAACTCCCGGATCTCAATCTGTTTGCCTTGAACCTACAAGAACAATACAATTAGCTATGATTATTTATAATAATAATAATGAGTTTTCATACATGTAGGCCTAGCATTATTGTAAGTTAGCATTTATTTTATTTTAATAAACCATGGTTAATTTCTGAATGCTATACCTTTGTGTAATGAATTACTTGCCTTTTCATCTCTTGCAATCCACTCGTTCTTGAAGCGTGGATCTAATAATGCAGCCAGAATAACGTGAGTGTCGTCATAAAACCTTTGATAACGAGTCTCAAAGTTCTCAGCTAGAGTTTCTGCGAATGCGGCTGTTTCCAGTGGAGTGTCACTGGAAACATCAGACATCATTCTGTGTATTTCTGCAACTGCCGGTAGGATCATCCCCAGGTTTCCCAGCTCCTTTTGTAAACTGTCTGTCAGTTCAGCAAATGGTGTTAGTACTCTCACTAAGCCTTTAAGGAGGAGGACATCATTGCATGCGATTTTCCCATCATCTGTGATCGACGTCAGCCTGTTTTGCCACAGCGTGTCCTTCTCAAACATTTTCAGCACCGACTCGATCATCCGCAACTGACTGTTCCATCTGGTTGCGCATGCAGTTGTGGGACGAACGCCTAATTTGTCGATTTCCTCTGTGTTCAGTGTGCTTTTTCTGACTGTTCTGACTATTTTCCCAACCTTGTTGATTATTGAATTGATTGCATTGTGCTTCGCAATTGCGTCTTTAATTGCAAGTTGGAGTAAGTGGATCGGACATCTTAGGTGAAGATTTGATTTGGTGATGTAGTTCTCTACCATCATGTTCAATTGGATGGCCAGCTGGTCTGTATGGAGCTGCAGGAGTGCAACATCTGGAGCATCACCCTCACCATCTGTCTCCCTGTCCCCGAGATCTTGGTCCAGCTGATCCCCGAATTCGCTAAAACCAGGCAGATTGAAGGCTTTTACCATATTGCTGGCGCTATCAGTTACTACTCTGATAACACCACGCTGAATATTCCAGCGTCTCAGGACCTCCTCATATTTTTCAGAAATGTGCTTCGCTGTGTGGTGTCCCTGAATGTGTTCACAACTCAGCAGAACAGTGTGGCCTTGAAAGTTTTCATCTACAAAACTTCACACGATACCCAGAAAACTGTGACCTCGTCGGCTCGTCCAAATATCAAGGGCCACTGAGAGTCCACTGCAGTTCTGTAGCAGAACGCACAATTTGTTCTCCAACTCTAATAAAGCATGTGGCATGAGTGTGTCACGGACCGTGCTATAGCAAGGTGGGGTGTAGCCAGGCTGTGCAATGTTCGCAAAATAGCGCATCCCTTTTCTTTCTCCTTTGGTGAGTGGCTCATAGTCCATGTAAATCATTTTAAAGAAAGCCTGGTCTAGTTCACTCTTCCTCTCCTGTGAAATATTTACTTTTGTCGCTCTTTGTTGAAAGAAGCCTTTAAATTTACTGCTCTGTGTCTCTTTACATGTTTCCTGTGATTTTTTTTTTTTATCTCTGCAAAAAAATGTAAATTGAACATAAAATTTAAATTAAATATAAATAATAAGTAGCCTAAATGCCAATACAATATTTACAAATGTATTAATTCTGCATTGGTGGTTTAGGTTGTTCAAACTGAATAATACCGACCTTCAGATTTTTTTTCCACGTGTGAGCGAAAAACTTTGTGTTTCCTTGACACGTGCCTTTTAAGATTCCACAATTAATCTTTTGACGTTGCAGTCACCTCACCGCACTCGCGTTCTCCTTTGTCATCACTACCTTTTATAATACATTTATATTTTTTCTCCCCTTCTTCACGGTAATATTTCAGAAACTCCATTTTTCTGTCTGTCTTTACCTGTGCTTACTGCTTATTACCAACTTATAAAATCGTCCATCATATAATGGAGATGCACGGGTGGAAATCGCGAGGGGGTCGGTAAAAATATAATTAAAATCATGTGATAAATTAATTACATGATATATACTTTATATAAATGTTTATGAAAGTACTAATAAAACAATACAAATGCAAACAAATGCAAAATATGATTAGAAACATTTTGAGTCCCCCTCCGTCTCCTGATTTAAAAACACCGCTCCTCGCACCTGGCAAAATCACACAACTATGCTCCAAGCTCCGCTCCCACTCCGCACCGCTCACATACTCTGGTTGTCAGTGCTGTCCTGTGATTTATCACTAAAGTAGCTTAGAATCTGAAAACTTATTATAGCATGTTTGTGTGCAGCGCACATGAAGCACAAGCGCGTGCATAGAGAGCAGCGGTCGCGCTGCGGGTTCCCGGTTTGTGTCCATTCTCAGACTGTTCTGTGTACTTTAACTGTAGAAAATGTTGTTCCGAGTCGAAACTACGATACAAAAAAACTACATCAGTATATCATCATAAACGCAGCCGTTTTTGTCTTACGTGAACGTAAACAGATGAGAAAGAAAACGCACATGTACAGTATTTTTGCTAATAAATGTGCTGTCTGTCATTAATGTGAATCAAAGAACATAAAAAAATCATTCACTGCTTTTGACTGAATATATTTAATAACTTTACTTGATTAATCTTTTTATTTATAAAAAGAAAACTATGCAGGGTTTATAAACTTTTAAAAACAAAGAGGGTGGGACAAAATCATGTTTAATCTGAGATACGAGATTTATGACTTGGGAGCGGGGAGATACGAGGTTACGCACTCATTGATAAGAATGATACAGACACAGACGTCACTGCTGCCAGTGGTCTTCATCAAAGTCTGTGGTCGCGTCGAGCCTTTTGACAAGAGATAAGGCTTTAAGGGGTAACTAAACCCCTGGTCAGACCCTCCACCCACTAGCAATTTTTTGAAAAATGCTGAAAAGTGGGCAGAGCACAGCATAGATAGAGGGGACAAACCAAGGGCAGGGCTGAGTGGGTGGGGTGTGAACCTGAGACCCGCAGTGACAGATTAATTGACAACTGTTGTCAGAGTCGCTAAAATGGAGAGTGACTCTAGTGATGCAAGTAGGTTTGCAACAGAGCGTTCATTTGAAGTAGAGGACTTTTCTCCCCCACCTTCACCTGAAGTGGAGGATGTCGAGGTGTCTGAGGACACAGGGCCAGGGCCTGAGCCATATCAATTCAAGCCACTGGCTCAAACTGCGCTCTTAACTCCCGGATTCTGATAGGCATCCGACGATGCTAGCGAAGCAGCCGCGCAAGAGAGAATGGGGCCAGTCTCCGAGTAAGGTACTGCGTCGCTTTTCAGCGTGAGCTGTGTGGAGAAGCCCATTTCCACCTCCATTGCGTTGGAGAAGCAATAAAATGCAGTTTGCACACTCCAGCTCTAGGCGGGAACTCAGTCTTTCAGGCCAAGTGCATGCAACCACTGGTGCCTAATTTTCAAGTCTGCTGGAAAACTATACAACTACTGTTGCAACCAGCACGTACCATCCTGACCACTGTAAATAAATCTATGCTAACTTGAAGCTATCCTAACTAATGCAATACTATGCTACTAACTAACTATGCTTCTAACAATACTAAGGTTATACTAACAACTATGCTAATTAACAACATAGGCTACACAAAATAATCTAAATAAATATATAATAGGGCTGCACGATATTGGGAAAAAATGACATTGCGATATTTTATTTTTATGCGATTTATATATTGCGATATTTTTTCTTACAAACAAATGGGGTGAGCACACTTACATTCTCATTTTAAATGATTTAAATGTCGACACCATCGTGTCAGTTGATTAATATGTGCGAGGGAGAGAGAGCAAGACAGCGCTCGTGTTGTTTGAAAACGGCTCGCTCTCTCTCTCTCTCAATTCAATTCATATTGCTTTATTGGCATGACATACAAAGGTACATATTGCCAAAACATTGTACATGTCAGAATAGAAACAAACAAAACAAAAATACATATTCATAAGAGAAAAAAAAGAAAAATAATTACATGCAAAATAAATCCATATACATTTCTATAAACATTGATGGTACTTCTATTGATGGCTTACTTGGTGCCGGTAGACCGACCTTTTTTCTCCCATAAATAAAACCTGTTAGCCCACTTGGGGTATTTTACATCCACATTGCCAACTTCGAGTCAGTAAAAAAATTATAAAAACAATAATTTAATGCTGGTATTCAAAAACATTTAATTCAGTACAAGTAGAATTAGAAATTGGATACATTTTAAAACTTCAATGCACATGTATAATAAGCCTAGTAATAATAACCCCTAGTACTATCAATCATAACATACTTCTACAGAGACTGGAAAACTGGGTCAAATAATGAGAAAGAACCAAATTGCCTATCACAGCTATGCTGACGATACCCAGATTTACCGAGCCTTATCTCCAAATTACTACAGCCCAATTGACTCCCTCTGCCAATGCATTGATAAAATTGATAGTTGTGCCAGAGCTTTCTTCAGTTAAACAAGGAAAAAACTGAAGTCATTGTATTTGGAGACAAACGTGAAGTTTTCAAGGTGAATGCATACCTTGACTCTAGGGGTCAAACAACTAAAAATCAAGTCAGGAATCTTGGTGTGTTTCTGGAGACCGGTCTGAGTTTCAGTAGTCATGTCAAAGCAGTAACTAAATCAGCATACTATCTTCTCAAAAACATTGCAAGAATTAGAGGTTTTGTTTCCAGCCAAGACTTGGAGAAACTTGTTCATGCCTTTATCACCAGCAGGGTGGACTATTGTAATGGGCTCCTCACCGGCCTTCCCAAAAAGACCATTAGGCAGCTGCAGCTCATGCAGAATGCTGCTGCCAGGATTCTGACTAGAACCAGGAAATCTGAGCATATGACACCAGTCCTCAGGTCCTTACACTGGCTTCCAGTTACACAGCTGCAGCTCATGCAGAACGCTGCTGCCAGGATTCTGACTAGAACCAGGAAATCTGAGCATATCACACCAGTCCTCATGTCCTTACACTGGCTTCCAGTTATATTTAGGATTGATTTTAAAGTACTTTTACTTGTATATAAGTCACTAAATGACCTAGGACCGAAATATATTGCAGATATGCTCACTGAATATAAACCTTACAGACCACTCAGATCACTAGGATCAAGTCAGTTTGAAATACCAAGGGTTCACACAAAACAAGGGGAGTCCTCCTTTAGTTACTATGCCGCCCGCAGTTGGAATCAGCTTCCAGAAGAGATCAGATGTGCTAAAACGCTAGTCACATTTAAATCTAGACTCAAAACTCATCTGTTTAGCTGTGCATTTATTGAATGAGCACTGTGCAATGTTCACACTGTGCAAATGTGATTGCACTATATTTTCACTGTTCTTTTTTTTAATGTAAAATAATTTTCTAACCGTTTTTAAATTCATTTTAGTTAAGTAGATTTTTTCATCATTTTAAAAGTTTTCAAATTGCTTGTCTTTATTTTTGTTATTATTTTTCTTCATGATTATTTTACTTTATTTTATGTGAAGCACTTTGAATTAACATTGTGTACGAAATATGCTATATAAATAAACTTGCCTTGCCTTGCCTAGTAACAAGTAGACATTTAAAATAAATCAATAACTGATATCATAGTTTATAACAGATAAAATCAGAGTTAAGGCTTGCTTTATGTGTTGCTCGACGAGGATTTCTCAATCTCAAACTTAAAATCCTGAGCACACAAAATGCCGTGGAAGCTCCTGCCACGGAGTGAAGAAGAGGTGGCGTTACGAGGATTCTCAGACAGTTGAAGTGTCCAATGGAGCACAACCCCACCTTTCCAACAAGCCATCATATGTGTTTCTATGATAATTCCAGGCAAAGCAAGCACAAAGTAAATGAAAACATTCTGCATAGATATTAAATTTGTGCATGTACGCTTATTTTAGATATGTGTTTACATGTCTCTATTTATTCCATACATCAAGATATTCAAATCCAGTCTTTTCTAGTAGTTAAATCAACTTCCTGACTACAAACATGTCAAGTTTCAAAGCTCTCAGAGCTTGTGTGATTGATCTGCATTAGTTTATATGCCTTATCTCCCATACGGACAGGCTATATTTTAGCCCT
Source organism: Carassius gibelio (assembly GCF_023724105.1). Taxonomy (NCBI): domain Eukaryota; kingdom Metazoa; phylum Chordata; class Actinopteri; order Cypriniformes; family Cyprinidae; genus Carassius; species Carassius gibelio. Next base: position 3,098,253 of record NC_068382.1, read on the forward strand.
TTATTGGTTTTGGGGTGTATAACAATATCTGTTCATTTAACAATCTTAGCAGTAAAATATTTTTAGCCAAGAATCAATTTCAAATATATGGGAGACCTTAGAGATGAGGAAAAACATTGTTGGGTTTAGTTCTACCACCGGTAGGGGTATCTCAAAAACTAAAGCACTTTTTGACCATTTGTCACTAGCCTATTAAGGCGATTCAGAACCGACTCTTTTTTTGAGAGACAGATTTATCATGCACTTTTTGATTAACAACTTTGCAGATTGTTTTCATTTAAGGATAGCTACATTATAAACGGTAAAAGAGATATTTTTCAAAAACCAAAATGACCTGCTCTTTAAAGGGGGGGTGAAATGCTCATTTTCACTCAATATCCTGTTAATCTTGAGTACCTATAGAGTAGTACTGCATCCTTCCTAACTCCAAAAAGTCTTTAGTTTTATTATATTCATAAGAGAAAGATAGTCTGTACCGATTTTTCCCGGAAAAACACGAGTGGCTGGAGGCGTGACATGTGGGCGGAGCTAAAGAATCACGAGCGCCAGTAGGCTTTTGTGTTGAGCGCATCTGGAAGCTGTGACACCGTGAGGACAAAACCAACCAAAACAAACCATGGCTAACAGTCAGATTCAGCGTATATTTATGATCCAGAATCAGCTCCAGAGGCTGAAATTGAATAAGAGCAGCATCAGCAATCAGTCTCTATGTGGTATGTACTGAAACTGTATATATTTGCTTAGCGGTTTTGGAAAATGACTAAGTTCCACTTTGTCATCTTTTTTTTTTTTTTTAAGCTGTACATGTGGAAAGTGCAGTTTGATGACAACATCGCATGTTGTTTACTTGATGTGCTTACGCGCCGATAGCTAAGTTAACAACACAGAGATATTTTAAGCAGTTTTACTCGTGCAGTTTGATGACAACATCGCATGTTGTTTACTTGATGTACTTACACGCCGATAGCTAAGTTAATAACACAGAGATATTTGAAGCAGTTTTACTCATCGCATGCGGTTCCAACACACGATCGGGACCCTTTTCGTTGGGACTGCATTATACTTAAGAAATAAACGATGTGCAAATCCAGCATCAAACTGGACCTTGTTTGTAAAACAAGCATCTTCGAAATGCAGGGGAACAAACAAAAACACTTGCACAACTCCGTTGAAGCTCTGTAAAAATAAACTACATCCACTGGTCGCTTAATGCTGTTTCTCTTTTGGTAATCTGTGCAGGGTTGTCTTGCCCTGGCAACCAAAAACACACTCCTTTTGTGACATTTCGCGACACTCTCGCTCTGATCAGTGAAGTCTGTTGTGCTCTCAGTGCTGTGCCATATGGGAGCGCGCGCTCTTCCGGCAGACGTGACCTCAGGACCCATATAAGGAAATTTCGCTCCATCTAACGTCACACAGAGCCATACTCGAAAAAAACTTTCCGAAACTTGTGACAAACCAGAAGTAGTATTTTTGGAACAGAAAAACTCCTTCAAACGTACAACTTAATTTTTTAAACTTTGTCCATGTTTAGCATGGGAATCCAACTCTTTAACAGTGTAAAAAACTCAGTATGCATGAAATAGCATTTCACCCCCCCTTTAAATAAAGTAATCAGCAAACGCTATGGAACCAAATAAATAACAAATGTTTAAATAAATGTTTAAATGAATTTTCAAATTCTAAAATATTGCCAAACAGGCGCCTATTTACATTTCCTTTCAAAACTATCTTCTACCATCGTCTTGTCTTTCTCACCTCACTCTTGTCAGTCAGCTCGACTCACTTTCCTCACATGATGCACTATTGCTCAATCATGATTCAGCACACTACATTGAGCATTTAGTTTTTAAGTGTCTGTTCTCTAACTCCACTAGGCTAAATTATTTTTGTTAAATTATTTTTGCCGCGGTAGGAAAAAATGACATTACCAGTTTTGAGGCTGAACCCCAGTATAACCGAAAATTCAGTCTGCCACAGCAAGCCTGTTACCCAAAAAACATCTGACTTTCGCCCCTTGGTCTTCTATATTCTTTGCCCAATTTGGGGGGCGCTTAGCTGTGACAAGAGGGGTGAGGCAGGGCTGAGGTATAGTGTACAGTCAGCAGATTATTTTGCAAAAGAAACTTCTGCAGGTTGACCGACTACAATGTCTAATTTCCCCGCTTATCATGCAGCCACTTGTATGATGAGTAAATAATTTAATGCAAAATATTGATTTGACATATTTTAGTTACCTCAACATGACTTGCAGTACACACTTGAGCAGTAGTGGTTGTATCAATAACAGACCACTAGATTGCGCAATTGAAGAATCAGAATTGTATTGAAGGGAACCATGTAGAAATATAAATTAACAATGCTCTGAAAAAAAATTAACAATGTTCTGCTCTAAGCATGTAAGTTTGTGAAAGGACTTGCAGTGTAGATTATGAATATACTTAAGATTCACAAATACCAAAACAACATGTCTACATCATACAAGGGTTGTGACTGTGAGGAAATTTTCCCACTAGTTTATCAACATGTGACAACACCGATAATACTGGTATCACTGAAGCATGGGCGTTCACTCTTTCCCTGGCTTTCCTTCGCTTTTAAATAGCTTTGATAAGTGGAGTGCACATTCTAATTAGAATTACCGTATTTTCCGGACTAAAAGTCACACTTTTTTCATAGTTTGGCTGGTCCTGCAACTTATAGTCAGGTGCGACTTATTTATCAAAACTAATTTGACATGAACCAAGAGAAAACATTACCGTCTACAGCCACCAGGTGTGCTCAGTGCTGCTCAGTGCTCCTGTAGCCTACACTGAGTAGAATAGAGCGCCCTCTCGCGGCTGTAGACGGTAATGTTTTCTCTTGGTTCTTGCGACTTATATGTTTTTTTCCTCATCATGACGTATTTTTGGACTGATGTGACTTATACTCGGGTGCGACTTATAGTCAGAAAAATATGGTACTGGCAATTCGGCATCAATTGCTTGAATGCAACAACAAAATACAACGTCAAACAGTGTAAAACATTGTGATATGAATTTAAGCTCATATCGCCAACCCCTAGCAAGGTTATATTACATTAATTTCCCAGTAGATTCCACATTATTATGAACTGAAATGAATGAACTTGAACAAGCAAGCCACAGTAAACGTAAAAGATTTCACCATGCATGTGCATGACAGAGTGCAACATAAATATGTATTTCGAATTTCAAATTCTATTTCAAGGTAAATTTGAAGTCCAACATCAAAAATATAATTGGATTGTAGCAACAATCACTTTCTGGGGAATAATTAACTCAAATGAAGTGAATATTCATGAGTCTATGAATATAATGTGCTTATTGCTTACAAATATTAAATTACCCAAAGAGGGAATATTTAATCATTTAAAGGTAACCTTTACTAGAATTAATTTAAGTTACTCTAGACAATCTGTTCGTCCAGCGAACTGGAAGCTAGACTTCCTTATCAAAATTCAATAAAAATACCCTTCTTACAAACTCCAAGAAATATTAATCTTCTGATCAGGAAAAAACAATATTTTCTGTGTCTGTACTACTAAGATTACTGAAATTAATTAATATAAAACAAAGCTCGTAGCGTAGATCACACGATTCAGGGACTTCGATCTCAATGAGCAATAAAACAATTCAATTCAAGCAAATTATAGGATTTAATAAAAACAGACTAAAGAGTACATAACTACAATTCACACGGAGTAAATATGAGTATATAGCAAAACGAAAATACAATTTAAACAAGGTAAACGAACATGAATAATAATGAGATAAATGAGAGAGAGAGAGATAAAGAGAGAGAGGGGGGGGGAGAAAGTGAAAGTGAGAACCAATCTCAGCGTGACAATTTCAAACAGTTAACTTTGCAAGAGACCCCAAGTCATTGAATAATTTCACAAACATGGAATAGCCTAGACAACCTTAAACTGCAATTTTAGTTGCGATATAAGAAAGTACTTGCTTTGATCTGGCTCTTGTGTGTAGCTGCGCTCAAATTGTCCGGTCCGTGCGGCCAAGCGTGGTTCTTTCCAGAGCAGATGATGCGCGAGCTCGATGGTTAACGCGAAGGTAAACTTTGCCAAAAGATGACTAGACTTAAGTTCGTTTGGCTCGTGAAGGCAATTGAACGAAGTCAAATATCAGAAGACAATAAAGAAAAACTAGAATGAAACGAAAAGTAAAGAAGAATAAACGGAGAACTTCTTGAAGTCCGGTTGCAAAGCTGGGAATCCTCTTTTCTCTCTGGCGGAATGCCCAGAATACAGGTTTCCCTGAGCTTTTACGTAAATCTAGGTTTACACCTATTTTTCAGTATGAGCCAATGAAGTGTAAACAAACTAAGGCGGGAAAAATCTTCTTTGTTTGCTGATCTCCGCCCACTGGTCTAATTTATGGCGATGTCAAAGTTAAACATTTTTCTTAAGCAAGATCGTTCCTCTGAAACAATGCATCTTTTTGTAATTTGCTATCAAGATTCGTTACAGTCGTGTTTTTACGATTATACAGACACCAAGAACTATGATTTTACCAATCCCGTATCCAAAGGTACAGAGTTATTCTTAACTAAATGCATATAAAGTTTGCATTAAACACACAGTAACATTCATATATTCCACTATGCCGCATACATACATTTGAGCACAAAAAGAGAGACATTAAAATACATTTAGAGGTAGTTTTAGTAAAAGAAGGTCCATGGGCTAGCCAAAAATGTCTGAGCCTGTTTGTGAATGTATGTGAGTCTCATGAATGTGTGTGCGTCTGTTTCACTGGAATGTGCGATCAAAAAGGGGGGGTGTTTGTCTTCCCTTTTGAAGTTCGATATCGCATCTCTGGATAGTCTCCAAGGTGTTATAACTCTCATCCATGCCAGGACGTTGCCGTCATGGCGGCGCCCAGGGTGGTGAGTTATGTTGTAAGAGGGTTGTAAAACGAAAGTCCTTGTTTTTTTTTTTTTACTCACGTTCTGGTCTTTGGGTGTAGAATGTGTCAAAAGGGTCAGGATTCATTAATATGGAACAGATGGTTGAATACCATCCGCTCATTGGTGTTACAGGATTATAACTTAAATGAGCCTGTACCTTATATCGTCCACCAACTGTCTACAATTTATTTTATTTATCTGTGAATTAATCAACATATTATTTTATAATATAATTTACATCATCCAGTCAGTCAGTGCTGTAAAAAAGAAAAGAAAAGAAAAGAGGAATACATATGACCAAATTTTTTAACTTTTCGATACTTATAAAGTAAGGCTGTGCGATATGGACAAAAAAACCTATCCCGATTGTTTTTTTTTTTTTATCAATTTTGTGATTTCGATTTTAATCACGATTTTGACACACACAGACATGCTTTACAGTCATAAATGCCTTCAGTATAAATTTGAAACATATTTCCAAAAGAAAACCAATGAGAGTCAAAATAATCACTAAGTAAAGATGTCAAACAAAATCTAGACATATGGCAACAAATTATAATATAATATAATAAAATAAAACCAGTGTTCAGGGATTGTTTTATTTTTTTGTTTGTTTGTTTGTTAGATTTTTTGCCATGCATTGGTCATAAAGCTCACTGTAGTGGTGCCTCAGGTGTAATATGTTTTGCCCAATATATTTATTGCTCAAGGTTCACACGTACTCCGTCTGCATGTACGCGGTTCAGAAGCAGCAACGAGAGCACATTATTGTAATGCGAAAGCAAATTAAAATAATGCACAAGCGCGAATCTATCCGCTTGTATGCAGATTTCCTTTGCTCTGTTAACAAAACCAGATGCGCGTGCTCAGATCATAGACTCAGATACACGCTGCCTTACAACGTGTCTCCTCTCACTCAACCTGTGTACTGTGCACTCACAACTCTCTCCATGCTCATGCGCAAGATATTAAATCTTTTGCACCTTTCTATTTCTAACCTTTTCTGTTTTCATCTTTTTACTGCGTGCAGTGTGAACGTTCTGATCCGTTAACATGGGCTCGAAAAAAAAAAAGGCTACGCATCACAGACAGAATGTGTGAACATGGTGTTAGGCATATGCCCAGTCTGCTGTGTTCTCGCGCTTCACTTAGGTGCGCTGCATCCTGATTGGTTCAGATAACATACTGCGGTAGGTCGGGGCTGCGGAAAATCGTGCTACAAAGCGATTTAGAAATCGCGCACACTCAGATCGCGATTTTATTTCGATTAATCGCACAGCCCTATTGTAAAGTGTGGTTATTTTGTATTTAAAGGAGTCATATGATGCGATTTAAAAAAAAGAAAAAAAAAACTATCTTTGGAGTGTTACAAAGCTCTTGGTGCATAAAGAAGATCTGTAAATTTCCAAAGACTAAAGTCTCAAATACAAAGAGATATTTTTTATCAAAGTTAAGTTAACCACGTAGGGCTGTGTGATATGGGGAAAATATCTAATTGGGTTTTTTTGACCGAGATTGCGATTTGATTTGTGAATAATGTCAATAATGTGCAGCACAGTATGGGTATTATTACCCTGCTGAAAAAAACAAACAAACGAAAAAAAATTCTTACAGTTTCCATGAAACCATTACAAAATTCCTTTTTGTTTTTGCCATTATTCCAATAGGAATTAATGTTGTTCTATCCAATACAATTCCCAATATAACCCTGAAATCTTTCAATTGTGTTTTGGGAGGGTCTCTCTCTCTCTCTCTCTCTCTCTCTCTCTCTCTCTCTCTCTCTCTCTCTCTCTCTCTCTCTCTATATATATATATATATATATATATATATATATATATATATATATATATATATATATATATATATATATACATTTATTTTTTTCAGCAGACAAGATTTTAATGGTATAACTAATTTTATAGAATTAACTTAGTTACTGAATTTCACTGAAAATATTAATTTTTTATATAAATGAAGAACTGTATTTCTTTAGTCAATTATTAAAGTATTACATGTTAAACTGTATTTGGGATTTTAAGAACAAGTGGAAAATGTGCTGAATGTTACATTTCATTCAAGTGTAATTAGCTAGCAGTTATACTGAAAGTACATTTGTTTATCAAGCCATCCATACTGCCAGATGCGCTCGTGGAGATTTGCCGTGCAAGGCCATGCAAGAATACAACCGAGCGTTACGAAACAGGCTGCATGAGTGCGGCAAGTGTGAATGGCTCGTCCGTGACGTGGGATTTGTGCTGCGTGGTGAAGAGAGGAGCGAGTATGAGAGACATTCAGAGACACAGGCTGTGTGTGCAATCTTCTGAATTGGGAATAGCAAACATGCAATAAGAGATGCTCTTGATATGCATTGTGAAGCACCTCTTGTAAATTATCTTTTTTGTTCGTTGTCTGTCTTTTCAAATCTTAAATTTAATTTGCCTAACTATTGACCTGACCCTGTAGACGCCATAATCCCACTCTGTCTCTCTCCTGCTTTTTTTGTTTTTTAAATGGTGGCCATTTACACAGCTGGCTAGAGCAGTGCTGATTGGGGAGAATGGAGGTGCGCTCGCTCTATTGGTTAGTAAGTTTGTCACTCAGGCTGCAGACATGCATATGCTCTGGAACAGACTAATATGGAGGACTGTTTCCTGATCCAGGAAGAGTAGACTACAATTACAACTACTATTCTTACTCACAGACTGTACATTTTTTATATATATATTTAAAGAATTTACCACTCAAAAATCCACTTTAAACAAATGATTGGCGTATTGGAGTGACATACATTATCCATCTTTCCCATCTTTTCAAAAAAGTTCCCTATTGCAATCTCAAAGCAAAAATAATCCTTTCCTCCTGAAAATATTGTAGATAATGTCAATCCATTCCTTCATGGTGGGTTAACCTGGTTTTAACAACCTTTTAGTAATAGCTTTTCTATTAGCAGCACTTAGCATCCGAAATAAGTATTTGACATGAGAAGAAACATTTTCTTATGTTAAGGCGCCTAAATATATAGACTAAATTTAAATTGAATGTCCATCTGAAAAATGCTTTGCAAAACTTTATAAACCTCCCGTCAAAATGGAATCAATAATGAACAGGGCCAGAATATGTGAAAATGAATTGCTTCTAGGCATCCACAATGTCACCAGCATGCCAAAGAGTTGGTCTAGTGCTTCGTTTGAGCTGGAGTAATGAAAAACCTTATAAGGCTTTTCCAGCAAAACTCCCGCCATAGAGATGAACTGGAAGTTTTCCACCTTTTTGTAACCCCTTGTAGATTCTTGAGATGAGTCTCTGGTTAGAGCAAGGAAGATAAGCCTCTATAAATACTTTTAACAGAATGTTATCCCAGCCTTCTAGTGCACACCTCTTCTGCATTTGGTCAGTATAATACCGGACCTGAAGGAATCTGTAAAAATCGTCCTTATCCGAGCCAAATTGCCTCTTCAGATTTTGAAAGCTATTCATAGTCCCCTTATGCAAAAATGTACAGCATGCTGTTAAATCTTGCAAAGTCCATCTATTAAATATTGCATCCCATCTATAAGGCAAAAAAAAATTATCGAATGCATACCATCTCAGGACCTTTACCGCCTCCTTCAGGTTATTTTGAGCTATTACCTTGCTCCATATCTTGAGTGACAAACATATCCATAGATTTACCAATTCCCTTAGATTATTCAACAAGTCCTTATCTCCAATTGCAGCCTGAATTGAAAATTCATCTGACATAGCACTTTCAATCTCCTTCCATCTAGCACAATAATCTGGGTTGCACCAGCATATTAATGGCCTCAATTTAGTGGCGGTATAGTAGTCTTTTAAGCATAGGACAGCGACCTGGCCCTTGATTTTTCAATTGTAAACTCTGGTATCTAATTCTTGGCCTTCGTCCCTGCCAAATGAACCTTGAAATATGCTTGTCCCACTCCTGAAATTGTTGGTCAGGTATATCTAGTGGAAGGGACTGAAAGAGAGACAGCAATTTCGGCAAAATAACCATTTTGACAGAATCCACTCGTGATCCGAAATTAAGAAAAGGTATAAGATCCCATCTCCTTATGTCTTCCCAATCTTTTTGTTCAGGGGGATATAGTTAAGTGAGAAAAAATTGGCCAAGTCTATTGGAATGTTTACCCCCAAATATCTACCGTATTTTTCAGACTATAAGACTCACCTAAGTAAAAGTCGCATCAGTCCAAAAATACGTCATGACGAGGAAAAAAAACTCATATAAGTCGGACTGGACTATAAGTCGCATTTATTTACAACCAAAGAGAAAACATTACCGTCTACAGCAAAGAGAGGGCGCTCTATGGTGCTCATTGTAGGCTACAGGAGGACTGAGCAGCATAGAGCACCCTCTCGTGGCTGTAGACGGTATATTTCTCTTGGTTCATGTCAAATTAATTTTGATAAGTCGCACCTGACTATAAGTTGCAGGAACAGCCAAACTATGAAAAAAAGTGTGACTTATAGTTCAGAAAATATGGTAATTGAAACATTTCAAATTATACTTATTTTTCATATTTACAAAAGGGCTGTAATTAAAACAGAGAATTTGTGTTTTTGGAACATTGTTTATACCCAGAGAAAGAGCCATATTGCTCCAATAATTCCAGTAGCCGTGTCAAAGATCGCTCAGGGTCGGTAAAATACACCAATACATCATCAGCGAACAACTATATATCACGTACGGTGATACAAGAAACACAGGAGAGATCCAAATGCAGGTACGAGGTTTATTGAGGGGCAATCCAAAAAGGGGTAAACAGTCCAGGCAGGGTCAAAACCAGGATATCCAATAAACATAACAAAAAACAAGAACACACGGCAAGAGCAGACTCAGGAAAGTATCACACATAAGACAAGGACTCCATGACACAGACTCAGACAGACCGGGTATAAATACACAAAAGGGTAATGAGGGAACAGGAGACAGGTGGGGAACAATCAATCAGCTAAAACAAGGAGGAAGGTGACCAAATAAGGGAACAGGAAGTGATAAGGTGACAGACACCGTGCGAACGGAGGACACCTAGTGGAAACCCAGGGAACACAACCCAGACACTGTGACATTATACAATTTGTTCTCCCCCATACATAGCGATTACTTTAAAGGGGGAGTGAAATGCTCGTTTTCACTCAATATCCTGTTAATCTTGAGAACCTATAGAGTAGTACTGCATCCTTTATAACTCCAAAAAGTCTTTAGTTTTATTATATTCATAAGAGAAAGATAGTCTGTACCGATTTTTCCCGGAAAAACACGACCGGCTGGAGGCGTGACGTGTGGGCGGAGTTAAGAATCACGAGTAAGCTTTTGCGTTGAGAGCGTTTGGAAGCTGTGACATTACCGTGAGGAAAAAAAAATCCAAGACAAACCATGGCTAACAGTCAGATTCAGCGTATATTTATGATCCAGAATCAGATCCAAAGGCTAAAATTTAACAAGAGCAGCATCAGCAACGACGTCTCTATGTGGTATGTACTGAAACTGTATATATTTGCTTAGTGGTTTTGGAAAATGACAAAGTTCCGCTTTATGTCGTCTTTTTTTTTTTTTTTAAGCTGTACATGTGGAAAGTGCAGTTTGATGACAACATCGCATGTTGTTCACTTGATGTGCTTACGCACCGATAGCTAAGTTAACAACAAAGAGATATTTGAAGCAGTTTTTCTCACCGCCTGTGGTTCCAACACACGATCGTGACCCTTTTTCGTTGGGACTGCATTATCCTTAAGAAATAAACGATGTGCAAATCCGGGGTCAAACTGGGCCTCGTTTGTAAAACAAGCATTTTCGAAATGCAGGGAACAAACAAATGCTCTGCGTCCAGCCCCACTAGTACTGCATCTATATTATATTCTGTTATATGGTTAATTACGTGTAAGGTCCTTCTGATACTATCTTGAGTTTGCCTTTGATCAAGGCTAATAATTAGGTAGGAAACCCTCTATTCGTTTGGTTATTATATGGGTAAATGTTTTATAATCCTGGTGCTCTGTAAAAATAAACTCCATCCACTGGTCCCTTAATGCTGTTTTTTTTTTTTTTGGTAATCTGTGCAGGGTTGTCTTGCTCTGGCAACCAAAAACACACTTCTTTTATGACATTTCGCGACGCTTTCGCTCTGATCAGTGAATGTGTGTGCTCTCAGTGCTGTGCTATATGGGAGCGCACGCTCTTCCGTCAGAAGTGCCCTTAGGACCCATATAAGGAAATTCCGCTCCATCTAACGTCACACAGAGCCATACTCAAAAAAACTTTCCGAAACTTGTGACAAACCGGAAGGAGTATTTTTGGAACAAAAATACTCTTTCAGACGTACAACTTAATTTTTGAAACTTTGTTTAGCATGGGAATCCAACTCTTTAACAGTGTAAAAAACTCAGTATGCATGAAATAGCATTTCAACCCCCCTTTAATATTGTTGTCCTGAATGATCCATTTTCTCAGGGGCTCAGTAAGGATTGCAAATAAGAGGGGGCTAATTGGGCAGCCCTGTCTTGTTCCTCTTTCTAATGAAAAGGGGCTAGAGACAGCCCCATTTATTTTTTATTCTTGCCCTTGGGCTATCATAGAGAGTTCATAATGTTTTAATAAAGGTACTATGAAATCCAAATTTGTCCAAGACTTTATACAAAAAAGACCAATTTACACAGTCAAAATCTTTTTCTGCGTCCAGCCCCACTAGTACTGCATCTATATTATATTCTGTTATATGGTTAATTACGTGTAAGGTCCTTCTGATACTATCTTGAGTTTGCCTTTGATCAAGGCTAATAATTAGGTAGCAAACCCTCTATTCGTTTGGTTATTATATGGGTAAATATTTTATAATCCTGGTTCAACACGCTAACTGGACTAAAATTACCATATTCAGACTTATCCTTCCCCTCCTTCAGGACTAAAGATATATTACCGTCTCCCTCCAAGAGGGGGTATACTGTTCTCTTTCAAAACCCAATTAAAGGGAGACTGCAGCACAGGGGTCAAAGAACCCTCCATTTATCTGTACCATTCAGAAGGGAACCCGTCCGAACCTGGAGCCTTATTTGGTTTAAGATGGGACATGGCTGAGTGAATTTATTTCACTGTTATTTTTCAGTTCAATTCAATTCAAGATTATTTGTATAGCGCTTTTTACAATACAAATCGTTACAAAGCAACTTTACAGAAAACTATGTTTCTACAATATTTAGTAATGGCTTATAAGTGGTGATTGTCAGTTTGTGCACGTATGACAGGATTTGTAAAAAAAATTCATACAAGACGTAGTCAGCCAGATGATGAACATTATTAATATTATTAATAATTAATAATTGTTATATGATGCAGTCACACTTGTAGCAATATTTGTTAGTTAATAATAATAATAATAATTCTTTACATTTATATAGCGCTTTTCTAGACACTCAAAGCGCTTACATAGTCAAGGGGTATCTCCTCAATTCTGTTGTTGATTCAGGGTTAGCATCATCTGGGGTCCTCTGAGGGTCAGCATCATCTCGTCTCAGGTGTTCTGGATCCAGACTGGAGCTTGTGAAAGTCCCGTAGCAAAACATAGAAACAAATAGAGACATCATTAGCATAGCTGCTGATCCAACAAAGTAAAATGAATTATTTTAACCCAAGCTAAAGAATGAAAATGTGCATTTGATCAGATGCAACTACACTCACAATTTAAGATACATTATTCGAATGCTTGGCGAAAGAGATGCATTTTTAATCTAGATTTAAACAGAGAGAGTGTATCTGAACCCCGAACATTATCAGGAAGGCTATTCCAGAGTTTGGGAGCCAAATGTGAAAAAGCTCTACCTCCTTTAGTGGACTTTGCTATCCTAGGAACTACCAAAAGTCCAGCGTTTTGTGACCTTAGGGAGCATTATGGATTGTAGCGTGGTAGAAGGCTAGTTAGGTATACAGGAGCTAAACCATTTAGGGCCTTATAGGTAAGTAATGATAATTTGTAACTGATACGGAACTTTATTGGTCATCCAATCTTTTACATTTTTAACACACTCTGTTAGCTTAGATAATTTAGAGGTTTCATTTGGTCTCGTTGAGATATATAGCTGAGTATCATCAGCATAACAGTGAAAGCTAATTCCATATTTTCTAATAATATTACCAAGGGGCAACATGTATATTGAAAATAGAAGGGGACCTAGGACGAATCCTTGTGGCAATCCATATTTTACTGATGTTAAATGAGATGACTCCCCATTTAAGTAAACAAAATGGTAGTGATCAGACAGGTAGGATCTAAACCATCTAAGAGCCTGCCCTTGAATACCTGTATAGTTTAGTAATCCATCTATGAGTATTTCATGATCTATGGTGTCGAACGCAGCACTAAGATCAAGTAAAACTAGAAATGAGATGCAGCCTTGATCTGACGCAAGAAGCAGGTAATTTGTGATTTTAACAAGTGCAGTTTCTTCGGCTACAGGTAACAACTCTTTCAGTAATTTAGTGGGTACAGGATCTAATAAACATGTTTTTGGTTTAGATACAGTGATAAGTTTATTTAGCTCTTCCTATCCTATATTTGTAAAGCGCTGCAGTTTATCTTTGGGTGCGATGGATGAAACTGAAGTGTTAGACGCTGTAGAATCTACATTCGCTATTGTATTTCTAATGTTATCTATTTTTTCAGTGAAGAAATTCATAAAGTCATTACTATTAAACGTTGGTGGAACATTTGAATCCCACTGTGCTAAATAAAAACCTTGGATTGTTTTTCTATGAGTTTGTGTATATGCTCTGCCCTAGCAGTTTTTAGAGCCTGTCTATAGCTGGACATACTGTTTTTCCATGCAATTCTAAAAACTTCTAAGTTAGTTTTTCTCCATTTGCGTTCAAGACTACGAGTTACTTTCTTTAGAGAGTGAGTATTACTGTTATACCATGGCACAGTACGTTTTTTTCTAACCTTTTTCAATTTGATTTGATATCAGTTACGAGATTCCTACTTTGTTCACGGTTTAGTTTAGGCAGATTAATTTTCTGGAAAAATCTTCCATTTTCTCTCCATCTATTTGAGGTTGGGAGTATATTTTTTTTTTATATAATATTTTTCAAAACAGTCTTGTATTTCATAAATTTGTAATGCATAGAATTATTAATAGGATTTTTATTTTATTAATTGAAATCTCTGCTTGTTGTTTTTTCAGCCTATAAACTAATAATTTGCTGGCTTTTCCACTCCCTTCATAATATTTATTTTTTGTAAAAAATCAACTTTTTTGTATATCTTTTGTATAAATCTCATTTATTTCATTATTTTCTTCCTAAGAAGCTCTCAATTATTTTATTTTTTTATCATTTTTGTCTTTGTGAATTTGTTCCTGCTTCCAGCTATGGTCTGAAAGGTCCATGTTCCCCAGATCGAAGCCAACTACCCTGTTTAGATCTTAAGATAAAGTAAGAAAACAGTCAGTCCTCAAATATGCCAGGTGTGGATTTGAAAAGAAAGTGTAGTTTCTCTTTGTAGGATTTAATTCTCTCCAGATATCAATTAGCCCGATTTCTTTCATAGCCAGATTGATCTTTTTGCTTAACAACTTGGACTGGGCTGTGTGTGTATTTAAGGCGTCCAGTCTGGGATTTAGTCTAATGTTAAGATCTCCCCCGCAGATTAGGACCCCATGGGTCTCTGCTGTTATCAAATCAAATATCTGTTTGAAAAACTTCCAGTCAGAGTTAAAAGGAGTGTAGATGTTAAATAAAGTAACCAGTGAGCCCCTTAAATTTCCCCTCACGAGAATAAATCTTCCCACTGTGTCCTTTTTCTCAAAAGTGGGTTCGAAGCTAGTCTTGTTGGATCAGTACTGCCACCCCACTCCTGTGTCCTGCCTTATACGAGGATGAGTACTGGTGCCTAAAGCCCAAACGTTGTAATTTAGCATGTTCTCTATACGAAAGATGTGTTTCCTATAAAAACGTCACCTCAACTTTCTCTCTTTTTAGTTTAGTTAACATCTTAATTAGCCCTGTCACGATAACAAATTTTGCTGGACTATAAATTGTCCAAGAAATTGTCACGTAAACGATAATATTGTCGTTCTAAGACCGGTTTAAACTAATATAATGATAATGGCATAATAACGCAGGTACACCTTTTCAAAGATCAACAAACTTTTATTTTATTTTATGGCAGATTCAGAGCAAGAAATACCAATATGTTGACTTTGTGTGGCTTATAATTAATTAATTTTGTATGTTATATTATGTGTATATGCCAGTTAAGGATGTTCATATTGACCGTTTAACTGTTAACCGAGAGTAAATATTTTGACCGATGATTGGGGCCTTTCACATCGCATTTTTTGGGTGCTCAAGTTCATTATTTCAAATGAAGTATGTGCGCTCATAATGGAAGCGGTGCAACGCGCACACAATGAGATGCGTTCGTTTTTTCCAGGCGTGTCTGCACCACATCTAATTAAAAACATCTCAGCTTTTCAGAATGACGCAAGCGAACCAGGTCATGTGAAAAGAACCAACTCACTCAGCTTCCTTCGGGGTGAAATTCCCCATTGTTTTTGAAAAAGAAGATAATTTTTTACTTTTCTTTGTAAATAGATCTGGTAGCAGAGTTACAATAAGGGTTTTTCTGTGGTTGAAATCCATTACTGAAATGTCCTTGTTGTAACCGAGCGCCAACTTCCCGCTCTCTCTCGTTAAGCCAATAAGGATGTGACTAAAACTGCAATTCATCTACTTGAGGCTGGCTGCAAAAGTGAGTCAGTCCCATAGACTCCCCATGTTAAAATGCCCCACCTTACAGCAGAAAAAACATGTTTACAGCCTGGTGCAAAAAATTATTTTGGTCTAAATAGATAATTTTGACTAAATAGTTAAATAGCGTAATTCACACTACGGGTGACGTCACATCCAACATCCACAAGCAAATGAAAGGCCCTTCCAAAGCTGGTCACTCTAGCGAGACGTTATCGCTTTATACTCTTTCTGTGCCATCAGAGAGTGTTTTCTGCTGTGGGCTGTACACAGGCTGCGCTTCAAACTAACCCCACATAATGACATTACAATAGCCGCATTTCCACTGTCGGGCCAGTGCGAGCCAGGGCTTAAAGCGGGCCGGGCGGGGCTCATAGCCCCGGGCCAGTAGCACGAGGCCAGAGTAGCGGAGGGTTTCCACAGTGGAGCTTGAAGCACCGCTGCACGTCACTAAAACACGCCCTTTACACGCCTCTCAGAACAACGTCATGCAACCTCATTATTTCACCATCAAAGAGAAGTTTTCAGAAAACTAAGAAATAAGTCACTGGAACATGGCGATCACAAAACCAACATGATAAAAGCCGCCGTTTGTTTGCATGCTTTGTTATATATTCAAATTCAAAAGCAAAGATGTTTTAACTATAGAATACGTGATACATTGATCATATTGATTTAATTTATCAAGACTCAAAATTAATCACACATAAATATACTTTC
Organism: Carassius gibelio; assembly: GCF_023724105.1. Classification (NCBI taxonomy): domain Eukaryota; kingdom Metazoa; phylum Chordata; class Actinopteri; order Cypriniformes; family Cyprinidae; genus Carassius; species Carassius gibelio. The sequence continues at coordinate 3,114,677 of NC_068382.1, forward strand.
TATTTTATTAATTTTTAACGCTTATGAAAATAGCCTGCTTATTCAGTCGAGTCTCTTTCTGTTTATTTGTAGTCACAGTAGCCTTTACGTCACATTATAAGAATGAATGATAATATCTTTATTTTTTTATAAAGGCTCCCGAACAAAAACATTATTATATTTTTATGATAGGCTACGTGGAGCTAAACTCTCGAGACGAGGCTTGTGACAGATAATATAAGTTAGCCTACTAAATAATTACACGATTGTGATAGAGAATAAGAAGCTGACGTCTGATTTCTTCAAGCGGTTATATTTACCATGTTTAATGTTAATGCCCAGCGTGCATAGTCTTTTACATCGCTTATAAATATTTTTGCCTTGTATGGTGATTATAATCCACATTGGATCAAGTTATTTCAAACACTCGCTGCTGACTGAAAGTGAGTTTTGAGCTTGACGTATTTAAAAAAAAGTGTTTAATGCTGGTGTTAGCTGTTATCTTTCTGTTATTATCCACAGCGCAGACTCTATTTTTATAAAAGCTCACGAACAAAAATCATTATTGTATTTTGATGATACGCAACGTGGAGCTAAACTCTTGAAACCAGACGACAGATAAAATGTTAACTTACTTAATACATACACAGTTGTTATAGAGAATAAGAAGCTGATGTCTGAATTCTCCAAGTGGTTGCATTTACCATGGTAATGTTAATGTTTAGCGTGCATAGTCTTTTACATCGTTTATAAATATTTCTGCCTTGTTTAGTGATAATAATCCACATTGGATCAAGTTATTTCAAACACTTGCTGCTGACTAAGAGTGAGTTTTGAGCTCAACTGATTTTAAATTCTGATTAACTGATTCTTTAAAACCCGTGTTAAAGCTGTTATCTTTCTGAAATGAACCGCGCTGACGCTCTCCAGACGCTGAGAAACCCCACCTTTGTTCATAACCCCTCCTCTAGCCCCAGCTGGCCCGCTTTGGCCCAAGGATTTCGTCGGGCCGAAAAAAACTGGCCGTTGGCCCAGAGGAAGCCCCGGCGAGGCACGATTAAGTGACAGTGGAAACGCGACTGGCCCTGGCACGCACTAGAACGCCCGGTCCTAGCTCGATAGTGGAAACACGGCTAATGGGAGTCCCGAGCGAAAAAAGAAAATAATGACTCAACGGACTTACCCGTTATATTCCTCGCACACAGCAGTTTTCAGATCACTAACATCCTGATTCCTGGTGTCTAAAAGCCTGTAATTTTTCCTTATAGTCCAAAGCTCTGCCAGCTCTGTGCCGTTCCCTGGTTTCTTAACGGTATGCCACGTGAACCGCTGGATCCGCTCCAAAAGCGAATCCGGGTGCTTAATTACTGACACCGGGAACCCCCTCTTCGCCATATTCTCTGTAGCCTCCTCCGCCGATCCATACAACAACTCCCTCCTGATATAAAACTCTGAATTTGACAGGGAACGGCATCTGAAATCGAATTTTCTTATCCTTCAGTACCACTTTTGCTTCGGCATACTCCATTTGCTTTTTTAAGACATCCGGCACATAATCGTGATGAAGATTTACTCTTTACCCGAGATGTTGAAATCCTCACTTTTGCCAGGACATTCTCTGCAGCTCTTCCTTCATCCTGTAGCTTGACATCTTGACAACTATAGACCTTGGCAGGGCATCTCCCGGCAGTCTCGGCATCAAGGCGCGGTGAGCTCTTTAAACTCGAAGTTCAATTGTAGCTGGAAGCTCCAAGCCCTCCCGCAGCAAGCGCTCCACGTACATCACCATCGATGGGGAATTTTCCTCTGCTCCCTCTTTAACGCCTCCCCCATTAACTGATATTTTCTCGTCTGGAGCAGCCCTCTAAATCAGTCAGCTTAGCGTCATGGTGTATCTGAAGGTGCAGCAGCTCCTGCACGGTATCTTCCGCCACAGCCGTGTTTTGTCAATCTGCCTCTTCAATCCTAGTATTGGATTTATTTATTTCTTCCCGAATTGCATTCAGCTGCTGACTATTGTCTTTTCTGAACTCTCTCAGCTATTTAAGTGAGGCCAAAGTCACCGGTCTCTTTTTGACCTCCTCTGAGTTGCGTTTGCTTGTCATCATCATTCTCCATTACGCCGCTAGGCGAGGAAGTTTGGCTAGCTCCTTCGACGTCAAATAACTCTGTCTAGTTTGGACTTTTTAATTTTTCACTCTGGGCATTCTTAAGACCCATTGTCTTAAATCAAACTGTAAACTAAGTTTGTTTCTAAATATTCGGGTTGTGGGTAACTTTGTCCGAAATTATCGGGAGCATGTTCTCTATGTTGCCAACTCCTGGTTCATCAAACTCGAAGTCTATAATGGATTTTAATATTTTTGTCTCTGTGCTCCGGGACATACGGCATCACAGTATGGTGCGGGTCGAAACATTTCCATCACTCACTTGAGGTATTCAACCAATCACAAAGCACTGGATAGTTGGCCAATCACAGCACACCTCGCTTTTCAAACCGATGAGCCTTGTAAAAATCGACATGTTTCAGAAAGGCGGTGCATAGAGGAGAAACAATAATGTACAGTACATGGAAAATAAACAAAAGGTTTTTTGAAAAACCGCATGAACACATTTCATTACACCAAATCCACAAAATAATGTTCTTTTTAGCAACATCAAATGACCCCTTTAATTTTTATTTGTTGCTATGTCTTTCCTCTATACACTCCAGTTGTAAAGTGAGTCAAGTTTTTAGTTGTTGTTGTTTTTCAGAGAAAATTATTTTCTTATTAGAAAATATATCAACCCTTTCTGTCATTGGAAGCATTCTGTGGAAATTATTCATGAGATTGTTTGTACATTGTGTGAACAGACCTTGAGCTCATTCAAGTATGTTTTGTTTTCCTCCAACAGTCCCTTCTTACAGCCAGTTGGAATTTCATTTCCTCTCTCAATCTGTTGTTTACCTCTGTTTATGAGACCTCATCAACCTGTACCCCTCCAAGAGAGAGGTGGGAGAGAGATGCAGACATGAGTAACATTTACTACGACTCAGAAAGCCCCATTCCTGAATTCGTGTTCCCTCCAGACGATCCTGAACACTCTCCTACATTCACCCACAGGTACAATGCACACAAATGACAAATTAAAGTACCGTATTTTTCACCTGAGTATAAGTCACATCAGTCAAAAAATACGTCATGATGAGGAAAAAACATATATAAGTCACACTGGACTATAAGTTGCATTTATTTAGAACCAAGAGAAAACACTAATGTCTACAGCCGCGAGAGGGCGCTCTTTGCTGCTCAGTGTAGGCTACAGAAGCACTGAGCAGCATTGAGCGCCCTCTGGCGGATGTAGACGGTAATATTTTCTCTTGGTTCATGTCAAATTAATTTTGATAAATAAGTCGCACCTGACTATAAGTCGCAAGACCAGCAAAACTATTTAAAAAAGTGTGACTTATAGTCCGGAAAATACAGTACTGTTTCACACTGTACATTCCTACATTCTGGTTTAACTTTTTTTAATATGCATATTTGTGGTGTCACTGTCATTGATTAGATGAATGCAACAAGAAGGTTCTAGCATTGCATATCCATAAGTTTTTGTTAACTAATTTATTAGACCAGGGGTTTTCAAACTGTGGGTCGCGACCCACTTGTGGGTCACAGAATGGAACAAGGTGGGTCGCACAAAGTCACTTGGTTAGAGCTAAATTTGCGTTTCATTGACACACACACACACACACACACACACACAGTTCAGTCTAGGGCTGAAGCGAAGCAAGTCCGGTGGAGTGATTGGCAAATGAGCGACACCTGCGGCACTCACCAGTCTCGAGAACCACGGAGGAGATCGGAAGGATACAAAAGAGGAGCGATGACAGTGAAGGACGAGAGAGGACCAGGCCTGGGCTTTATTTTGTGTTTGTTTTTTATTTGTACACAGCAGTCATCTGCGAAGGGCTGTTTTGTGTTTATTTGGTTATTAAAACTTTGTTTGATTGTCCACCGGTTCCCGCCTCCTTCCCGAAGGAGTCATCGAGGCGGTCCCCAGCAACTCACTCCAGCCCACCTCACCGAGAATCCTCGGTGGCAGACTCCTTCGCCCACCACTGTGGATTCACCCCAGCAGCGAGGGATCTTCGGCAGCGCGTCCCTCCTTCCTCCCGGGCTTCGGCACCAGTGTAACACATTAAAAACTTCACAATTATGAGGAGGAGGAGGCAGGAACCAGGAACCCACTCATCATAATGATATAGCCCACCAGCATGAATAACGAACTGCAATATCCTTAGTGTGATTTTCAAATTGTAATAAAGTCCGCGTGCGGTGCGTTGGGGTCTCAGAGCAATGTAATTAAAAGGTTCAATCGGTCCGCATTATTAAAAGAGAAAAAACTTGCTCACATCAATACACTTTATTCTGGTGTATCATGAATGGATTTTCTGCAACAAAACAGCAGCGCAGATTACATTTCACTGGAGTGAGCCTGTTTCATGTTTTTATGGACACTACATATTTGAACGTCTTTAAAAAAAAATTTTAACTTAAATATTAGTGGTGACATTTTTCAGGTGTACGCTATAGTTTGCTTCAGATTACTTTTTAAACAAGACAGTATGTTGCTTTACAGAGAGACTGAAACAGTAATTTTGCAAAACATAAGTGTGAGCTTTTACCTCTATTGCAGTGGTTCCCAACCTTTTTCAACTCGCAGCACACACAACCAAACACATGTTTGCGTGGCCCACAGCAAAAAAATTATCTGACCCCGCTATTGTTGGGTTAATAACTTTGCACTCAGAAGCTAGATTGTTAACTGTATTTATTGAATGAACTAAGACAGTGGGACATGGATGGACAAAAAAAAAAAAACTATCACAATTTCTTTGATCAATTTTGCGATTTCGATTTTAATCACAATTTCGACACACAGATATGCTTTACAGTCACAAATGCATTCAGGATGAATTTGAACATAATTCCAAAAGAAAACCTAGTAGAGCTTTATCAAAAAGTTGTAACTTCTCTAGAACAAAATAATCACTACAGTAAAGGTGTAACAAAATGTATAGACTTATGGCGAAATATATATAAATAAATCCTTTTTCCAGGGACTTTTTTGCCATGCATTGTTCATAGAGCTCATTAATTGTAGCGGTGCCTCAGGTGTTGAAATAGATTTGTTATACATTATACAGGTTCACACGTAGACTGACTCCTTTTGAAGTAAGTATATAGTATGTGTGCGGTGCAGAAGCAGCAGCGAGAGTGCAGTATTGTAACACAAAAGCATATTAAAATAATGCAAAAGTGCGAATCTCTCTGCTCCCATGCATTTCCTTTGCTTTGTCACAAAACCAGGCGTGTTTGCTCAGATACACGCTGTTCTCGCCCAGAGAGAGTGTGCGCACTTAAAACGTGTTTCATCTCACTTAAACTGCATCTTCTGCACTCACAACTCTCTCTATACTCATGTGCTAAATATTAATTATTTTCGCACATTTTTATTTCTAGCCTTTTACCGCGTGCAGTGTGAACACTGGTTTACATGTTAACATGGGCTCGGAAAAAAGGCGCATCACAGACAGTAAGTGAACCTGGAGTTAGGCATGTGCCCAGTCTGTTCTGTTTCCGCACTAGGTGCGCTGCATTCTGATTGGATCAAATAGCACACTGCTGGAGGTCAGGGCTGCGGTGTGCATGGTGCAAATCATGCTATAAAGCGATTTAGAAATAGTGCACGCTCAAATTGTGATTTTATGACTATTTCTATTAATCGCACATCCCTAGAATGAACTGGCAATGAACAGAAAATAACTCTGGCTGGCACCACTCAGCAAAATGGGAAAACCAGATCCAGGAAGAGCTCAGCAGTGGGTAGACAGTCATCGGAGCAAGCAGTCAGGAGGGAACATGTTGACAGCCATGTATGTTGACCTTGTTGACAGCCATTTATGCATGTGTGAATTTGTTGTTCTGTAGCAAATGCAGCAAAAATATAAATTGGTGGTTTATTCTTAAACCAGTCAGCGAGCTCGAATAGTGGAAGCATAGTTACAGTTTAATATTTATTTTTGTTATTTAATTATATATATGAATTTATTTTATTATTTTATGACAAACATTTTTACATATATTAACAATATTATTTCTTTTAATAGTAATTTGCGGCCCACCAGCAATACCACTGCGGTCCACGGGTTGAAAACCACTGCTCTAAAAAAAAAAAAAAGCAGTTTTCCTCACATACCACTCACGAGTGCTATGTCCCCCCGCAGCAGACAGACACTCAAGTTAATCCAACCTCTGTCCATCCGGGCCTCACAATGGCAAGCCATTCCCGGGGGTATCAGATTGGGTCATGGGAATAATAAAACATGGCTATTCCCTTCAGTTTGCATGACGACCACTACGCTTTCGCGGGGTGGTCACCACTTCGGTGCACATCGAGAACGCTCACGTTCTGCGTGCCGAAGTAGAAAATCTGCTGGTGAAGGGAGCTATAGAAGTCGTTCCCCCAGCGCACCACAACTCAGGGTTTTACAGCCATTACTTTGTTACCAAGAAGCATGGCGGGCTGCGCCCCATCCTCGATTTAAGACATCTGAACCGTGCCCTCATGAGACGGTGCTTTAAAATGATCACGTTGAAACAAATCCTTTCACAAATACGCTCAGGAGATTGGTTCTTTTCGCTGGATCTGAAAGACGCTTACTTTCACTTCCAGATAGCCCTCCGTCACAGGCCGTTCTTGAGATTTGCCTTTCAAGGGTGTGGCTTACCAATACAGGGTCCTCCCCTTTGGGCTGTCTTTGGCGCCTCACACATTTACAAAGTGCATGGATGCGGCTCTCTCCCCTCTCAGGCAGAAGGGAATCCACATTCTCAATAACCTCAACCACTGGCTAGTTCTAGCTCAGTCAGAGGGGGAGGCATCGAGTTACAGAACTTTGCTCCTCAGCCATCTGGAATGCCTGGGGCTCAGGGGGAATTTTGTCAAGAGTTTGCTATCTCCCAGCCAATGGATATCATTTCTGGGAACAGTGTTAGACTCCGTTACGATGAAGGCGACAATGGTGAAAGAGCGCATCGCAACTCTACAGCGACTCGCGGCCTCTTTCAAAATAGGTGCTTCTCGCCTCCTAAAAACATTCCAGAAGTTTTGATTGCAGTTCAACAAGCCTGCCAGGGCTTCCTGTCAGACCTAAAGAGCCACAACGTGCTGGTTAAATAAGACAGCATGACAGTGGTGTACATAAATCACCAGGGTGGGCTGTCATCAATGCGTCTCTTCAGACTAACATCACGACTGCTGTAATGGACCCAGAGCAACTTGGTGTCCCTGAAAGCAGTGCATCTACTGGGCAAACTGAACAAGGGCACGGATATGCTGTCAACAAGCGGAGTCCCCTCAGAAGAGTGGAGGCTCCACCCGCAGACAGTTCAGAAGATATGGGATGTCTTGGTCCCTTTGGTACTGAGGCGATACGAACACGGGATGATCAGGCTAGGCCAGACGTAACCTCATTGAGCTTATTCTGCTCCTAGTTGCTATTTTCATATCTTGGTATCACAGATCAAGTATGATTGCGTTGGTCGTCCCCCCTTCTTAGCATGGCGTGATTGAACTGGGTTCCCATAAGGGTCTTCGACGCAGTACGAGTGAAGTATTGAAAGGGAACATACTCGGTTGCAAAGAATGCTGAGAACTAGAAAACACAATCAATTTAAGTTTGCCTTACCACAACAACATTTGTTTTTACAGAACTTATTTCAATTTAGTCCAGTGAACTTTTATTATTGTTTTAGTGAAATTAACTAATTTAATTTAATTAATTTCACTGTTCAGTTCCAGTGTTTGGAATAACGGCGTTTAAAAGAACGGAGTTAGGTAACAACGTTATTTTTTCAGTAATGGAGTAATCTAACTAATTACTTTTCCTGTCGTAACAACGCCGTTAACATTACTGAACGTTAAATGCGGTGCGTTACTATGCATTGATTTATTAAACTATGCAATCCAAACGCACCCCTGGCTCACAGCGAGTGAGCAGGTGGGGTAATAACGAGATAAGCGATTATGATTGGCTAAGGCAGAGTCATGTGTTTCATGGTAGCCAATCAGAGTGAGTGATTTTACACACATGCATGCAAACGCGCCAGCAGCGCCAAACACACACACACAAACGCCCACACACACGCAACAGCAGAGATTCGTCAGGAGCAATCCGATGAAAAGTTGGCATTTTCAAGGTGAAGATATAAGCACTACTTCATATTAATTGTGGTCAAAGGCAAGAACGTGCATGTAATGTGTACATGTAATGTGTGACACACCCATCTACAAAGCTAGTGGCCAAAAACACTTTTCTTACAAAGATAATACTTGAAGTGCAGGATAAAACTCTTGCTGTCTGTTGATGTGCAATGCATATCGAAAGTTATGTACGAACACCTGTCTGTTCTACTCATTTCAACTGACTTGTGAACACTATATATAATAATAATAATATATATATATATATATATATATATATATATATATATATATATATATATTTGACATATAGCATTTTTTTTTTTTTTTTTACAGTAATGCAAATAGTTACTTTCCTTGGTAACGAGTTACTTTTATTATAGAGTATTCAATTACTAACTCTTACTAACTCTTACTTTTTGGAACAAGTAGTGAGTAACTATAGCTAATTACTTTTTTAAAGTAACGTTCCCAACAGTGTTCAGTTGTACCGTGTGGTTGCTCTCTTAATCTACATTTGCAGCTTGTTTTTCTTCAATATTAAATCCTTTCCCTAGTAAAAAAGTAATATATTTAAAATACATTTTTCATACTAAGTAGTTAAAATAAATGTACATATTAATTGATGTATTGCTTGAGACTTCCTAATATAAAAGTTAAAATTAAACTTTATTTGGAGAACTTTTGCACAATTCACATTTCTTAATATTAAGGCTAAAATGTGTTTTAATGTCACTACTGATGAGAATTGTATGTTCTTTGTCTTTATGTCGGTCTTTAAATGCAAGATATTTAAAGCAGGGCTCGACATTAACGCTTGTCTTCTTGTCCGGGACAATTCGATTTTGTGAAGGGGCAAGTGAAAGAGAATTTTATTTGCCTGACCGGACAAGTAACCTGATCAAAATTTTAATAACAAAAAATAACTAGGGCAGCACCGAAACTTTGATGAGAAAGATTCAGATTTTATTACTTTCCGTGTAAACGGTGACTAATAACGGATAACATAATATTTTGACAGTATCAAGGTCGCGTCAGTTGAGGCTCGTGCAGCTTGTCTGACTCACTGAGAAATAAAAACCTATAAGAACAGCACACACAAAGAAACAAACATGAACAAACATACTGCGGTAGAAAAAGATAAATATTCTATATAATATATGCAACATCATATTGCTCCATTCCGCTAAAGAAAATAGTTTTAAGCATATAGCCACAGCAGAACAGTCGCTCATCTCCTAGCAACACACAACAGTCTTTCATTACTAAATTCATTTTCAAACGAGTCAGTGAGCCTTTTATAAAAATGGTTACTTGCTTCATTTGTTGAATGAATCAGTCGTTTGAACGAATCGGTTGATTCAATGATTCACTCATTAAGAAAGGGACTTGCCACCACCTAATGGTGGTTTAATATATTAAAAGTATCATTGCATTTTTCCAACATTTCATATTTGTATGTCAAAAAAGTAAAACATTAATCTAATAACATTATTTATGCATTTGGACAAATGGAGTTTGTTGATACTGATTTCATTTGAATAGTAACAACCATATAGTGTCTTATTATTCTAACTTAATGTATTGATCACATGTAAGAATGAAAGAAATGGAGACATGTACATTTAATCAGTTTAGAAAAATATTGTCCTTCATAAAGTTAAAAAGTGTAACAGCAATCAATTTAAGGCAAATATCAAAAATATGCTGACTAAAATAATACCTGATAGAGCACTGAGGAGTCTGCTTCAGAATAAATTACATTTGTTCCCCAAATAAATGTCTAAATGAATGATGGATTTACTTGTCTGAAGGACAAGCTCATGTCAAAGCTTAATGTCGAGCCCTGGTTAAAGTGTACCTGAAGTATACTTGCAAAAGTTCCACTTTACCACGATCAAATACATTTCAGTATCTTTAGTTGGACTTCATCACTTCTTCCACACAATTAAAATGCATTAAATACAAAATCTGTTAGGTTTTTGAGTTTAGTATACTAAAAGTACAGTTGCAGGATTTTTATTAAGTACATAAATATGTTAATGTATTTGTAATATATACTTGGCATGATATAAATGTATTTCAAATCCATTTCAGTATATTTATTTTTCACTAGAGTTTACTTACTGATGTACAATCCATGTAAATACTAAAAGAGTATTTTCCTACAATCAGATCAGGAGAAGAGAACTGATTTTACACAATAGGATAACTTGAATCAGTTTATGGAGGTACTGCAGGCTTTAAAATGCTTTGTGGAAAGACGGCAGAATTTAATAAAGACGTTAGAGTGGTTCTTTTAACTTCTAACAGCAATCAACAAAATAAGCTACCCTAGACACTGCACAACAATCACAAAGCAAATACCCTTGGTACTAAATCAAAATAATTTTAAATCATTCTGTCAGACTGGAATTTTACAAATAGCGGAAGTGAATCAGTGCTGTTGATTCTGGTGTTCATAAAAGATTGGAAACCATGCATCCTAGCAACCACTTTCATCACAATGCATCACTGTTATAAGTACTGTACAGCATGCTAGCATCATGGTGGTGAGTTTAGCACAGACTAGGCTCACCCACATTTTCTTCAGAAAATGTAAAAATTGTGAAAATTTTTGATTTGATTACTAAATTTTTGATCTTCTGTTTTCTTTGTACAGTGTCCAGGAACACGTATCTGTTGGCAGTACTTCTACGCCACTGCCAGACACACATATCAACGACACACGCACATCATCGCACCGCAAGTACACGCACTCTCCCTCCAGAATCTCTTCCAGCAGCAGCTTGAGCCCGATTCATCACAGCTCCCAGCACAGTATCACAGACTCACCCTGCAGTCGAGAGAGAAGCTGGATCACTGCTGAACTGTCTGTTAAAAGTAACTTTGAGCCCAAGAACTTGCTTAGTCTTTTTGATGAGGCCACCTAGAAAGCAAGCCTTGAGTTGTGAATGCAGCACTCTAATCAATATAGTCAATATGTAATTACTAATTGCCATCTGATTTTTTGTAAGATGATAACTTTCCTTTATGTGGGGACATATTTAAAGTCATTTAAACCTGGTTTGATTTATAGTTTTTCTTGTTGTTTTTGTTTGCTTTTTGGCTGGTGCAAGTGTGACTTCATATTTTGCCAAGACTTGAGATGCATGTATATCTTTAAGAGAAAATTATATCCTGTGTAAATTGTAGCTGTAAGAATAAACCAACTCATTCAATGATTTGACACAATTAAAAGGCTGTATGGAAAAAGCATCAACACACCACTCCTAAGTTTCTCATTGGTATAGTAAGTTTTCTTAGCAACTCTTCAGAAAAAGCAGAGTGACCCCATAAACAGAAGAATACACATACATTTATACCTTGGTGTTTTTGTTAAAAAAAAAATAACCAAGTTACATGAGATGTGCATAAGCTGAACAGTTGTCATCTGGGTTGATATAGTGGCAGCTGACATTTTCTAGTGTTAATTACTAAAGTCTAGACAGCTTAATCATGATATGCATAAACATTGGCCTCTTAAATTCTAACACACTAGTTCCAGTTTCTCTGGGGACATATTGTTTCAATGTTAATTTTAACCTTTCTGGAAGCATATAGATGGACAGGGACATCTTAAGTTTTTTTCTGATTGAAGCATAAGAATAGAACATTTTTCTGTAAATCTCCAATAAAATGTTTACATTAACACAATTTAAAATTGTATTTAATTAGGGAAAGGCTGTGATTTTATAGCTACTGGAGGGCAACTGAATTGGTTCTTTTAAAGATTATATTCAAGTGTGAACATGCTGTGAACAAAAGTCATTACTTGTTTGTTTTGCAGATCGAGGGCAATATTTTTTTTATGCAGTAAAATTTAAATATCAATTCAATTTAAAATAAAAAACATGTCATTTTATATTGCAGTCCTACTAAGTTTGTAAGGTTGAAAAAATGTTTTTGTTGTTAAGTTATTGGGCGATATCATATAATAGTGTATAGTGTAGTGTAATAATAGAAGCCTGTTAAAATAATGTTTTAATTTGGCATGAATGCAAAAACAATCAATTTTGTAGCTTCTATTTTCAGACTGTGATTGAATTGAGTTTCAGGAATATAATATTAAAAAAAATTAAGTATTAAACCACAAATGCAAGTGTTTTTTGAATGCATTATTAAATAAACAACTTTGTTTTAAAACAACTTTCCAATTAAAAACTAAAAAGTTTTGGAATTTACTGTGGTGTTAATTTTTCATATAATATGCAATAACTACTGTAGATATAATTTAATGGTCATTTGTATGATTCATAGACTTAAATAACTTTTTATTGCCAAATCCTGCGAAAAAAAAAAAAAAACTCTCAGCTATCCTTACCCCGCCTGACGAGGCTTTACCCGTTTGATGTTCTGAGTATGATGCCCCATCGGATGCTGCGATAGCCCTGCCAGTCGGCTTTTCCTTTTCACTCTCTCTGTCCGGAGAGGCTTACCTGTCGATTGCATGCCACTCCCTTCTGTCGTCTGGCGAGAGTTCTCCCGGTTTGGGTTTCTATAACTTGCCGGCCGCAAGCGAGTCTCATCCATCTCATCGGGATGTCGCCAGAGTCCTCCTTGTTGTCCAGCCCAAAGCTTTTTATCTGCCAAACCGAGAGGACCCAGATGTCTGTTGTCCTGAGTCTCAAATCTCCAGTCGGAGGCTTCATGGGCCCTCTCAGTCAGGCTTAGCTATCAGGGGCTACCAGCCAGTAGGGCCTGTACGCCGACACCATGACCTATTCCGGTCGAGGCAACTCGGGCCCTCCAGGTCGGGCATTACAACCACACTGCTCCTCCTCATCGGCTGGTAGGGCTCACCGTTCCAATGCCACGAGCTCCCGTTGAGCATCGCCTCGAGCCCTACCGACCAGCGCCCACAACGTAGTTCAGTACCCGCAGCCGGTAGGGCCTACCCTTCCAACGCCCTTCCAAGTCGCTCCCAACAGAGTACGTAGGCTCTTCCGGCTTGCCAACGAGATGACTTCTCAGAAAATCTAAATCAGCCCCCGCCAGTACTGAATGCTATTTTTGGGGGGCGTTCTTTAAACAGGCTGTCCTCTTGTTCATTTGCTTTTTGGGGGGTACTCTAGGTTCGGGCCATTTCCGAGCTCGGAGCCCTTCCCCAGACAGCACGCCAAATATGCCTACCATACCTCAGCTAATTATACAGTATGTAAGCGTGAACATGTGGAACTCTATACTGTATACCAGAATGCATCGTTGGGAAAAGTAGAATTTTTCTGAGGGATGTTTCCATGCTGCAGGTAGGGTTGCAGCAACTGATTATTTTGATAATCGATTAATCTAACGATTGGGTAGATTAATCAACTAATAATTTATTATTTCACTAATTAATCAGTAGAAATGTATTGATTATTCAGCTTTTGCAATTAGTTAAAATATTGAGTTATACATATTCTAATAAATAAAGGTAATTACTTCAGCTTTTGAAAGTCATATTATGTAATTAGTTATACAATTAATTTATACAAATATATTTGGCACACAAAATGAGATGGCAGAGAAACTCTTTTTTAATCATTTAATTACCTTAAATATATTGTCGTGGTTCATGTGGATAAGAAACAATATAAAGGTTAAATGATATGACATTTTGCAATATCTTATTAAATAAATTCCAAAAGTATGGTTTTAGTGGGATAGCACATTTTTGGGTTGAAAATTACTTAACAGATAGGCTTTTGTATGTACACATAAATGGTGTAGATTCTAAATTGCAGTGAATAAGTTGTGGAGTTCCGCAAGCCTCGGTGTTGGGACCTAAGTTATTTTTGTTCTATATTAATGACATTTGTAAGGTGTCTGATGTACTCAATTATGTCTTGTTTGCTGACAACACTAATGTGTATTGCTCAGGTCAAAATCTGGAAGAGTGGGTAATGGTTGAGACCTGTATTCAAACTAAAAAGCTGGTTCAACTCAAATAAATAATCTTTGAATTTATCTAAAACAAAATTCATGGTATTTAATAATAAACTGACAGAAAATTATATTAAAATAAAATTAACAATAATATGCTAGAAAGAGTTAATTACATTAAGTTTTTAGGAGTGATTATAGATCATAAAATGGCATGGACATACCATATGCAAAATATTCAAAAGAAAATATCAAAAACAATTTCAATTTTATATAAATTGCAATATATTATGAACAAAAGTGCATTATAGAAATTTTTCTACAGTTCTCTCACCACTCCATATTTAACATATGGAATAGAAATCTGGGGAAATACTTATAAATCTAGAACTACTCCAGATTTTCTATTACAAAAAAGGTCATCAGAATAATTACACATTCTCCATATAATACCCCAACGAATCCTTTGTTCAAGGCAAGACAACATACCCTCCCACAGTCCTTGCAATCTATGTTCTGCTTGAGAGATAGTAATTGCGACCTTACAGGGACATACTGTATATGTTTAATATACCATATTGTAGAACAAATTTAAGAAGAAACTGCCCATCAAATAAAGGTGTTCAGTTTTGGAATAGCTTCCCTGATGATTTAAAAAAGGCTAGTTCATTAACACAGTTTAAAATACTTTATAGACGATTAGTAATGAAAAGATACTGAAAAGTGATGATAATATTAGTAGTAGTGTATAGTAATAGTAGTAATAACAACAACAATAATAATAGTACATGTTCTTCTAAATACACATTGAGAATATCCTATATTGTCATATTAAATTAATGTCAATTAGTGCTGCTTGAGTGGAGTTAAGGCTATGCATAATAAGCTTTGGCTTCAGCCTACACCCTCTGGTCAATAAGAGTATAAATATCTTTTTTTTTTTTTATGATCTTGTAATTATTTTCTTTTGTATGGTTATGTATGTGTACTGTACATTGATATGTACAATTGTATGTATGTACCTGTAAATCTCGTGCTTTTTCTGTGCAAAATGGTCTTTTTTTTTTTTAACTAAAAAATTAACAAATAAATACATTTTATATTTTGGATAATCTAATATTCACAACATATTCTCTCTTAAAATACCTTATAGGGTTATGATAATCAAAACAGTCCTGGGGCCTGTACCATGATGGTAGCTGAACAAATTCAGAGTTACAGGATTAGTTTTGAGTTGACAAACCGAAACTTCTCCAATCCGGCTTTGTTGGCACCATGATGCTGATCATCGATTTTCTTTTTCAACTCAGGCTTTGATCCAGAGTTTGTGGAGCACGTGAACATGAATGTGTAACATCACTGGCGAACAGCCAATCACGAGCCTTGAGAGACCCAGCGAGATTCAAAACTTAAGTTACAAGGTTTTGCTAAAGGTTAAGAGATCGAAGAATATGACAAATTTAAACGTCATGTAAAAAATGGAGGACAAAAAATAAATAATAATCTGGCTCTATCAGTGCAGTGACAAGTGAAACTTGTTAACTTAGTTTATACTTTTGAAGATATACAGTGATAGAGACTCGAACATGTAAGGTCAGATTTTTTATTTTTTAAATAGTGCAGTCTATTGATACTACAGCATATTTATATTACATTATCTGTATACATTAATATTTATTTAAAATAAACAATTTATAATAACTGTTCAACTAAAATTGCTTGTATGTAAAAGATAAATAAAAATAATATGAATCACAATAATTATAATTATATAAATATTTTTTAGCATTAGTGACTTTTAATTTGGAGCAAGATAAACTGGAGTAACTTTGTGTCAGACATCTGTCACATCTCTCACATCTGATTGGTCCAACTTCAGTTTGAGATCTCTAACCCACAACATAACCTGCCCCTGAGCAGGTTAGCCGTGGAGTGTAAGTTACTATGGCAATGAATGCCGCTAAAAGCCAAGCCACTTACGTGGTAACTAATACCCAGGATTGGAGCAAACTAAACTTACCTGGCTAGCCGGCTAATCTAGCTTCATGGTACAGACCCCTGAGCTGGCTTAATAAAAGGTGTTTTTTTCCCCCACTAATAAAATGACTTCATCATTAACTAGATCCACACTGTAGAGCTGCTTTATAACAGAAAATCAAGTTGTAATTCTAACTGAAAGTGACACTGACTCTGGTTTTTCATGTTTAATAATACTGCAAAGCTGCTGGGCTATCTTTAGTATAAGGTACTAAATAAATTAATGTGATATGACTGCACTCTACTGGAGTACTGAACTACAGAGCTCGTGCACAAATGTACACATCTTTTTAATCAGATGCATTTTAAACTGCTGCCTTCTCACCGCTGTCAGTTTTTGATGAGTTTATTTTGTTATTGGAAGAAAAAGGCACAGCAAATATTAAAGGGTACATAACATACCTAGTTTCACCTAATCTCATGTTAATCTTGAGTACCTATAGAGTAGGACTGCATCCTTCATATATCCAAAAAGCCTTTAGTTTTATCATATTTGTAAAAGAAAAATACATCTTTCCAAATCTTTCCGGAAAAAGCAGAGCTCCTGGAGGCGTGCTGTGGGCAGAGCTATAATACTGATGTTTCGTGTTATTTCCATGAACATATATTCACTTATGTGCAGAATTCCAAAAAAACACACGTAATTGTAATTGTACTTACATGAATGGGGTCTTTTATCACAGGGACCAGAACACACAAATGCACTTGATATACTCCGTGGCTGCCCCAGAAAAACAAACTGCATCCACTGGTAATGTAACGCTGGGTTCTTGGGGAAGCTGAATACAGTAAACTTTCCCTCACATCCAAAAATTAACTTGTACCAACCCAGAAGTAAGATTTTTGGCACAGAAATTCTCAGTCATTCTTCTAAATTATTTTTTTACAACTTTGGCCATGTTTAGCATCAGAATCCATCTCTTTAACACTGTGAACAACTCTGATTATATGAAACAACACTGTACCCCCCCTTTAACAGTCATCCAAACGACTTCAAGTTCATCTGTAAAGCACATAATGCTATCGTTTGAGTTTATAAACTTCTATTTCATGCATGATTCGTATGGATCTGTTAACTGAATGCAAAGTGTGAGTTCTGCTGCTGTACGCAGTTTTTTTGTTGTTGTTGTTGTTTGTTTGTTTCATCGGAGGATTAGTTGCCCTATTGGTTAAAATCCCTAAACTGTTTACTTAAATATTAAATTATTAAATGATATCAAAACAGTGGCGGATGCGTTATGATGTGGTGGGCTGCTGTGGGCCAGAATGTCCAGGGCCACTTTTTGGTCCCAGTCCGCTCCTGCTGGAATCTATTAATTAAAACTTGCTTCACCCTTATCAAAACAGTTCCTTTAAAACAAACAGAACACCATTTTCATTTTGTTTCTAGTTGCAGAAACTGCCTTTGAAAGGGTAGAATATACTTTCAATATATCCAGTTAAATTAAGTGATAACGATTTTTTTTTTATTTCCCCAAATACATCACTATTAAATATTTAATACCAAATAAAATAATTCACAAAAATATACATTCTTAATATCTACAGAAAATTACAGTGTCACTCCAATTCAACAATGAGCTAACAACACAAGTACAGATCAAAAAATATAAACTGTTGAAAGTTAAGTTATGTTCTGTCTTGCAATACCAGAATTCAAATGATTCAATACAGGATTATCCATAGAACACACAATATAACATACAATGAACTTCAGTGCATGGATTACATTAAAAAAAAAAATGTTTTTATCAAATCGTCAATGATTGTATAAATGTCCTCTTGTTCAATACTTCTTTGATGGAGGTCATAAGCAGGCTGTCAGACATTACTGGGTTATTATGCCCTGTTAAGGGTAAAGGCGTAAAATGAAAGCGAGTATGACACTGTAGAGCACTGAATGAGCAATACTTTAATGAGCATAATAATGATACAAAACAGTTGGGGAATTTAGCTTTATGAGAATAATTTTAAAAAATAATTAATCTTATATACCTAGTTCGCAAAAGAAAAGAAAAGAAAAGAAAATTAATTCCATCTTCCTATCCCTATGTACATTTATTTAAAGTTATGAGAGCTTACAGATACAAACAGGTGCAATCCAGAATCAAAGTCAATGAATGTGCAGTATTTGGAATTAATAAGAAGCAAACTAACACACAAACAATCTCAGACAGAGGTACTCTTACAGTCTTACATTTACACTTATGCATTTAACAGACAGTTTTATCCAAAGCAACTTAAAGTGCATTCAAGCTATTCATTTTTTTTTACCATTCCCTGGGAACTAAACCCATGACCTTTTGCACTGCTAACGCAGTGCTCTACCACTGAACCACAGGAACATGGTATGAGACTAACTAACAAATTCAAGCAGGGCAAACACAGTAGCCGTTTCTCATTATGCGTTCTTGTCTGTACTTGTGGACTTGTGAAACATCATCTGCCATCACCCAAGCAATGTTCCAATTCAAAGTTCACATCTAGCCAAGTACAGTTCAAATCCTCGGATGTGTTCTTGCTCTGCCCATTTTATCAAGGATGCATCTAGAGGTGACTTGTGTGAACTTGAGGCAGCTAGGTATCCCAGAATGATTTTGCACCAACCAACGAACGTTAATGGCAGAGGAGAAAACCCGCTTAATTGTAAAAATATAACTGTTATAGTGTCATGAAATGCAGTTTTAGAGTGTTTCAGGCAAGAATGTAGTTGTTTAAAACTCAAATCTGCAGTTTATTCATAAAGATAGCGCCTGTTTGAAAATGTGCTTTGCCAATTTCGGAGAAAAAGCTCCACACGATCACCAGGCACTCAGTGCTCATGTATCCGCCGAGAGCATTCTCACTTCGCCTAGTCCTTCTGACATTTGCCGCTGACTCTGATATCTCCATAGTGGTTAAACATGAGGTGAGATTTGTTTTGGGTAAATCTAACAGATAATCGTTGGTCTCATGAATCTATTATTTCTTCCAGGTCATATCATTTTGGCTGAGCACAAAGTTATGTTTAATAAATTATTTATTTATTAATCATAATACAATGCTGACATTGTTGCATACATTTTACCAAATAGTTTGCTTCTGACTATATTTCCTATTACGTAAGTCTCTTACTTATTCTTTTATAATGTCTGTCTTGTTCAATAAAACTGACATTTAACAAAAAAGACAGTTGTGCTTGTCATATTTCATTTTATTATAGGCTATACAGTGAATAGAATCAGAGTATATGCTACATGCTGTAATGCATTAATACTGTATGAAAGTATTTTCTGTGGCCACGCAAATATCCTGTTCTACTGGATTTTGACCTAGCCCGTTTTTGCCGTTGTCAGCCCTGTCTGCACCTCGCTCGACCCTATCTGCTTGACTATTATCCTGCCTTCCGATTTGGATTTGTAGCCCCTTTCTTTCCTGGTACTTACGCTGCCTGTACGCTGTGCAGTTTGGAGCTAAGGACTGAGCTGTTTTGCAAACTGAGTAGCGTTTGATTTTCTTTCTTGATTTTCTTGATTTCTTTTGGGACTTTTAGGCCTATGCTTGTTTTCGGTTAATAAAATTCTATTTTAATCCTCATCTGCTCTTGCGTGTGTGGTGTAAGGGCTTTTCTGCCCTTACACCACACACTGACCAAAGATGAACCTAGCGGAAGGCTCAACTTGTCAGTCTGCTTTGGAGCATCAGAGAGCGATGTTGGGCCATCACAAGATGGAACTGTCCTCCACCCGCCGCTCTGTAGACACGGCTCAATTTGCAGATTTGGTGGAGCGACTCTATTGTCTCACTCGGGAAGTATTTCTTCAGCCCACCCCGGGCCTCTCCTGTCCGCTTTCACCTCTGAGCCTAGAGTGAATAACCCACCCACTTATGCTGGTGAGCCTACAAGCTGTAAATCATTCCTTATTCAGTACGAAGTAGTGTTTTACCTACAAGCTAGAACCTATGCGTCAGAAATTTTCAAGGTGGCCTATGTCATCTCCCAGCTCACAGGTAGAGCGTGTGAATGGTTAAGAGTTTTAATCGGTCTGTTTTTGGAAAGGAGGTGTCCAGACCATTAGTATGTCTTCAACAGGACCAATGTTCGGTGGCTGACTACTCTGTAGAGTTCCTCACCCTGGCTGCTACTTGTGGATGGAACACAGAGGCATTTTATCGCCTATGTTTTAGAGGGTCTCAATCACTCTGTCAAAGATGAACTGTACACCCATGAGGTTCCTGATCATTTGGAAGATTTAATCAGTCTGTCCCACTGTACAGATGCCAGGAGAAAGCTGCGCCATCGAGTTTGAGCACGCATAGAGCCAGTTGCATCCACTCCCCCAGCCCCGAGTGCTGAGGATTGTGAGCCATTGCCGGTGGATCACTTGTGCCTCACTGCCATGGAGAAATGGCTCCGCCTGTTCGGAGGGCCTTTGCCTGTATTGTGTGGCTCAAGGACATCAAGCTCACTCCTGTCCTGTAAAGGCAATTTGTTCACCACAGAGAGTTAATTTGAGTGGTAGTGCCATTTCCCCCAGTCACAAGGCAATGCACTCATCTATCCGTGTCTCTATTAACTAAACATTCTTCTATTAAGTCTTCAGCACTCATTGCCTCGGTAGCAGAGGGTAACTTCATTGATGAGGATTGGGCATGCCCTCGGGATATACCCATCCAACCCCTGCAGTCACCTATAGTCGCTCATGGGCTAGGCGGCCAGCCTCTCTTGAGGTTTTCTCTTATCGCTAATTCAGTGAGTGTTCGCCGGGTACCACCAGGATTACCTCAAGTTCCTAGTTTCTATCTGTCTCCATCTGGCCCTTTAGTATTTGGTCACCCCTGGCTCACTCGTCACGGGCCGAACATTAACTGGACAGACAATTAAGTTAATTCGTGGAGTCAATATTGTCAAACGCATTGACTTCTGTCTGCTCCCTCACCGGTCTCTGTTTATGTTTCCCTACAGGAGGAGAAGGGAGATCTATCCCGAATTCCTTCTTGTTACCATGATCTGTGGACAGTCTTTAGGAGTTCTCGGGCTGTATCTTTTTCCCCTCATCAACCGTATGATTGTGCCATCGATCTCCTCCCTGGTGCTTCTCTGCCTTGTGGATGGCTGTACTCCCTCTCCTGATTTAAGTGATTCTCTCGCAGTCTGTATTATTCATCCCTCTTCTTCTCCGGCCAGAGCAGTGTTTTTTTTTTTGTAAAAAAAGAAGGATGGCTCTCTGCGTTCCTGCATAGACTATCGAGGGTTGAATGACATCACCGGTACTCCCTGCAGCTGATGTCTTCGGCCTTTCGATCTCTTGCAGGGAGCCAAGTTTTTCATGAAATTGGACCTTCGCAATGCTTACCATCTGGTTCAGAGCAGGGACGGGGATGATTGGAAGACTGCGTTTAACACGCCTCATGGGCACTTTTCATTGTTGTTCATTATAACAATAGAAGATGGTGAAAGAGTTCATTAACCTCTTTAACGTTAAACATTCGGACAATATCACTTAACACTAGTTTGGCAAACAAGGGTTTTCTCATAAAACAGGCATGACCCCCGACTTGAAAGTCCTTTAATGAGTACAGCCATTGCAGAAATGTATTATAAAGATGCAGTTAGAAAAAACTCTGGATGCACAATTGACCGAATTATCACGTTTAGTATATTATTACAATACCCTGCTTACCTAGTTTATGGTGAAATATAGGCGTGAGCTAACTGTCTGTAAAAATACCGGTCAAGCTCAACATGCAAAGAGAGAGAGCTCAACAAACATAACCCTTAGGATGATGAAACACCCTGTCTAACACAAGACACATTCTCCAGAATGGTACTGATGATGGGCTCCTCAATTCATGATGAAGACAAACTGGATATTCAGACAACAGCAGCAGGACACAATTGTCTTTTTTTATTGTAATGCACTTCTAGGTGGTTGTCCTGCTTCTTCAATAAACAAGCTACAGGTAGTCCAAAATGCAGCAGCTAGAGTCCTTACCAGGTCAAGGAAATATGATCATATTACCCCAATTTTACAGTCTCTGCACTGGCTTCCTATTAAGTTCCGTATCAGTTACAAATTATCATTATTTATCTATAAGGCCCTAAATGGTTTAGCTCCTGCGTACCTAACTAACCTTATACAATGCTACAATCCATCACGCTCCCTAAGGTCACAAAACGCTGGACTTTTGGTAATTCCTAGGATAGCATAGTCCACTAAAGGAGGTAGAGCTTTTTCACATTTGGCTCCCAGACTCTGGAATAGCCTTCCTGATAATGTTCGGGGTTCAGACACACTCTCTCTGTTTAAATCTAGATTAAAAAAGCATCTCTTTCGCCAAGCATTTGAATAATGTATCATATATTGTGAGTGTAGTTGCATCTGATCAAATGTGCATTTTTATTCTTTAGCTTGGGTTAAACTGATTAATTTTACTTTGTTGGATCAGCAGCTATGCTAATTATGTCTCTGTTTATTTCTATGTTTTGCCAAGGGATTTACATCCCGTGGTAACTAGGATTTACACAAGCTCCAGTCTGGATCCAGAACACCTGAGAAGAGATGATGCTAACCCTGAATCAACAAACATAACTAACAAATATTGCTACAAGTGTGACTCTATCATATAATAATTAATAATTATTAATAATATTAATAATGTTTATCGTCTGGCTGACTACATCTTGTATACATTTTTCTACAAATCCGTGCGTGCACAAACTGACATTCACCACTTATAAGCTATTACTAAATATTGTAGAAACATAATTTTCTCTAAAGTTGCTTTGTAACGATTTGTATTGTAAAAAGCGCTATACAAATAAACTTGAATTAAATTTAATATGACAGAATTTACATTTTTTGGTGAACTATCTTTTAACATGGTAATTCTCAGATATCAGTAGGCTAGCGTATGTATTTATATTCAGAAGCCGAGGCTTCATGCCCATTCATGTGCCCCCTCTGATTTTTGAGCCAAGTGGATTTTTAATGCAGCTTCCAAAAGACGAAAAAGGGATTAATATTTTCTATATTTAATACAACCACACTAGCAAGATTAGAGTCATATCATCAGCTGCTAAATTCAAATCTGTGTTCGCTGGCTTGCGCTGAGCCAGATACAGATATGTTTTTACAGCACTGCTCATTAACCAATCATACACAATGCTGTTGAGCTTATGAATGCAATGACCAATCAGGTATTCAGATGAGTCATCACTAAAATTCTGTTTTTTTCTTCACTCACTCACTCACCTGATGAATTCTCTCATCAGAAACAGCAAAGCACAAATGTTTATATGAATCTGTAAGATATTAATTTCATAGTGTAAACAGCTTAAGTGATTTTATTGGGAGTTTTTGAGAGTGCTTGACCTAGACTATATTGTTTGATGATGTAAATGTTCTTTGCTCTCGATTATCTATCTTTTAGAGGAGATTAACTTTTTTGACATTCCTTAGCTAGTATCTGCTTAGCTCTTAACTCAACCCTGCAGTACAGATTTGACCCATGCCAGATGAGGGAGTGTCTATAAGTGGATACCCTTGATTTGCATGGGGTATTTTCAAATTTGTTAATATCGATCAGGACATTGAAACACCAAAATTCCTTATTAGCCATGTGCATAATTTAAAAGGGAAATTATGTGAGATACTGAAAAAAAAAAAAAAAAAAAAAAATACATATATATTACAACACCAATGATCGCCACCTAGGAGTTTTCCCTGCCTATGGCCAAATATGTGATGGGATAGGCTCTAACACTGCCCCATAGGCATGCATGAGATAAGCAGTTATAGAAAATGTTTGAATGGATGGATACCAAATAATAAATATTTAATGCTCACTAAATGACAGACAAATGTTTTCAAAGCGGAAATGCATCCTGAATATTTTTAGTAACTCACCACATTTTATTGAATATTAGATCCGTATACACAGAAATTTAGTTTTCAAAATGGTCACATAAATCAAGTATGATGAAATAATGATCATGCTGAACTAATCTGGGAAGTTTTTGCCAAGTTTTAACTTATTCTCATAGTTTTAAAAGGAAATCTGCTCTGCCCGCTTTTTCCATTTAAAGTGAAATGTCAGACACTCCCTTGCACTTAAGTTAAGAAAACATCAGTGGAAGTTTGGAATTTAACCCCAGCTGTCCATGAGTTATATAAGCGCTCTGCACCTCAGGAATTCATTACAGTAACGCCCAAAGCAGAGAAGCTAGAAATATAGGGACACAGTTAGAAAAAGGCTGAGAGAGGACACTGAAAAGAATAAGAAGATATTCCAGAGGACATTTGTGTGGTGATGGAAAAGGAACAGCTGAGCTATGAGGACGCCATTAGGAGGGCAGGTGATGCTATTCGTCGCTTTCCTCTAATAGATGTTCAGGGTATCCCTCTCATGAGCACCATTGCTGAAAATTGGAAATCAGTTTCAGAATTCTGTCCTGACCCATCAGACCTACTCATCTCTACTTACCCGAAAGCAGGTAAAGATTTAAAAAAGAAAAGTTAAAAATAGCTGATTATCCTAAAATTGTGTTTTTAAATGTGCAGTTAATGTATGACCAGACTACACTGTACAATGAAATGTTTACTTTGCACTCCCACTTGTGCTTAGGCAATAGATTTAAAGGAACAGTCCACCCAAAATTAAAATTCTGTCATTATTGTCTCACACCCATTGTGAAGGACTATCATCTCTTAGTGCAATTCAAATTTAAGTATCTGTTTTAGACTGTTTGATTCTATGGCCTGGCATACTGTATAACATGAAAAACTAATGTGAAGTATGTTGTGTTGGGCATTTAGATGTGAACATGATCAGATCAGTTTAATACTAAGGGTAAAACTGCATCTGAATGTTGACATGTCTCTAGTTCTGGTGATCAGTTAATGTTTAAACTAATTTTGGGTAATGTTATCAACAGGGAGGTCTGCTGGAGCTCACAATCAGGAGTAATTTCCTGTTTTGTCTTTAGATGCTTTGGTTAAGCAGTCATCTCTGAGGCTTTGTTTAAGGGCAACAGATTTGAGGACTTACCATTTAATGCTTAAAATACAATGTATGCCTGCCTTAGACTTAATGACTGTTAAGTGAAATGTACTTTTCTTTCGTAGGAAAACTAATCTCTATTGGGCAGACAATTTGGCCACCTAAGCAAAAACATTTCTTATACTAGACCTAAGAATACAGTGTACACACAAAAAGTAGTTATATCATGCAATTGCAACTTGTAACTTTAAGGTGCTATTTCTATTTTATTTGATCTTTAATAATGTCATACTGACTCATAGAGTCATCCAGAACTGTTAAACAAAATAAAAAAAATGAATCAATTAAACTGGAATAGTTTATGACATACAAGGTGTGTTTGTGTCTTTGTGTACTGTCAGTTATTGGTTACAGAGAGCATAAATCCATTAAAATTAAATGTTAAATTATTAATAATGATATTTTTTCTTTCTTTTTTTTTTATCAATCTAATGATAGGAATTCCTAAATAAGCCCCCCTGTGAGGTCAATTTTTTATAAGACTTAAAATGGGGGGGGGGGGGGGTTAATATGTTAATTGAATATAATTATATTAACAGTTAATATAGTCAACATGATAATATGCAAGTGCAAAGGAGTAGTGGGAACTTTGGGCACATAGCCAGGCTGGGGTCTCAGAACAGCATGGAGTGTATGCTGGACCAAACTCCATGTTGTGTAATGCATTTCAAGCATTGTACATTTTGTCCTTATGACACCTCGTACTAGCAGATATGCAGTATGGGCTGAGTGTCACCTGTATACCAGTGAACAGTTAGTAAAGTTGCGTTTTACGAGTCTTGTGTTATTGTTGTCATTTAATGCAGTACATGTTCATCTAATGAAGATATAACAAATCTGGCAATGAGGATAAATGCTCTCTTATGTTTAGCGACACTCCTAGATGTAGTAGTAAAAATAGGGCACCACTGTGTGTGGCTTCCCATGTGCTCCCTTCTGTCTCTCTTAGTTTGTCTATCTTACTGAGTTTTTGGTTTTTATTTCAAACTGTTTCACCGCTTATAGTATATTATGTCAAATGCTTTGAAATTTGCAAATCTCTACAGATGCATTGTTTAACCATGTTCACAGAGGCCCATATCGTTCTCCTCCTCCCTGGTAGTGATGGGAAGTTCAGATCATTTTACAGACTCTGATCTTTGAGTCTCGTTCAGCAAAATGATTGAATCTTTTTTTCTAGTCATTTCGTTAATTTTATCAAATAAAATTAAAATCTTACGTGTTATTTCCCTAACATGTCTACTAGTACTTACACAAACGTCGATCACACTACAAACAACACAAAACTATAGTGCTATAATAAACAGAAAATATTAATTAATTGTTTACCTGGGTCTTCAGTCTATGATTAGCTCACCTCACCTCTTACATTTATCAGATGCTTTTATCCAAAGCGACTTATAGTGCATTCAGGCTATACAATTTTTTTATACAACTGAGTCTGCCAGGGATCTGAGTCTGTTTTCAGAATTGTTACCTGGCAACTGTAAATTTTTTAGTTCCCCGCAAACTGTAAGAAGGGTAAGAGGATTGGCAACTATTTGTAATTTTTCTTGTTGGGCTTTAAAGACAGATGCGGATGACAGCTTCATTACAGATACAACGTCAACTCCTGGCTCTGTTCTCTCTTAATCCATTGGAGATTCTATTGATTTATCGACCACCAAAACCTCATAAAGATTTTCTTATTTTTTTTGTTGTTGTTGTTTTTGTATTATTCCTAATTTTGATAGGTTTTTAATCCTTGGAAATTTTAATGTTCATGTGTGCTGTCCCTTTAATCTGTTGGTCAATGACTTCATTAGCCTATAGACTTATCTGATTTAGTTCAACTGGTAAAAAGTCCCACTCATTCACATGGTCATACACTTTCAGTACTGGACTTGAATTAGGTGATTACAGATTCTCAGATCATAAACCTATTTTATTTACTATGCCTTTGCCATCTGTTGTTTTTAAATCATGTAAGCCTGCCTGTATGACTCGTACTGTATAATATATTCCACCACTAGTGATACTTTCTCATCAATGTTCAAGAAGTTTTCTCAGTGTCTAGTCTCTTTTCCATCTGATCAAAGTGCAAAAGAGCTTATACATTGTTTTAATGATGTTTGCACTAATATTTAGACTCTGTAGCTCCTCTGCCATTTTAAAAATCCAAACCTAAGTCTGTACCCTGGTTAAATGATGCTACACGTGCTCTTAGACAGACTTGTAGAAGAGCTGAAAGAAGATGTAAGAAAGATAAGCTCCAGATCTCGTATGAAATCTTAAGGTCTTTTTTTATCTCAATATCAGAAGTCTATGTATTTATATCATAAGACCAAGAATGCTCTTCAGTACTATAAATGCTGTTGTGAATCCACCTGTTTGTAATTACCTTTTTGAAACAGTAGATATGTATGAGAGTTTTTGTCATTTGTTTGTAGAGAAGACAAAGAAAATTAGGCAGGATATCAGGCCTGATACTTATGATCCTACTGTACATTCAGGTCAGTGCTACATTTTGCCAGTTCAGTTCTCTTTCCTTTTCTACAAGAGCTTGTTAATCAGCTAAAACCATCTGGGTCTCCTTGTGATGTCATATCGCCTCGTCTTTTTACAGTTTTTTTCAATCGCTAACAAGCGCTTGACCATACTTCAGATACTTTTTCTAAACTCTTAACACAGACTCACACCTACAAAACACAATTGGCCAAATGGATAATTTTCTTCTCAAAAACACATTTTGTTAAATTAATACTAAATCTTCATTTCAAAATAGAACGCATCTTTCTCTGCACACACCAACTTTGTGACAAAATCTGACTCAAAATTAAATTATTCTGTCAAAGAATATCACTTGTTTTCACCTCAAAAGGTACATGCAGTCAATCAAAGTACATCAGGTTTCAAAATACTGGCTATTGTTGACATTACAAAAACTGCATAGACTTTTCAGTCACAGTTTTACAGGTATTTGCATGCAAAACATGCAATTCACTGTTTTACACTAAATTTCTTTGTTAGGAACTGTATGTCCAAATGTACAGTAATGTTCACATTCAAAAGCATTCCAGTAAAAAGCTATTTTTTTCCTTTACCGTTTACTGCAGGAGGTACAGTAGAAACACGGTATGATAGAACAGAAAAGGTTTGACAGTATTACTTACAGTGAACAAAATATCCATGAAACACATAAGAGCATTCTGAACAAAAAAACAACAACAGCAAAAAGCCCAGAATAAAAAAAGGGGGGGGGGGGTAAAATAAAAACAATCTCTCACTGCTCCTCTCACTGATCCTGCTCCTTTCACTGCTCCTGCTCCTCTCACTGCTCCTGCTCCTCTCACTGCTCCTGCTCCTCTCACTGCTCCTCTCACTGCTCCTGCTCCTCTCATTGCTCCTCTCACTGCTCCTGCTCCTCTCACTGCATCTCTCACTGCATCTCTCACTGCTCCTGCTCCTCTCACTGCATCTCTCACTGCATCTCTCACTGCTCCTGCTCCTCTCACTGCATCTCTCACTGCTCCTGCTCCTCTCACTGCTCCTCCTCCTCTCACTGCATCTCTCACTGCTCCTGCTCCTCTCACTGCATCTCTCACTGCTCCTGCTCCTCTCACTCCATCTCTCACTGCTCCTGCTCCTCTCACTGCTCCTGCTCCTCTCACTGCTCCTGCTCCTCTCACTGCATCTCTCACTGCATCTCTCACTGCTCCTGCTCCTCTCACTGCATCTCTCACTGCTCCTGCTCCTCTCACTCCATCTCTCACTGCTCCTGCTCCTCTCACTGCTCCTGCTCCTCTCACTGCTCCTGCTCCTCTCACTGCATCTCGCACTGCTCCTGCTCCTCTCACTGGGCCTGCTCTTCTCCCCGAGCCCCTTTCTCTTACTCTTCCTCGTCCATACATTACAGTGTTTGTCTTTTTCTGTTTCTGTTTCCAAAAATATCACTCTTCAAAGTCCTCCTTTTATTGTATAAGTGTCAATGTAATAGAAAAAAATAACCCCTGCCATTGAGTCTAAGCCAGATTGGAATCAGTTGTGGTTGGCCCAATTTACACAACATAAATCAGCTTAGATATATTGTTTTTTAACTGATATCATTGCAGAAGCAGAGGTTTTTATACTGTATCTAAGGTTTGGAACATTGTTTTTGCTATTGTGGGATGTTGTATGTTAACATTTGTAAATACTACAAAAACTATCCATAATTTTGTTGGGAGGTATAGCTTGTCTGTTCAGAAAATGTAAGCATTGTGGAAATGTGTTCAATGACTCCATATTGTGTGAAAACGACATGAAATGTGTGAATGGTATGGCCACAATAGACAGATGCTGTGCTAATTGTGTTTAGAGTTTTGAAAATTTGACAACTGCTTGGACAAATGCTTGTTAGCGACTGAAAAAAACTGTAAATAGGTTTTTGTCTGTGGTTGCCACATTTTTCTATTTTTTATTAATAAGTGCCTAGAATCAGGAATTGTACCTGACTGTTTGAAGCATGCAACTGTTAAACCTCTTTTAAAAAGTTCAAATTTGGATCCGACAGTTTTATCAAATTTTAGGCTCATTTCTAATATTTCTTTTTTTATCCAAGATTTTGGAGAAAGTGGTTTTTCACCAGCTGCAGAGATTTTTGAATGACAATAAGATTTTTTATGTTTTCCAATCAGGTTTTAGAAAGTTTCACTCTAAAGAGACAGCACTTGTAAAAGTTTTAAATGATGTTTCAATGACCACTGACTCAGGTGACTCTTGTTGTACTAGTACTATTAGATTTAAGTACGCATTTGACCATGAAGTCTTCCTTGTTCAGCTAGAACAAGTTGTGGGCATCAGAGGAACTGCATTAAGTTGGATTCAATCTTAAAAATAGAAGCTTTTCAATCAATATTGGATGATATTTTTCTGGGGAGGTCCCCCTGGCTGTATGTTGGCCCCTTTATTGTTCTCTTTATACATGTTTCCTTTAGCCTCTATTTTTTTAAAGCATGGTTTGTACTATCACTGCTATGCAGACGATACTCAACTTTATTTGCACCAGAAGCATAAAAATGGTGCAGACTCCCTCTGTGCCTGTCTTTCCGATGTCACAGCCTGATGTCTTTGAATTTTTTTTTAATTAAATGAGAGTAAGACAGAGATCATTGTGTTTGGCTCTTCTGAAGTCCCAAACATTTCTCATGTAAATTCTAGTGTACTACTCTACTTCAGTTAAATCAGGTGTAAAAAAACGTGCATCCTTTTCAATAGTGCAATTAAATTTGATAATAAATTTAAAAGCAAGTAAAATAGATTTAGTTGTCAAATCAAGTTTTTACCAATTAAGAACGTTGGCTAAAGTGAAGACCTTCCTTTCTTTTAGGCACTTTGAAACTGCAATTCATGTTTTCATTTCTTCTAGAATTGATTATTGTAATTCTCTGTATCTGGGAATAAACAGTTCTACAATATCTAGATAACAAATGGACCAAAATGCAGCAGCATGTCTTTTAACCAGTGTTCGTAAATACAACCATATTACTCCTGTGTTAATATCTATACATTGGCTTCCAGTACGCTTTAGTGTTGATTTTAAAGTGCTTTTGTTTGATTTAAATGTTTAAATGGCCTCGTTCCCCTTTACCTCTCCGACCTTTTGTGTGAATATCACCTGGAAAGAACTATCTATATATATATATATATATATATATATATATATATATATATATATATATATATATATATATATATATATATATATATATATATATATATATATATATATATATATATATATAAAACATGCAAAATATTCACAACATAATGGAGGAAAACAAAGATTATATCAAAGATCTTAATGGTTCTTCCCACATTCTATTAAATATCATACGTTTACCCATAAGATGGAATCTTAATTGTTCTAGGCATATAAGGTTATTTTATTTTATTATAATATGGTATTTTATCATAAATAGTCAATCCCTATATAAGGGAGGGTTATCTCCAACCCATTTATTCATAATGGCTTTCTTTGCCAGCATTAACAAAGGATGAATAATGTCTTTATGTTCCTGTAAAGGAAGAGGCAAAATGCCTAGTAAACTCATAATAGGTAAAGCTTTAACTGTAACAAACATCTGAATGGGCCTCACAATGGTCAGCATCTAGAAAGGACCTCTACAGCCCTGAATGTCAGCAGAGACCAAGACAACTAGATAACCCCAGAGACATATTCAAAGTAAAGACCTTGTCTCCTAGATGGCCACCGGGACAAGACCACAGGGACCAGATGATTCTTCTGCACAATCTGACTTTGCTGCAGCCTGGAATTGAACTGCTGGTTTTGTCTGGCCAATGGAGAACTGGCCCCCCCGACGGAGCCTGGTTTCTCCCAAGGTATTTTTCTCCATTATATCACAGATTGGAGTTTTGGTTCCTTGCTGTTGTCACCTCTAACTTGCTTAGTTGGGTACACTTATTTTCCGTCACTATCATCAACTTGATTGCACATATATTATTTAAATTGAAATTAGATAGATGATGACATCACTGAATCTCATCCCCATCCATCCCAAAGATATCCAAAACTACAGGACTAAATGACTACTAGCCTGTAGCTCTAACATCTGAGGTCATGAAGTAATTTGAATAATTGGTGCTGGCCCACATGACTTATGTGAGGATTCTGTTTTTTGGATTTCAGCTCAGCTTTTAAAACCATCATTCCAAACCTCCTCCTGCCCAAACTAACTCAGCTCTCTGTGCCCACCTCCATCTGTTAGTGGATCACCAGTTTATTGACAGACAGGCAACAGCTAGTGAAGCTGGGAAAATTCTCATCCAGCACACATTTAATCAGCACTGGAGTTCCTCAGGGTTGTGTTCTCTCCCCACTGCTCTTGTCTCTACACCAATGACTGCACATCTAAAGAGCCCTCTGTCAAGCTCCTGAAGTTTGCACTCATCGGCCTCATTCAGGACGGTGATGAGTCTGCCTACATACAGGTGGTTAAAGACCTGGCAGTCTGGTGCAGTGTCAACAACCTAGAGCTGAACATGCTCGAAGCAGTGGAGATGATAGTGGACTTCAGAAGAAACACCCCTACACTCTCCCCACTCACCATCATTGACAGCACTATGGCTGCAATGGAGTCATTCAGGATTCTGGGCACCACTATCTCTCAAAACCTAAAGTGGGACACTCACATTGACTCCATTGTGAAAAAGGCCCAGCAGAGGTTGTACTTCCTTCACCAGCTGAGGAAGTTCAACCTGCCACAGGAGCTGCTGAAAAAGTTATACTCCGTCATTATTGAATCTGTTCTCTGCACTTCAATAACTGTCTGGTTCAGCTTAGCTACCAAATCTGACCTCAGAAGACTACAGAGGGTTATCCGGACTGCTTAGCGAATCAATGGTCCAACCCTCCCCACTCTCCAAGAACTGTACTCATTCAGTACATGAGCAAAAGGGCTAGCAACATCACTCTGGACCCCTCACATACAGCCCACTCCCTCTTTGAACTGCTGACATCTGATCAAGGCTACAGAGCTGTGAGAACCAGAACGTAGTATCTGTAGTATTATAATATCTGTCACATTTGCATGTCTAACATGATCAAGCAAAAACTGTGGCAAAATTATCATTTAAATACTATTTTTCTTAAATGTCCCGCAATGAATGTAGCAAAATTAAATGTGCACATTGAAAATGCATTCCGAGCCGGGCTTGCAGAAGGTCAAGAGACTCAAATCTCAAGAAGAGGATTCACTTGAGAGAACATGGACAAGACAGTTGGCCCATGTACGTTTTGATCATTTCGGTTTATGGCTTCAATATTTCATTTGCACTTGTGGGCGGAGCTGAAACGGTGCTTTCATCTGATTGGTCGAATCGCTCCACCTTCAGCTCGGCCTTTTCATTCTTTCAGGCAGAATAAGACTCAGTGCGATTGAAGCACTATAATGTCTGAAACTACACTCACTGTTAATTAGCATAATATTTGAATCAAATGTAGCTGGGCACATAATTCGTGCTGCTGTGACTTGCAAGAGACCCCGTTAAATTATTTCTAGGTTATATTGTATAAATATTGTCCCAAAACAGTGCAAATAGTTCTGTCTCCTTGGATAACAGTGAAGTGAAAATAAATATAGTTAAATTTATCAAATAAAATTAAATAGGATTTTTGGGGAAGGTAAGTCTGGCCAGTTAAATTAAATTATTTCTAGGTTATAGTATTGTATAAATATTGTCCCACTGATAAAAACAGTGCAAATAGTTCTGTCTCCTTGGATAACAGTGAAGTGGAAATAAATATAGTTAAATTTATGAAATCAAATTAAATAGGATTTTTTTGGAAGGTAAGTCTGGCCAGTTATACAGCAACACGAGTCAGACGCGTCTGAAGATCTGAGCTGAATTTGGTGAAACATTAAAGTTCTAGTCTGTGTCAATTACTCTCATGATAAATAATAATGATAATAATGTTACCCGTATTATTCGGTATAAGTTGCATCAGTCCAAAAATATGTCATGACGAGGAAAAAAACATATATAAGTAGCATATATAAGTGGCACTGGACTATAAGTTGCATTTATTCAGAACCAAGAGAAAACATTACCGTCTACAGCAGCGAGAGGGCGCTCTGGGGTAGGCTACAGGAGCACTGAGCAGCATAGAGCTAATTTTACTATTTTTATTTAGAAATGTAACTATATTCATTTTTACAATTATTTATTAATGTCACACACACATATCTAGTGCCTTATGACTTAAAAGATGAGAGTGGTAAATGTTACAGACACGGAACTGTTCAGTCTATTATTGATTTTTATTTCCACTTCACTTTTATCCAAAGAGAGAGAACTATTTGCACTGAATTTATCAGTGGGAAAAAATTCATAAAATACTACAACCTAGAAATAATTTGCAGGTCTCATCAGCACGAATTATGTGCCCAGCTACATCTGATTAAAATATTATTCTAATTAACAGTGAGTGCAGTTTTAGACATTACAGTGCTTCACTCGCACTGACTCTTATTCTGCCTGAAAGAATGAAAAGACAGAGCTGAAGGTGGAGCAATTCGACCAATCAGATGAAAGCAGTGTTTCAGCTCCGCCCACAAGTGCGAATGAAATTTTGAAGCCATAAACTGAAATGATCAAAACGACCATGGACCAACGGTCTTGTCCATGTTCTCTCACTCGAATCCTCTTCTTGAGATTTGAGTCTCTTGAACTTCTGCAAGCCCCGCCTTGTTCACACAGTGATTGACATGGCTGCAGGCAGGGCCGTATTAAGACAGTGTACCCCATCCCCCTATGCCCCCCCCCCCAGGCATAATTAAGGTGATTTGGTGATTTCACAAATCAAATTATTATTTATTAACTTGTCCAACTACCGTATTTTTTCGGACTATAAGTCGCACCTAAGTTTGTCGCATCAGTCCAAAAATACGTCCTGACAAGAAAAAAAACATATATATAAGTCGCACTGGACTATAAGTCACATATATTTAGAATCAAGAACCAAGAGAAAACATTACTGTCTACAGCCGCGAGAGGGCGCTCTATGTTTTCAGTGGTAGACTACAGGAGCACTGAGCAGCATAGAGCGCCCTCTCGCGGCTGTAGATGGTAATGTTTTAACTTTAACTTCAATGGTATACAGGGAGAGCAAGCAAGAGTGCAATTAATCGCTTCTGTGTCATTGTCATCCTGAGCTCATTCTTCACTCATTAAAAAAAAACTTTAGATCCCTGGAACATTTTGAATTGTAGTTAAATGTCTAGCGTCCTTGTCTTTCTTTAACTTTCTTTTTGCAAAACCACTCAATTGACGTCTGTCCATTTTGATTCATTTTCTGTAGCCGTTAAAAAAAATGACACATTTGCGCGGCGTACTTGTTGTGGACCAACTCAGCTCTGTCAGATTGGGGATGGAAGGGGGGTACTGATAGTGGTCATGTAATCTTTATTTATTTATATTTTATTATTATTATTGTTGTTGTTAAGTTAGTGTTCATAAACGAGTTACATATGGTCTTTTAAGAATGTCAAGTTAATAATAAAACAATTTACGAAAAATATTTTTAAAGCTTGTGTCATGTGGTGCCCCCCTAGTTGTTGTGAATGGTTGGTGCCCCTGGGCACTGGCCCAAGTGCCCTTATGGATAATCTGGCTCTGGCGGGAGGGGGCGGAGACGTGATCGGCTCGGAATGCATTTTCAATGTGCACACTGAATTTTGCTACATTCATTGCGGGACATTGAATGAAAATGCAATCGTAAGTGTCTTGACTGTGAGTGTTAATGAATTTAAGAAAAATTGCATTTAAATGATAATTTTGCCACAGTTTTTTGCTTGAACATTTTAGACATATCTAATCATTTCTGTAATACATTTTCATTTTAATTTGGCAACTTACAAAGCGTTCAAATTAGTATTCATTTTACATATTAAAACTGGTGTTTGAAATGGCAAATGAAAATTATGTAATTTAATTTTCATTTTAATTTTGCACCAAACGTTGTACAAATGTAATGGAAAATGTAATTGTAAATACAGAAATGCATTGTCATTTTACATATTGCATTGTCATTTTGCATATTACATCCCAAATTGAATTTTGCAACCCATATGCTTCCAAAATATTTTCTCTAATCTACACCGTATTACACCATATTTAAGATTTGAAACATTTAACTTTTAACATTGTTATATTATCCTAAAGAAATAGTGGTTTAGTTTTCATCGGAGCATTAAAAGTGGTAGCCTATTTTAAGGAGCTAGGTTACATACATGGATCTATATGCAAACTGTCAATATTCTCACATATTAGGCCTATATTTGTCACAAGTACATTTTTAATTTATTTTTTTTAATCCTTTAATAAAACAGCATGCAATTTTGACACACACATACTTTGTAATTCATTACCTGTCCTTTATTTTGACAGAGAACAACTTAGGTAAAAGTTATAAGTTTGTACACTGATAAAAAAAAAAAATGTTGCATGTTTGTAAAGATATTAACCTTCGTAACCATCGGGAAGAAGGAGGCGGGAACCGGTGCACAATCAAATGAAACTTTAATAATCTCAAAATAAACACAAAACAGTGCACCAGCCCCTCACGGACGACTGGTGCGCATAAATAAAAAGCAAACACATAAAATATGGCCCAGGCCTGGTCCTCTCTCGTCCTTCACTATAGTCGCTCCAGTTTTATATCCTTCCATCTCCTATGTGGGACTCGATACCGGCGGTGGGGCGCAGGTGTAGCTCATCTCCAATCACTACACCTGGCCTCACTCCTCGTTCCCACGCCTCTCGGCCCCGCCCCACTCTCCACAATGTTTTATGAATTATTTCCTTTATTTTAGTAAGATTTGAGGCACTGTATAATTTTGCTACCATTAATTCAGCCTAACTATAACAAGAAACAAAGAAATTAAACCTGGCCACGATTTAGCTAAATCACTCAAACTGACAAGAATGGATGGATTATAAAATGTCCTCAACGTCTAAACTCAAGTTCTCTCATTATAATCAACTCTCATTATAATCAACAAAGTGCACATGATGTAAAAAAGAGATTCATTAATTGACAATTTCAGTGATTTTAAAGGGAGCTGCCTTTACTTGCTTTTATACAGTTTAAGTAAAACTCACAAAAAGAAAAAAAAGAAAAATTGCAGCCGCATTTAAATGCAGGACTAGTCCTTAAAATATCAGAGTGCAAGATTTGCATTGTGCATGATGCTGAGTGCGATGTGCCACATTTATTCTTATTTGTGTACAGATTTTATCTTCATTACAAATCTTGTTGGGTTTATTTTGTATAATTGCGTGTAAAAATTATTAACATTGTAATGCATATGCAAAATGTGAAACTGCAATCTTATTCGCAGTCTATAGCATATATAATAATAATATTTAACTTAATCAGCTTTGTGTCGTTAATATTTAATGCTAAAATCGCAAAAGACAAACCAAACGAGGCTTTTGTCCTAAAACAGAAATTGCTGCTCAGCAAGTTTTGAAATGCTCATCAGACACTCTCCATTTGAAAGAGCAAGAGATTCACACCTTTATTTCAACCCCCACAAGCTGTATGCATTCTAAGATTCTATTATTGTTTGTCACTGGTGAGGCCAGGAATTGTACTGTAGTAAAATGAATTCAATTACAGAAAAAGTTATACAAAAAAAGTCACATATGTCGACTTTCAGCTGTTTACTACACATTATGATACTGATGTTTCAATGTGATGTATTGTGATTCTGTCAAAAGAGGTGGAGCACACTGCTGTATACATCAGCTCTGTGTGCCGTTTCATCAAATTTTTTCTCCTTCAGCAAGGAAGATCATCTCTCCAGAAGAAGCCCAGCCCCTGCATGATGCAGATGGGAAAACAGAGACTTTGCTCATTGAAATTCCTCTGCTGCCAAAGGAAGTAAAAACTCTGCTGGGCCTTTTTGACAATGGAGTCAATGTGACATTTTTTTTTTTTGATTGTCCCACTTCAGACCCTGAGAGATAATGAAGCCTGAATGACTGCACTGTTGCTAAAGTGCTGATCATTATGGTGAGTGAGGGGAGTGCAGGGGGTTTCCAACTGAAGTCCAGTATCATCTCCACTGTTTTGAGCGTGTTCAGCTCTAGGTTGTTATAACTGCACCAGATGCTTGACTTTGCTTCTATAAGCAGACGTGCCACCATCCTGGATGATGCCGATGACTGTAGTATCATCTGCAAACGTCGGGATCTTGACAGAGGTAGAAGTGCAGTCATTGGTGTACAGGGAGAAGAGCAGTGGGGAGAGCACACATCCCAGAGGAGCACCAGTGCTGATGGTGTGGCTGTTTGATGTGAATTTACAAATTCTCACAAGCTGGTGATCCATTGACAAATAAGGTTGAGTTAGGAACAGAGAGCTGGGTTAGTTTGGTTTGGAGGAGTGTTGGAATGATGGTATTGGATTCTGAACTGAAGTCCATAAACAGGATCCATGCATATGTCCCTGGTTTGTCTAAATGTTGCAGGATGTAGTGCAGTCCCATGTTGACTGCATCATCCACTGACCTGTTTGCTCTGAAAGCAAACTGTGGGGGGTCCAGTAAGGGTCCAGTGATGTCCTTCAGATAATCCAACACCAGTCTTTCAAATGATTTCATGACCACATATGTTAAATAAACAGGTCTGTAGTCATTAAGTACTATGATTTGGTGTTTCTTTGAAATGGGTATGATCGTCGAGTGTTTGAAGCAGGCAGGGACTGTGCACAGCTCCAGTGATCTGTAAAGAGATGTGGGCCAGCTGGTCAGCACAGATTTTTATACAGGCTGGTGTAATACCATCTGGCCCTGGTGCTTTCCTTCTTTTCTGCTTCCTGAAGACCTGACGCACATAATCTTGACTGATCTGAAGGGCAAGAGTTCAGGGAAATCGGGATGCTGGAGGTGTTGATGGTTGTGTAGAGAGTTGGTCAGAGCGGGTGTGAGGTGTGAAACCAGGAGTTTCAAATCTACAGTAAAACTCATTCAGGTCTGATTGATTCGCCTCAGTGCTGGAGGATGGTGTCTTGTATTTTGTAATGTCTTTCAGACCTTTCCACACTGAAGCAGGGTTGTTGGCTAAAAACTCTTCTTCCACTCTAATCTCCTTATTATTTGTTCCTGGCCTGACAGTACAAGACTCTGTCCCCACTCCTGTAGGCATCTACAGGGGAGCTCTGTATGGGGGCAGATCAGCATTTGGTCAAACCTGGAGCAACACTTACACATCAACTGTCTCGAGGTGATGGGGATTTTTTTTGCTGCCTGCCTGGCCGAAGCATTGTATGCAGCCTCAAGCTCTTGCGCTAACAGCACAGACCATGTTGCAAATTGATTAAAAAAATGTATTTGCAAAAAAAAAGGGAGATCAAAATTTATTTGCTAAAGGCAGATCATTTGTTGCTGAAAGTTGTTAAACGAGTTTGTGACACAGAAGGATGTTGATGTGATTTTTTTTTTCACTAGCATTTTTTCCTGTGTTTTAAATGACACTTAACTCAGATAAACGGATGAAAAATATTGATTTGCGAGAAAATATGTTCAATAATGTGCATAAATGATTAACAATTATAGGCACAAACTAACAACTATGTTAATCATAAAGGAAACCATTATTGATCAAGTGAAACTAGCAACCTAATTCACATTTGACGTGTGTATTACTAGGCACCTTTCTCCAAGTGTCTAGCCAATGTGCCACTTGGCTAGCTTTCCAATACTTTCCTCTTTGTGTGGTTAAGAGGAAAATGCTTTTTAACGTCTAATAACTTTTAAAAGTTGCCAAATAAGTGTATATGTGTTGCTATGTGCTTCGGGAAAGCAAGTTGCTAGGGTAGTCTAAGAAATTGCTAAATCTAAATAACAAATTCTCATTACAAGTTATTCATTACGTTCAGCCATTTCACTATAATAATAATCTGTTCAGCTTTCCCCCATAGGGAATTAAAAAAATAATTCATGATCAGCCCTTTCGATGCCCAACTTTGTGTATGTAATCATCATCCCACATTGACCACACCACATCAATTTGGGAGCAGCACCACCTATTGGTCAAATGCAACATGCAATAACATCACATTACAAGTGTGGGTTTTCAGCCATTTTGCTTAAAGTTAGCAACAAATGTCTTTAATTACTTCAGCTGGCCAGATGCTCTCTGCCATGCTTGCTTAGTCCCTCATTTTTCTTCTGATGATGAGTTTAATTTATATAGTGCTTTTCCTTAGCTCAAAGCATTTCATAATCAATATTAACTCTTTCCTGCCAGTATTTTTGAAAAAAGGTGGCAGCCAAGGGCAGCAGTTTTCGATGATTTTTACAAAAATTTGATGGCCTCCAGTATATTTTGCTGTAAGAATATTTTAACATGCAATAAACCAAAATAAAGACCAGAGCCTCTACTTTAAAAAAAAATAAAAATAAATAAATAAAAATAAAGGTTTCATAAATATGTATAGTTTTGAGAAAAAAGGTGAGAAAATCTAATTTCTACCAAAAACTACATCTGGATGATATTCAGTACGATTATCAAAGCATAAATCCAGTACAACTCTTCCATCAACACATCCAAACCTTGCACAGACACATACCACTTTCTGGATCAACATTTTACTCCATAACATTATGCAGTTTTCATTTATATGCTGTCTATTGCTGAACATATGCTGTATATTTTCAATATGCATCTGTTTCTCTGTCCTATTCACATGTTTTTGTACGGGAGGTTTTGTGCTCATTCAGAAGATATGTAAAATTCCCACTGAGTGTATAACAGTGAAAACATGAAAAGCCGTAAAAACTGTACTGCAGGGTATTGGTAATGGACTTACTCTTGATATCCTTTAGTATTATTTAGAGTCCTTTACCTTTACACCATTCTGCAGTTCAGTACATATGTTCATTATGTCCAGTGCAGTGGTTCTTAACCATTTCTCAATGAGATATTTTAATATACTATTAATAATTTATTGATTAAAATTTGTAATTTATTTCTTGGAGGTTTACTGAGGCCTCTTAGTGTGATCTGGTCCCCTGGTTGAGAACTATTGGGTCTATTATTATTATTATTTTTTGTCTCTGTGTTGAGGCACAACCTGGACTCAAGAGATAGTAGATCTTCTTCTGCACAATGGAGATGCTGAGGTCTGCAAGAGAGCGCCAACTGCTGTCCGTATTCCATTTCTGGAGATTTGCGCTCCTCCACCCATACCATCAGGTACACATTAACACATCAGTGCATGTTTCATCTACAGTCATATATGTTTTTTGTTATATGAAGGATATGTCAATGCACCTGTGTATACAAAACTAATTTATCTTTGTGCCTCATTTAGGGCTTGACTTACTTAAACAGATGAAACCACCGAGAGTCATCAAAACTCACCTGCCCATTCAGCTAGTCCCTAAAGGATTCTGGGAAAATAAATGCAAGGTTATAATTCAGTTTGAAAAAAAAGTATTTTTTTAATTAACTTAAAACACAAGGTAAATTTTTTATTTATTTTCATGTCTCCTCCCCAACACAGAAGACAAAACAAAATTACTTCTCTCTAGAGTGTATTGGTCATAAAAGGCACTCAGCCTTGTAATGTTAAAACTTCAAAGTATCTTGGAGAGGTGTGTCACAACATCTAACTACTGGGGTGCCTCAGGGCTCAGTTCTTGGAGCACTTCTTTTCTCTGTCTACATGGCATCATTAGGTTCTGTCATTCAGAAACATGGCTTTTCATACCACTGCTATGCTGATGACACTCATACCTCTCATTACATCATGATGATCCGACGGTAGCTATTCGCATCTCAGCTTGTCTAACAGACATTTCTTGCTGGATGATGGACCATCACCTTCAACTCAACCTTGTGTGACGGCTGGTGAAAAGACAGTCTGGAAACAATAGCGAGTAAACAGGATTTAATGAGATGATGAGATATCATACAAAGACACACAAAGACGATGAGGCGATAACACTCAAGGGAGACGGTGGACGGTGAGAAATCCAGACGGTAGTAGAGAGTAGGTGAGGAGTCCGGGTCTTGACGGCATGAGGCAGCAGGAGAGAGTGGCACAGGAACTGCGGGGAACAGAGCCGAAGGTAAGTGTCCGTGGCTGAGTGATCGTGCGGAGAGTGGATGAGGTTCTGGGGAAAACACACACATCCAAACGCAAACTAACACAGAAGCCAGACGGGAGTAACACAACGACATGAAACAACGATCTCACAAACATAAGACGTGAGACAAGCCATTATATAGGAGATGAGTAATGAGTGGCAGCTGTTGCTGATACAATTAACGGAGATGCCCACAACTAATCAGTGCAGACACAGGACACACAGAATTCACCACAAAGTGTAAACAACCCAAGATCACGGTTTACCAACCGTGACAGTACCCCCCCCCCCCCCCCAAGAACTCCTCTTGGACTTCCCAGAAGGGCCTACCTGCTGATTGAATTCATCAATAAGGGAGTGATCAAATATGTCCCTAGCAGGTACCCAACTCCTCTCCTCCGGACCGTAACCTTCCCAGTCCACCAGATACTGGAATCCTCGTCCCCTCCATCTCGAGTCCAGAATACGATTAACCGAATAAGTCGGTTCCCCATCTATGAGACGCGGCGGCGGGGGAACCGGAGTAGGCGGATTAATACGTGCATAAAACACGGGTTTAATTTTGGACACATGAAAGGCGGGGTGTATCCTCT
The DNA here is from genome assembly GCF_023724105.1 of Carassius gibelio. NCBI lineage: Eukaryota > Metazoa > Chordata > Actinopteri > Cypriniformes > Cyprinidae > Carassius > Carassius gibelio. The sequence continues at coordinate 3,157,119 of NC_068382.1, forward strand.
TGTACGCAGGAGGTAGTTTGAGGCGGACTGTCACCGGACTAATGATCTTGGTGACAGTGAACGGGCTGATAAATTTGGGAGCTAGTTTATTAGAAACAGATCGCAATGGAATGTTACTGGTAGAAAGCCACACTTTTTGACCCACGACGTAGACGGGAGGCTTTGACCGGTGGCGATCGGCCTTGGCCTTAGTGCGCTCCCTCACCCGGAGCAGAGTCTCACGGGCTCTGGTCCAGGTGCGGTGGCACCTCTGGACAAACGCGTGAGCGAAGGGGACCGCGACTTCAGATTCCAGACTGGGAAACGCTGGTGGCTGGTACCCTACACTACATTGAAACGGATAGAGGCCCGTAGCTGACACTGGCAACGAATTGTGGGCGTACTCCACCATAGAGAGTTGTTGACTCCAGGAAGAAGGATTCTTGGAGACCAAACATCTCAACGTCCTTTCCAAATCTTGGTTGGCTCGCTCAGATTGTCCGTTGCTTTGGGGATGATAACCCGACGACAAGCTAACTGATGCTCGTAATAACTTGCAAAACTCTTTCCAAAATTTGGATATGAACTGGGATCCCCTGTCTGAAACCACATCTACCGGGAGGCCATGGAGCCGAAAGATGTGATCTAAAACAGTAACCGCTGTCTCCTTGGCTGTAGGTAATTTGGGCAAGGGAATGAAATGTGCCGCCTTCGAGAACCGGTCCACTACAGTCAAAAGGACTGTCATGCCATTAGAGGGCGGGAGGGCGGTAACAAAATCTAGAGCGATATGTGTCCAGGGTCTCGAAGGGACAGACAGCGGTTGAAGGAGCCCATCAGGAGGTCGGTTAGATGACTTACCACTGGCACAAACTGAGCAAGCCAAAACAAAATCGCGGACGTCACGAGCCATATGTGGCCACCAGAATCGTTGTCTAACCAACCCATTAGTTCTACTTATCCCTGGATGACAAGCCATGTTGGAACAATGACCCCACTGGACAACTTCGGACCTTAACTCCTCCGGCACAAATAAGCGGTTCGGTGGACAACCGGACGGAGGCATTACCCCTTCTAAGGCCGTCTTGACCTTCGACTCGACCTCCCATACGAGTGCTGAGACTACTACTCTCTCAGGCAAAATACACTCGGGAGTAGCGGGACGGGCGGAGGGATCAAAAAGACGTGACAAAGAATCGGGTTTAACATTCTTGGAACCCGGGCGGTACGATAGGGTAAATTCAAAACGGCCGAAAAAAAGTGCCCACCGAGCCTGCCTGGAATTGAGTCTTTTAGCAGTTCTGATGTACTCTAAATTCTTATGATCGGTCCAAACAATAAAGGGAACCCCTGAACCCTCAAACCAGTGGCGCCACTCCTCCAACGCTAATTTGACCGCCAACAACTCTCTATTGCCAATGTCATAATTACGTTCGGCAGGAGATAATCGATGAGAGAAAAACCCGCAAGGGTGGACCTTATCGTCTGAAGCAGCACGTTGGGACAACACTGCTCCTACCCCCACCTCTGATGCGTCAACCTCCACCACGAACTGCCGTGTGGGATCAGGGGCGACAAGGATGGGAGCCGAAACAAAGCGGTTCTTGAGGTTAGAGAACGCAGTCTCAGCTGCGTCAGACCACCTGTACGGAGTACTGGGGGAGGTCAAGGCTGTCAGAGGTGAGGCTAGTTGGCTGTAATTCCGAATAAAATGCCGATAGAAATTGGCGAACCCCAGAAACCGCTGTAGGGCCTTACGGGAATCTGGAGATGGCCAATCTATCACAGCCTTTACCTTGTCAGGGTCCATTCGTATTCCCTCAGACAACACGATAAACCCTAGGAAGGGGACCGACTGTGCATGGAATACGCACTTCTCCGCCTTGACAAAAAGCCCATTCTCTAATAATCTCTGGAGCACTCGTCTGACGTGTTGAACATGTTCCTGGAGAGATGAAGAAAAAATCTGTATGTCATCCAGGTAAACATATATAAACTGATCTACCATATCTCTCAACACGTCATTCACGAGTGCTTGAAAAACCCTGGGCGAGTTGGAGAGCCCGTACGGCATCACCAAATATTCAAAGTGCCCTCTAGGGGTATTAAAGGCAGTTTTCCATTCATCCCCCTTCCTGATGCGGACCAAATGATAAGCGTTACATAAATCCAATTTTGTGAATACAGATGCTCCCTGCAACCTCTCGAAAGCTGAAGACATGAGTGGTAACGGATAAGTATTCTTAATAGTAATGTTGTTCAGCTCTCGGTAATCAATGCAAGGTTGCAGAGAACCATCCTTCTTACCCACAAAAAAGAACCCCGCCCCCGCTGGAGATGAGGAAGGACGGATGAACCCAGAGTCTAGGGAATCATAAATATATTTCTCCATGGCCTCCCTCTCAGGAATAGAAAGAGAGTATAACTTGCCTTTAGGCGGAGATTTACCTGACTCTAAGTCTATGGCACAGTTGTAGGGACGATGCAGAGGAAGAGAAGCAACCCGGGACTTACTGAACACTTCCTTCAGGTCCAGATACTCAACGGGCACGTTTGGCAAAGCCATGGTCTCCTTCTGTAAGACAGAAACAGGAACAACAGGACAAGCAGAAACCAGACACAACTCATGACGTCTTTCACTCCACAATGTGACAGTGTTAGAACCCCATTCCACTCGTGGATTATGTTTGGACAACCAGGGGTGACCTAATACAATGGGAGCAACAGGGGAGTCCATTAGAAAAAAGGATATGGTTTCTTGATGGTTGCCAGATGTGATGAGTGTGATGTGTTCAGTATGGAGGGTGACGTGAGGCAGTTCCTGGCCGTTGAGTGCGGTGACATGGATGGGGAGAGACACAGGAAGGACAGGAATGTTCAAGTGATGTGCCAGTGAAGAATCCATGAAGTTACCTTCGGCTCCGGAGTCCAGAAGGGCGTGACACTCGTGATGTTGATTTCTCCACCGCAGTTTCACCGGAAGGAGGGTCGATGATGTAGGTGAGGACTTCTCAGTGGAGATCCCGCCCGATAGTAGCCTCAGGTTTACTACCGGGCTGGGTCCTTTAACCGGGCATGAGTAGATGTTATGGTCAGAGTCTCCACAGTATAAACATAGTCCTTGGGACCTCCGCCGTTCCCTCTCCCTCCAGGACAGCCAAGCTTGACCCACCTGCATGGGCTCGTGATCGTCGACAGAACCGAACGCGTTCTCTCGACTCAAGCGCCCCCTACCAGGAGAAAATGGAGCTCTGGAAGGACTGTGTTGGCGGCCCAGGCGATTAAACCTGGCCTCCACCCGCAACGCCAGGTCGATGAGTTCGTTGAGGGTAGGGGGCAGCTCGAGGAGGTAGATTTCCTGCTGCACACGGTCGGATAACCCATGCAGGAATCTATCCCACTGCGCCGCCTCGTTCCACTGGCACGCGGCCGCCAGGGTACGGAACTCGATGGAATATTCTGTGACAGATGAATGTCCTTGTCGAAGTTCCGAGAGGCGATGGGCGGCCTCCCTGCCGGTCACGGCCCGGTCGAAAACTCTCTTCATCTCGTCAGATAGGAGGTGGAACGAGGCACAGCACGGATGTTGATTCTCCCACACCGCCGTTCCCCATAAGGCAGCCTTGCCTGATAAAAGTGTGAGCGTGAACGCTACCTTGGATTCTTCTGTGGCGAAAGTGCGGGGCTGCAGGGCAAAATGCATAGAGCACTTGTTAAGGAATGTTCTGCAATAAGTTGGCTCACCAGCGTAACTCTCCGGCGCCGGAAGTCGCGGCTCAGGCCGGAAGTGGACCTGGGGAATCCCCGGGGGAACGGTCGGCGCAGGCGGGGCGATGGGCGCTGTGGGAGACGTGAGCTGATGGATCTGCTGGGTGAGCTCGGACACCTGTGCCACCAGCGCTTGGACAGCGCGTCCGGTGTTCGAGATGCTCTCCTGCTGCTGATCCATTCTCTTGACGCTATGGTGCATGAAATCGGTGAGGGTGTTGGTGCTCGCTGCTTACATGTTTGGTGAGATCGTTCTGTGACTGCTGGTGAAAAGACAGTCCGGAAACAATAGCAAGTAAACAGGATTTAATGAGATGATGAGATATCATACAAAGACACACAAAGACGATGAGGCGATTACACTCCACGGAGACGGTGGATGGTGAGAAATCCAGACGGTAGTGGAGAGTAGGTGAGGAGTCCGGGTCTTGACGGCGTGAGGCAGCAGGAGAGAGTGGCACAGGAACTGCGGGGAACAGAGCCGAAGGTAAGTGTCCGTGGCTGAGTAAACGTGCGGAGAGTGGATGAAGTACTGGGGAAAACACCGACATCCAAACGCAAACTAACACAGAAGCCAGACGGGAGTAACACAACGACATGAAACAACGATCTCACAAACACAAGACGTGAGACAAGCCATTATATAGGAGATGAGTAATGAGTGGCAGCTGTTGCTGATACAATTAACGGAGACGCCCACAACTAATCAGTGCAGATGCAGGACACACAGAATTCACCACAAAGTGTAAACAACCCGAGATCACGGTTTACCAACCATGACACCTTGCCAAGACAGAACTGCTTGTGATTCCAGCAAACCCATCGTTTCATCACAATTTCACCATCAAGTTAGGCACATCAACCATAACTCCTTCAAAAATAGCTAGAAGCCTTGGAGTTATGATTGATGATCAGCTGACTAAAGTTTTAGATCATTGCTAAAACTGTCAGATCCTGCAGATTTGCTTTATTCAATATCAAGAAGATCAAGCCCTTTCTTTCGGAACATGCTGCACCACTCCTTTTTCAAGCTCTTGTTCTGTCCAGGCTGGACTATTGCAATGCCCTCTTGGCAGGTCTTCCAGCCAGTTCTATCAAACCTTTAAAATTAATCTAGAACGCAGCATTAAGATTCATTTTTAATGAACCAAAAAGAATACGCGTCACCCCTTTGTTCATCAATTTGCACAACTTCCAATAGCTGCTCGCATAAAATTCAAGGCATTGATGTTTGCCTACAAAACTATCACTGGCTCTGCACCCATTTACCTAAATTTGTTACTTCAGACTTATGTGCCCTCTAGAGGCTTGCATTCTGCTAGTGAACGTCGCTTGATTGTGCCATCCCAAAGAAGCACAAAGTCACTTTTACGGACTTTTAAATTAAATGTTCCCTCCTGGTGGAATGACCTCCCCAACTCAATCCGAGCAGCTGAGTCCTTAGCCATCTTCAAGAATCGGCTTAAAACCCATCTCTTCCATCTATATTTTACCCTCTAACTTTAACACTCACTATTCTAATTATATTCTTTAAAAAAAACTAACTAGCTTTCTAAACTTTTTGTATTCTATTTTCTTTTAATTTATTATGCAATTATGTGTGTGTGTAAAGACCTCTAACACTAGCTTACTCTATTCTTTTTTTTATTCTATCTGTTTTCTTTTTATTTATTATATTATTTAGAGCCCATGCTACATGTACTGTGTTAACCTAACTGAGACTTGTTATAGCACTTATATATCATTGATCTTTTTGTTGTTTTTGATTGCTTCCACTGTCTTCATCTGTAAGTCGCTTTGGATAAAAGTGTCTGCTAAATGAATACATGTAAATATAATGTAAATGAAAATGTTAAAACCCCTTGAACTGTATCTGATCACTGAGTACTGCAAATCATGTCCACTAGTCCCCCTGTTTTTCCAGGTCATTTATCTGGCCCGGAATGCTAAGGATAACCTTGTAAGCTACTTCCACTTTGATCGCATGAACCTTACCCAGCCAGAACCAGGACCTTGGGATGGATACATTCACAAGTTCATGAAGGGACAATGTGAGATAAAACTACATATTTAAATATAATTTACAAAAATGAAAATTCTGTCATCATCTAATCACCCTCATGTCACTCCAAATCTGTGTGACTGATATTTTTCTTTGGGAAACAATAAGCAAACATTTTGACAAATACTTCAGCTGTTTTTGTCCACAAAATGTAAATATATTCAACCCACTGACTTTCATTATATGGACAAAAACTGAGACAGTGTTCCATTTTTTGGGTGAACAATCCCTCTACTAAACAGACTATATACACTCTTTTCAGTTTTTACCATATTAGCTTTTGACTAACATAGAATGAAATGTTTAATCTGAAATCCTTGGTTACTCTGTCTTCTAATGCTTTTACAGTAGGTTGGGGCTCTTGGTATGACCATGTAAAAGGCTACTGGAAGGAACGCAAGGAAAGGAATATTCTCTACATACTCTATGAGGACATAAAGGAGGTAATTTTAGTACCACATCTTCAGTCGTGCCAATTTTCTAAAATTTGATTTAATCAATTTTCTCTGCTTTTCTGAGTTTTTTTGTCTCATATTTTCCTTTTTTTTCAAGAATCCTTTTAGGGAGATTAAAAGGATCATGCACTATCTGGACCTGTCTGTTTCTGAAGATGTCATAAAGAGGATTGTGCAGCTGACATCCTTCCAAGTCATGAAAGACAATCCGATGGCTAACTACTCCTACATCCCAAAACCTGTGTTTGATCAGTCCATTTCTGCATTCATGAGAAAAGGTTTGTAAAAACCATACTAAATACCACTTATGATATTAAGTTAATTGTTTTTTTAGTTAAAGAATGAGGAACAGGACCTATTGCCATAAGATAAGATTGGTCTGCTTGTTGTTTTAGCTGGCTGAGAGTTGTATACATTTAGGCTGTTTTTAGACTAATGAAACCATACAGAAACGTATATCCTGCTTATATGGCTGTTTAGCATACAGGAATCTGTTGTAAAATCATTTATCTTGTAGATTAGCTAAAACAAGTCATTTTCTTGTGGCATAGAAAAAGCAGCCTAAAAATGAACATTTAATTAATTGTTAGCTAACATATTTAGCCAAAATGTTGTCATGTCATCAACGTCATCCCATGATTAATGTTGTTTCTATTCTGTTGTTATGGATAACATTAAAATAGTTTTGCTGTCATTATGCAAACATTTTGACCACTCAATATGGCAGTTAAGCAATCAGAATCAGCTATTCCAAGGAACATGTAATAAGAAATTATGTACAAAATACTGTGTTCATAATGAATCACTAAGCATGTTTGTTTACACAGGAGAGGTTGGTGACTGGGTTAACCATTTCACCTCAGCTCAATCCCAGATGTTTGATGAAGACTACAATAACCAAATGAAAGATGTGGACATTCCATTCCGCTTTAGCATTTGATCCCTAAATAATTTGTGCAACATTATATATTATAGATGTTTTGTCTGATGTCATTATGTATAACATTCTACTCACCTGATCTCACTGATTGCCTAAAATATGTGCTTTTTTGTATTTAGAACTATTTTAAATGTCATTATTGTTTATAAAGGGTTGTGTCAGTCTTTAAGCAATATGCTTATTAATTAGAGCTTGGTTCTAATAGAAGAATAATTTGCTAGTGGTGATTTATTTGGCTCCATATATATATATATATATATATATATATATATATATATATATTATATATATATATATATATATATATATATATATATATATATATATATATATATATATATATATATTAGTAGCATAAAATAAGGAAACATGAGGTCTAACTTTATTAGCTTACAGACATAACAGTATACTTTCTATAAAGCTGCTTTGAAATTATGTGTACTGTATTGTGAAAAGCGCTATACCAATAAATTTGACTTCATATTCAAGTCTCAGTAATGCCCACTTTGCTACATGTTAGTTCAAGTATAATAGTTTATATACCGGTAGTGCATGGGACAATAGCATTATAAAGCTTTATATTATTATAAAGCCTTTGAGACTTCACAATTTCGAAAATAATATTTGTTTCATTAAGGAGACTGTAGGCTTTTAGAAATGCATATTGGTCAAGCTTCTGTACTTTTTATAAATTAACTGCAAGCAGACAATATAATAAACCACAAAATATATCCACAATATATCCACCCTCATAAACAAATTCAAAGTAGAGTATATAAATTTTCATTACATAATGATTATAAAATGTAGATTTTCAGAAAGATAATTTGTCCCTTTCTCAATAATACATTTTACTTAGTGGGAAAAGTCTTTTTGAAAAATTTAAATTACTGCAACATATTTGTATGCAGTACATGTTGCACTTTCTTTTCTAAATGAAATCAAACCACAAAGATATCTGGTCAAACTTTCAATGAATACTAACTATGAATACTGTGTGTGCTCTTGTTTTTGTGACATATAAGGACACAACTCTGTATAATGACATGGGAATGACACAGGTATTACAAGGAGAGGGTGACTTATGAGGACTTAACCCGTGTCCCCATTTTTCAAAACGCTTATAAATCATACAGGATGAGTTTTTTGTAGAAAGTAAAAATGCACAAAGTTTCCTGTGAGGGTTCGGGTTAGGTGTAGGGTTGGTATAGGGCCATAGAATATACAGTTTGTACAGTATAAAAACCATTATGCCTATGGGATGTCCACACTTTTCACAAAAACAAATGAAGTTCTTAGCGATGCATATTACTAATCAAAAATTACGTTTTGATATATTTACAGTAGGACATTTACAAAATATCTTCATGGAACATGATCTTTACTTAATATCCTAATGATTTTTGACATAAAAGGAAAAATCTATAATTTTGACCCATACAATGTATTTTTAGACCACACTTAGAATTGCATAAATAATGCTATGAGATTTTATGAGGTTTTAAATGGGTATTTTTTTATTATTATTATTATTATGTAATATTTTAAAAGTAAAAAAAAACATTAAATGATACTCTTAAAGCTGCAGTAGGTAACTTTTGTAAATATATATTTTTTACATATTTGTTAAACCTGTCATTATGTCCTGACAGTAGAATATGAGACAGATAATCTGTGAAAAAATCAAGCTCCTCTGGCTCCTCCCAGTGGTCCTATTGCCATTTGCAGTTACAGACCGCTCCCGGTAAGAAATCAACCAATCAGAGCTGCGGTCCGTAACTAAAAAAATGTAGAAAAATGTATATAATAAGCAAGTACACCATGAATCCATTTTCCAAACCGTGTTTTTAGCTTGTCCTAAATCACTAGGGTGCACCTATAATAAGTGTTTATATTCGGACTATTTTAGATTGCTTAGGGGGTACCGCGGCGGAGTAACCCAGTACCTTTGTGATTCTTCATAGACATAAACAGAGAGAAGTAGTTCCGGCTACGATGTTCTTCCGCAAGACTCAAGCAGTTCTGTTTATTAACCGCTAGAGCGTCAAAAGTTCCCTACCGCAGCTTTAATATGAAACTAAACCACTTAGATGCACAACAGTTTCTCGAAAACAGTGTTGTGTTTAAAATGTTAATTATTGTCAAATAAGTCTCACTTACAACGGCTTTGTTGCTAAGAACTTATTTATATAACTGAGTGCAACAGACTAAAGCTGAAGATCTTTGTTCGAGCTTAAAAGGGGGGTGAAATGCTAATTTTCACTCAATCTCCTGTTAATCTTGAGTACCTATAGAGTAGTACTGCATCCTTCATATCTCCAAAAATCTTTAGTTTTATTATATTTATAAGAGAAAGATAGTCTGTACCGTTTCTTTTCTTCGGAAAAACACAAGCGGCTGGAGGCGTGACGTGTGGGCGGAGCTAAAGAATCACGAGTATGGTAAGCTTTTGCGTTGAGAGCGTCTGTAAGCTGTGACATTACCGTGAGGAAAAAAACATCATCCAAAACAAACCATGGCTAACAGTCAGATTCAGCCGTATATTTATGATCCAGAATCAGATCCCGAGGCTGAAATTGAACAAGAGCAGCAGCAGCAATGACTACAGCAGGACGTCTCTATGTGGTATGTATTAAAACTGTATATATTTGCTTAGCGGTTTTGGAAAATGACTAAGTTCCACTTTATGTCGTCTTTTTTTTTTTTTCTTTAATGGTGTACATGTGGGAAGTGCAGTTTGATGCCAACATCGCATGTTTTTTACTTGATGTGCTTAAGCGCCGATAGCTAAGTCAACAACACAGATGTTTTAAGCAGTTTTACTCACCGCCTGCGGTTCCAACACACGATTGTGACCCTTTTTCGTTGGGACTGCATCATCCTTAAGAAATAAACGATATGCAAATCCGGCGTCAAACTGGACCTTGTTTGTAAAACAAGCATCTTCGAAATGCAGGGAACAAACAAAAACACGTGCTCCATTGATGCTCTGTAAAAATAAACTCCATCCACTGGTCCCTTAATGCTGTTTTTTTTGGTAATCTGTGCAGGGTTGTCTTGCCCTGGCAACCAAAAACTCTCTCGCTCTGGTCAGTGAATGTCTCTGCTCTGCTCTACGGGCACGCTCGCCGGGAGAAGTGCCCTTAGGACCCATATAAGGAAATTCCGCTCCATCTAACGTCACACAGACCCATACTTGAAAAAAACTTTCCGAAACTTGTGACAAACCGGAAGGTGTATTTTTGGAACAAAAATACTCCTTCAAACGTACAACTTAATTTTTGACACTTTGTCCATGTTTAGCATGGGAATCCAACTCTTTAACAGTGTAAAAAACTCAGTATGCATGAAATAGCATTTCACCCCCCCTTTAATTCATGTCATTTTACACGTGCTCGGGCTTGCGCTCCGGTTTGCGTGGTAAACGAGTGGTCATGTGATGTGTTTCGATTAGCGCGAGATGCGAAAATGTAGGCTGAGTAGGTGAAACGGATGCTTGTCTCTGGCGATTACATTTTTGTTTCACCAGCAACTAAAGCAAAGTCTAAGGTGTGGAAATGTTTTGACCATGTTTATAATGAGAATATTGAACCAGTAGGTTATATTGCTGGATGCACCATCAGTGAGCGCAGGAATGCAACGAAGCCATGTGGATTCAAAACATTTTCTTCACAAAAACATGTAGGCCTAGTAATCTTGGTGAGTAAAGGGTTTCAAATTCTAACTAGGGATGGGTACCGAAACCCGGTATTAAACTGGCCCCGGGGCTAAATTATGAAAAACCGTAGTATCAGTAAGATCTGACAGTGTTGGTTCTGCTTTCGGGAACTGGAGGGAAAAAAATTATGTACTGTACATTTTTGTACAAAATACACTGTATTTTTGCTTAATAATGTTATCGTGCACATTTTATCTCACCAAACATTTCTAATGTGTGATCATATTAAGACGTTTGACGTTAAGAACGAGCGTGGCGCACACACACACACATAAGGGGCCGTTCACATATCACGTCTTTTGCGCGCTCAAGTTCTTTATTTCAAATGTAGGCATGCGATATGCGCGCTCATAATGGAAGCAGCGTGGACGCGACGCGCACACAGTGTGACGCGCTCGTTTTTTCCAGGCGCGTCCGCACTTCATCGAGTTAAAAACATCTCAACTTTTCAGAATGCCGCAAGCGCACCACAGGTCATGTAGATTCCTCACCTTTTCCGTAACAACATTGAAAGCTCAGCCAAGATGAAGGAACAGCTGATCATAGCTGTATGTAGATTTTTAAATTAAATTAGTAGCAGAGCTACTGCAAGCAATTTTTAGTGCTGCAAATCCATTTATCCATTGCTGAAATTTCCGTGTCTTCATGGAGAGAGCAGGTCATGGTTGCTTAGCAATGGCAGACGCCTCAGGAGCACAAGTGCCCGAAGGATTTGGGAAAAAATTAGAAAGCAGCGCGCCTATCGTTTTCCAAGCGTTTTTAGACACGATATGTGAACAGCCCCTTACAGTACGAAAACAAAGTTTTTGACTGCCTAACACATCAAAAAGTAACACAACAAAAAGTAACACAACACAAAGTACCGATAAGAATACCGTTAAAGTACCCGACCGTTAAGCATTATCGGTAAGAGTAGTAATACCTATAAAACCTTAGCGATACCCATCCCTAATTATAACTAAATATTAATTGACTCCTAAATGCATAATGTAGACAGAGTAAATACGCTAATGTTGGCATTATTCTTTTATTAAATTAAAGCTACCAGTGGCGAAGCAAATCTGGCAGACCTTTTATCGTAATTTCCTAATTTTAATTTTAGAATTTATATTAATTTAATTTGTTATGAAAGACTAATTTTTATTGGCGTGCTGACCTATTTATAGGCTAAGTGTATGCCTATGTTTGTTTAGAGTGCTGAGATGTTACGATGTTACAGAGGACTTATTTTATTTATTTGTTACAAACTTTCAAGTGGCCGCCTACATTATTCATGAATAAATTATGTTAAAACATGTATAAATGACTCATTCTTGACATAAGGCGAAAGTGCGCACATTTGAATAATGTCGGGCTGTAAATGTGTTCTGGCTTTTAGAAAGCTGTCAATCAAAATGTACTTGTCGGGCTCAGGCTGAAATCTTTCGGGCTCGGGTCATGTCGGGCCTAACTTTCAAGGCCCGATTACAGCTCTACAACAGACACAGTCTCAATCCCTATGTCTTTGGCTACTGGATTAAAGCCCCTTCCCCTCTTACTCTCTGATAGGTCAATCAACATATGTAATTATCTAATCTCTATGACACATCTCCCTTTAACTTTTCCTAAAGAAACACATTATTGTAACCGTAATTCTTTGTTTAATAACTATTCATTTTAACTATAATGAACATTTTAAACATTTAACAGTTTCCTTTTTATCAAATAAACATTTAACATCGCATTCAAGATGCATAACTCACATCCACTACACATTAAACGTGCATAGATTTTCAATTTACTTAACTATAAATTTAGTTTAACAGTAGGTTTTATTACACTGCCGGACCTGGTCACAGTCACTCCTTGTGTTTCACATGGTGTCTGCGACACTGGCTGATCCGCGTTGCTAATGTGCAGTTTTTCAGGCTTCTGCGGGCTCTTCACTGTCTTTTCACAGTTGTTATCAGCATTTAGACATTCCGAGCAGGCACTTTCTGTAGATGTCTGTGGTTCCGCCTCATCTCACCTTCCCCCTTCGGAGCCTGCACCACGAATAAGCGGTGCACTCTCTTGCGTTCTGACCTACACTGGAGCTTTCCATGACTTTTCCCCGTCCAGTTTCATCAGCACCGCATCACCTGGCTTCAACTCCGATTAAAGTAGAAGACTTGTTGTGATTTTAACCAAAGCATCTCTTTCTCTCACCAACATTGGCCACTTTGGCTGCAGGTTTTTCATCAATGTAGGCAGTGTCGTACAAATTTTCTGGCCATCAACAATTTGGCAGGGCTTACCCCTGTAGATGAATGTGGTGTTGTGCGGTAACACATCAAAGCGAGGTATGGGTTGTCCTGTCTGAGGATGCGTTTGGCTACTTGGACCATGCGCTCGGCATGCCCGTTTGCTTGTGGGTTGTGAAGGGCTCAATGTAACATGTTCAAAGTCATATTTTTCCTTAAATGAAGTCCATGCCTCACTAGTAAACTGCGGACCGTTATCACTCATAATCTGCTCCGGTATTCCAAATCTCGCAAACGTAGCTTGTAGTCTGTTTATCACCTGCGCTGTCGTTGTCTTTGGCAGATGAAGGATCTCTATAAAGTGTGAGTAATAATCAGAAACATAAGATACATCTGGCCCTTGTTCTCGCAAACATCTATAGCCACGTGCTGCCACGGTCTCTCAGGTAGCGGGGTTGACTTAAGTGGCTCTTTCCTTTGTGTTTTCCTGTTTGCACGATAGAACATACACAAATAAATTTTGTTATTTATATCCGATGATATACCAGGCCACCATACGGATGAATTTGCCCGTTTTGTCAACCATAGATGGCCTTCGTGAATGCACTCAAGGATGTCCGGTCTCAGTTCATTTGGAATACAAATGCATCTGCCCAGAATTATCAGTCCTTCACTTATTGACAGTGCATCTTTCACTGAAAAAAAAGCCTCTAATACCTTCCGGTACCTTTCTTATGTGCTCTGGCCATCCCTGCTTTATGAACTTACTTACTAGTTGTAACTGTTCATCCCTTTCAGTCACTGATATGATCAGGCTCGACTTTGACTGTGACACGGGCAAGCTGGCTATAACTGTGTCAACGTAGTAGTTCACTGTAGGTCCACTGCTCGTTGCAATATTGGCTATTTGACTTCTCGACAGTGTATCGGCTACTTCCAGTGTCTTCCCAGGTGCGTATTCCACAGTCACTGTGAATCACATCAGTCTCATTAAAAGTCTTTGGCAGCGTATTGGTACCGTGTCCAAGTCTTTTTTATTAATCAATGGTACGAGGGGTTTGTGGTCTGTAATAAGGCGAAATCTGTCCAGGCCTATGAAATACTTCTCGAATCTCTCGCCTGGTACCTGGTTTCTGCCTCATTTAACCTCCTCAAACAATATGCCACTGACTTTCAGCTGTCTCCGTGCAGCTGTAGTAGGACTCCTCCCAGCCCGTAGCTACTCGCGTCTGCTGACACCGCCATGGGTTTCCCTGAATCGTAGTATGCGAGATCAGGTGCAGTCATTAGAGTTTCTTTAAGCTTTTGAAATGCGCTTTCTTGAGACTGGTCCCATGTCTATGCTACAGTCCCTTTTGATAAATCAAACAGCGGCCCACCCACACATAGCCCTTACTTTCCCTGGGTCAGGCCTGACTCCTCTCTCGTCTATGATGTGCCCCAGGAAATAAAGCTCCTTCTTTCTAAAGATACACTTCTCTTTGTTGGTCTTGAGCCCTGTGTGCGCGATCCTCTCCAGAATGCGCCTCAGATGCTCATCGTGCTGTTCTTGGGTTTTGCCATGAATGTTTAGAATGTTCATGTTCCGCAACTCCCTCTAAGTGTCTAAGGTAAGGTCTGTCATCAGCTGCAACTTTCGTGAAAGCTTTTTATCTTTGATGCCAACCACAAGCTTATCTCGGATGTTCTCTGTCACAACTCTCTGCTAATTCGTAGAGTGCACAGATGAATATCTCTGCCTTTTCCCCCGGCCCTTGTATGCGTTGGTAAAAGCACTCCCTCTCTTGGATGATTTTCTTTTTCGGGATGAAATAATAATTAAACTTGTTCAGCACAGCGTCAAATTCTTTTTTCTCCTCGTCTCTCTCAAACATGAATGAGCTGAATATATTCTCTGCCTATGGTCCCATGGCATATATACAGTAATGGTACTCACTTGTACCTCGCCATCCTCCTCCTTGAGCTTCGAGGCTATCCTGTACCTTGTGAAGCACTGATGCCATGCGGCCCATTCTTGAGGTCTGTCAAAGGTGAAGTTTGTGGGTGGAGCGAATTTCTCCATTCCTACTTCTCCACAACTTCTGACACCATGTAATATAAGTCTCACTTACCATGGCTTTGTTGCTAAGAACTTATTTATTTAACTGAGTGCAACAGACACAGTCTCAATCCCTATGTCTCTGGCTACTGGATTCAAGTCCCACCCCATTTTACTCAATCCCCTCTTATGTCAATCAGCATATGTAATTATCTAATGTCTATGACAATTATTATTTATTTTTTATTTATTCAACTGTTGTATAAAGTCAACAATATCACATTTTCAATCAAGCAGATATTCAGGAAATGGCACTTTTGCCCACTTATTTTGAATTTTAAGCACATTCTAACTGCATTCAAATAGGCCACATCATAGTGAGTCATTGCCTTCTATCATGTTCATCACTAAGCAACTGCGTGCTATGTAAGATAGCATTTCTGGGCAGGGGTGCATTAATGCAATTTTCAATTCAACATTTTTAACAGTTTAACACGTTAAATCAATAGCCTTTGTTAAAACATTATCAGATTTTGGCAAAAACTATGCACATATCCACTCTGTCATGGAAGTCATTGTCTTGGACATTTTTAACATTTCTTGTTAAAGAAGGCATTTAATAAACACATGGTGTACCTTTAGTCAGCAAAGTGGTTCATAGTTGAAGCTGAATGTGTATTGCTTAAAATATATATTTTGAATTTCTGTAAAACCTTTATGTAAATTAGTATTTTACTATGACGGTGGACATGTTAAGCTTGGCAACATGCAGTACAACACAATATGATGTTGGAAATATGAGTGAAGATACTTAGTGTACTTGCAGCAGATGTCCTCCACTGAAGAAAGGCAAAATGTGGGTGGAGATTTCAAAGAGTAGACCAGAGGGTTTCTTAAAGGGGCAACTACAACATCATGACAGGGTGGACAGCAATTTCAGGGACACCTGGAAAAGGCTTAATATTATTATTTAAATAGAACATGAATGAACAATCTGACTTGTTTTTATTAACAACTGGCTGAGGGCAATAAGAATATTTAAAAAAAAAAAATTTAAATTACTTAACTAGTCATTGAAGATATCTGAGCTGCATGAGGGACATGCCAAAATCACACACATCCAATCAAAGAAAATGGTATAAAATGAGAAAAATACATTTCAAGAGACTAGTTGGAGTTATTTGTGTGTGCAAATGTTTGGTCATTTATCATATCATTCAAGATATTCATTATACTGTGTTATGTTCATGATGACTGAGCGATTCTGATGAGGACACCAAAGGCACTTTATAGTGATTTTGACCCACATAACACTTGCAGGTAAATTTAATGAAATTGACTATTTAATAAAGAATGAGGAGTAGCCACCCATAATGTGATTTGATATAACATGATCAGGTTTTGCCTCTGCCTCTTTTGAAATCACATTCAGGGAAGGGGAATATGACTTACTATGACTTGACTGCTTTTCTGTCTACTTTTACTTTTACAGTATTTCTTCATTGTAAATGGAAAAAGATCAACAAATTGCAAATTTTGAGTAATATTAGTAAAATATGAGTAATTAATAAATAAATGTCCCTATCTGTAACAACATTATTAAAATATTTAAGTCTAATCTTCTTTCTTACAGTATATTGAAATAAACTTATCTGTCACCTGTTCATACCACTATGAACCCCTTCCTTCCACTTGTTCCAGCAAGGGATTTTTCAATGGACAACAGTGCCAATTCTGATTTCACATTCCTGTCCTGTTGCATTCCATGGGCATTTCTTAATTTGATTTTATTTGATTTGATTTACCACACCTGCAGAAGTAGCCCACATGGTAGCAAAGAGACAGATGAGTTTTAAAAGCTCAGGCATAGCCTTGTCAAGTCAAGTCAAGTCACCTTTATTTATATAGCGCTTTAAACAAAAAAGATTGTGTAAAAGCAACTGAACAACATTAATTAGGAAAACAGTGTGTCAATAATGCAAAATGACAGTTAAAGGCAGTTCATCATTGTAATTCAGTGATGTCATCTCAGTTCAGTTTAAATAGTATCAATGCAAATATTTGTAATCAAGTCAACGATATCGCTGTAAATGATGTGACCCCAACTAAGCAAGCCAGAGGCGACAGCTGCAAGGAACCAAAACTCCATCGGTGACAGAATGGAGAAAAAACCTTGGGAGAAACCATTCTCAGTTGGGGGGCCAGTTCTCCTCTGACAAGACTAAACCAGCAGTTCAACTCCAAAATAATTTTCCAAATCACTTGAATTTGAATTTCCAAACTTGAATTCTCTGAGGACACATAGACACACATACAATTTATCTTTAATCCACCTGGTGCACCCCGTTTCAGTGGAAAATTTGCTAGAGGGCATTCTCAACTCCAAATCCACTGGCTACACCTCTTCAGAAATTGCCGATCCAAATCCAGTGACAGTGTCATGGGGTAGCGAGATGCCTCATTACCACAAGAGGTATATCAAAACTCAAGAGTCATAGCCAGCTCTTGAGTGACCATTTTGGAAGCATTTTATTTAGCACAACTCACCCAATATCCAGATCCGACAGAAATGGAGGATGGAAGAAGCTGACCTGCAGGTGGGTGAAACCATCATGATTGTACCCCATGTACTTTGGCCTGTAGAGAAAATAGTTCAGGTTTTTTCTAGGTTGGACAAGAGAGTCAGATCTGCAGAAATGCGAGTCAACGCAAAACTTAGACCCAACCTGGTACCAAGATTACCAAGATATACAGATAAGTGTACTAAGAAAATATTATACAGATGGAATGTGTAATAAGTGTATGTACACTATATGGAGAAAAAACTGAATATATTAACATTATTTACACTAAGTGCAATGGACATTAAAAAAAGTGCATAGAAAAAAATATTCCAATGTTCAAATGGATTATTCAGTATTCTGTATGAATGATCAGTCAGTAGTAATAACAAGTGTAACTGTTTTTGTTGTTGTTGTTGTTGTAAACCAGATGTAGTGATGAGGAGGGGTGAGGAGTGTGTAGTGGTGAATTTGGGGGGCACTGTCTTTAAGTTGGAGTGATTAAAATCACCCGCGGCAATAAAAGCAGCAATTGACACTCCTAATTGAGATTGTACATAGAGTGTCGGTGGTCCTTTTGAGAGATAGGTGGCGGTAATGCACTTACAAGTCTTATATGCCTCAGGTGCCTGTTGCTGAGAACGTGCTAAGGAGGACACGCTCAGGAGAGTTCTAACAGTTAGGACATTGCGTGAATCAGAGGTAAAAAACAATATTAAATACTTTTCCGTTTCTTGTACAGACGGATTGTCCATTGGTGATTGGCCCCTAATAAAATGAATTCTCTTTTTAATTAATTATTAATTTCCTTCCTTTTTTTCCTCTAGCCCAAACCTACCTCAGGCCACATTATCTTCCATGGAGCAATCACTGCAAAATCTACCATACTGCTTAACCTCAAACTAAACACTTCTAAATCTTTAGATATATTATTTCCAACCTGACAAAAGTTTCCCCATATATTTCTTCCGTTCTCCCAGCACTCATGTAATAGATTTGATGGGATCTGAGTCAAGATGCCCTTTCAAACAAGCCCAACAGTTTGTCACCAGTTGGATCTTTTGTAACTCCAGTTGCATTTTTCCCATTTCTATATGTATGGCTGGTACTGACGTTTTAAAAGCTCCACAACATATTCTTAGTGCTTGTATCAGGACAATCTCCTCTCTTTAAGATTTGGTTGCTGACCCATCCCCAAGGATACCATAATCCAACACTGATCTAATCAAAGCCACATGTACATTTATAGAGACGCATTAAAAAAAAAAAAAATGTCACTCCCAAAAATATTAAGATTCCTTCCCTCTTTAATTCTTTCTGTGGTTTACTATATCCTCTTCCAGCAATGTCAAAGCCTTAAAATCTTTAACATTGGGCACAGAGTATGATATTTATGCTTCTTTATAATGTGCTATTGGCTAGCTGTCGGGAGGGTGGGATTTAACTTATTTTCCTTTTTTAGTTCTTCTTTTCCTCTCAAATGTAATTTTTATTTCCCCTGGATTAATGTTTTGTTTTGTGGTTATTTTGCAAGATCTTTGTAGATTGTTCATATCAAAGATATATCTAGTTTGGTTGTTAGAATTGGATTTTATCTGTTGGATCTTGTTGGTGTTCTTTCAAGTAAAAATTCAATAAAAATAAAATTATATATATATATATATATATATATATATATATATATATATATATATATATATATATATATAAAAGAATAGTAAACATATAACATCCGGGAACTACAGGAATATCCCTAGAGTACCGATGCAGAATCTGTATCTGCTGTTAGCCAGCTCACCAGCCGGTGGTGCAAGCGGGTGTTTAGGAAGACAACAGATCGCCTACTGTTTTCTTTATTTTATGACTTTGAAATTATCTTATAGATAATAGAAGTAGAAATAGCTCCACAGATATTTTAAAAAATGAACAAAATCCATACGTTTTTTTTTTCTTTTTCAGAAAGTAAAAGGGAATTTAATTTTGCTAGTAATTTTGACCAGCCTGCATGTGAATGTTTTAATGATTTGCACTGTTAGTGTTATACCCACAGACAGTTATACCGTACAGTCGGTAATGCAGAAAACCTCATTTCCTGTTCGTAAAGTGAATCTCATAATTAAATGTTTTATTTTGTGTCACTTGCTCCCTCTTAAAATATAAATTAATTGCAATTCATTATCTATCTATATATTTAAAAAAAAAAAACTTTGAAGGGCTGATGTTTTAGAACTAGAAGGAAAAAATTATGGATTAATAGAATAATCCTATGGCACATGGATGATTGACGGAAGAGTGAGTTGTGCGAGCCATGGCGCGCCCTCTGTCGGCAGACAGGAATATATCTTCTATTCGTCCGGGATGTTTGTTCGTGCTGGAGGCGGAGCATCGCGTGACTAAACACTGACGGTTAAGGGTGCGGAAGTTATAGACTCTACACATTAAACGCTTAATTAATTGTTTTTATATTTTCTTTTGGACTCTGATCTAATTATAATTGAGCTGATGGAGTCTCAGTGTAAAGAGGAACCCGTGCTGCACATCGTGGTGGTGGGATTTCACCATAAAAAGGGCTGTCAGGTAAGAGAGTCCTCATGTTTGTTAATAAATATCAATCTGCTTTAAACAGTGGTGAGCTTCACTATCACCCTTACATGAAAGTGGCTTTACCATTGCATCGTGTGTTATTTACCATGGTACTCTGGTAGTGTAGAGAAAAAAAGAGCAGCTGGAGGAGCACTGAATGATTAACGTAATGAATATAAATAATAAACAATGCCTGTAATTCAGTACTGATGGTGACAAAGTGTGTGAGATCAAGCAGTACTGCCCTTTTCCTCTCCTCAAAACACACACACACACACACACTTGCATTTCTGGTTTACGGGAGTAATGATTTTTATACTGTACAGACTATATTCTATTGCACTACACAAACACCTAAATCTACCCCTTACACAAAACTACGGGGGGGGGGGGGGGGTGGTTGTTGGATGGGGTAGGAGGTCTGGTGCAAATTATGATTTGGGAAATATATATATATATATATATATACAGTGTTCGAATTGTGTCAAAGCTCTTGGGGGGTCATTCCCCCCCACCCCACACCAAAAAACAACAATAACAAAACAAAAAACTAATAATATAAATATTTATTTATTTCATATAATAATGTGAAGCCTTTGGCCTACTTGTGAATTTCATTTACTTTGTGTGCTTCAGAACATGTTTTTGCAGCTGAGCATTTACTATATGTAAAATTAAATAAAAATCTATATACTTCGTTGTTGCGCTTGTTGACACGTCGTTGTAACAAAATGTGATGTGACAGTTGATTGGTGTGGAATTTGGCCCGCCCCTCCTGCGCTCTGATTGGTTAGCTGTCTAGAAAGTGATGAGCGCAGCTATTTATCTAAAGTTGAACATTCTTCAACTGTCGGCGCGAGAAAAAAATTCCTGATCCTGAACGCTCAGCGCTCGGCACACTCCTGGCATTTAAAAAAACGTGGCGCTCCCATTGAGAACAACCGAAAAAATACACTAGCTGCAGGGAAAAACGCTTTGGTGGACACGCGGCCTTAAGGTTACTCGATTAAAAATAATTTGTTTAATTCAGAATGGGTGCAATGCTAGCTTTTTTTTCTCAGAATTACTTTAGATGGCTAATGTACAACTAACGATTCAAAAAAAAAAAAAAACTATTGACCGACCAAGATTATAATAATAGTGACTGGCCGATTCTGAGATAAACAGTTATTCAGTAGCAGTAAATTAGGTGTACCAAAAAATCATAAAACAAAGAAATATTATCTTACCATCATCGTGAGGTTTTAATGAAACCCCCCCCCCCACCCCCAAAGTTATTTATTTGGGCCATTGAAACTGTGTGTATGGTCTACTGTCCAGAAAGGTAAGAAAAACATCATCAAAGTAGTCCATGTGACATCAGAGGGTCAGTTAGAATTTTTTGAAGCATCGAAAATACATTTTGGTCCAAAAATAGCAAAAACTACAACTTCATTCAGCATTGTCTCATTCAATGTAACTGGATCTTTTTGAACCAGTTCACCAAATCGAACTGAATTGTTTTAAACGGTTCGCGTCTCCAATACGCATTAATCCTCAAATGACTTAAGCTGTTAACTTTTTCCATGTGGCTGACACTCCCTCTGAGTTATAACAAACCAATATCCCAGAGTAATTCATTTACTCAAACAGTACACTGACTGAACTGCTGTGAAGAGAGAAATGAAGATGAACACAGAGCCGAGCCAGATAATTATTTATATTGTTTTATTTACAGATTTTAATATACTAAGTTCCCTCTGTCTGTGACTGTTATGCATGTCAAGTCAAGTCATCTTTATTTAAATAGCGCTTTATACAATACAGATTGTGTCAAAGCAGCTTTACGGTGTTAAACAGGAAAAACGTGTGCTGATAATGCAAGAGGACAATAGAAAACAGTCTGCTTATTAGTTAAAGTCAGTTCATTGTTGATTCAGTGATGTCATCTTACAGTGGGAAGGAAGAAAAACTCCACTGGTGACAGAAATGGACAAAATAACCTTAGAACCTGGGAGAAACCAGGCTCAGTCAGGGGGCAATTCTCCTCTGGCCAGACTAAACCAGCACAGTGTGGTTAAAAGGGGTCCTATTATGCTTTTTTACAAAGTCTCGGCGCCTGGTCAGGACATGTCATGCCCCTTACCATAGCCACCTGTGAGCTTCAGTGTAAATATTGCATCAAAATCAAATCAATTTGAGTATGTTTTAAATCTGGATGATTGACCACTCTAGGTTCGTCTGCTTTGGTAAAGCTAGCATGTCTCTGACATAGTGATAAACTCACCTTCTCTAGTGCAGCTCAACCAGGTCTTTTCCCCTTTCGTCAGTGTTTGTGATGTCACAAATCCCAGAAAATAGGCATTGTAGTCCAAACAAGACATTCGTTTTAGTTTTTAAAAAAGTGATTTCTGTTAAATAACATACCTCCTTTTGAAGTGGACTTTGAGCTTTGTAACTTTGCAGATCTTTTTTATACTCAAAC
This sequence comes from Carassius gibelio, assembly GCF_023724105.1. Lineage (NCBI taxonomy): Eukaryota > Metazoa > Chordata > Actinopteri > Cypriniformes > Cyprinidae > Carassius > Carassius gibelio. Next base: position 3,179,909 of record NC_068382.1, read on the forward strand.
AGCAAAATTACAGATTAACTAAAGTTGAAAAAGTGAAAAAGCATAATAGGACCTTTTTTTCCAGGCTGCAATGCACATCGGACTGAGCCAGGCCCAGCACCAGAGGTGGGGCCGGGGGGCCTGGCTCCACCACGGACATCCCTGTGTCCCCTATTTCGACAGAGGGGGACGGCCGTACTTGAGCTTAGCGTGTATTATAGCCTCACTCATACAACTGCCTGCAGTTGTTTCTGCTTACTTTTAGAAGGAAAAGCTGCCCATAACCTCTGTTTTCTTCATAATAATAGCATAAAGAAATAGATTTGGCAGACAATCCACTGTGTCTTTTTCTATGGAAAGCGTCAAATGATTTTACAATGTCCCTGTCCCAAATGGCACCCTAAACTCTCACGGTCTTCCTCTGAGTCTGCACTTTTGTGACGTAATGCCGCATCGACTATCGGGAAGAAGTCTGCTGCAGAACTCGCCCCAGTGTGGGCTTGGCAGAAGTGCATAGAGGGCGCATAAAGGCTGCAAATGGGTGCTCAGGAGCTTGGTCTACATTCTCGTGGACTTAACAGACACACGCATGCGATGGCCACTGTAAGTCTGCAATATCGAAAGTGCACATGAAGTGTTCCATTTGGAACTGGGCCAATGCATTTTCGAGAGGTGAGCAATGTAGCCAATCACAGACGTGTTTGTTGATTTCTAAAACGCAATGGCCAAATAAGAGGTGTTTAGGTTGGAATCCACACTAACCACTCCAGTCACCATTTTTTTTGTCCAGTGCTGAGTTCAATAATGGCCGTTACTTCTTTCTAACAAAGACATTAAAAAAAAGTTGCATTGTGTGGTCCAGTTTGTTTGTTTTTTGAGGGGGGGGGGGGGGGGGATGAGCGACAGTTTTTAATAAATTTGAAGGGAGCCCTCTTTGGATGCTGTGTAGGAGAATATATTCAGAATTTAATAAAAACTTATGTTTTTAATGCTTGACAAGTGGCCATTTACAACACAAAGAAAGCTAACTACTACACTATATTGAAAAAGATAATAATTTCAGAAGCTCATATGTGATTCTGCAACCCAGCCTAGTCCAATCACACTTTACACAGGATTTAGGAAATGGTTAATATTTGTATTGGCTGCCACACCAAATCATGCACACTTGCTTGATTTTCTGTTTAATTTAGCAGTGTTTTTGTGATAAAATATTTCGAGCATTCACTTGAAAATATTATAACATTAGTAGTTTAAAATGTGGTATATTAACACAGTTTAGTGCTCGGGACACTGTTGGTTATTCAATGTTTCTGTATATGATATTCATTTGATATTTATATATTGTGTGATATATGTGTGTACGAATGCATATATATATATATTATATATTGTGACGGGAGGAGCACAAGACAGACACAGTGGGCGTGGCGTCAGACCTCGGAGAGGCTTTTATTAACAGAATATCAAATAATACGGGGGATAAAAGTGGCCAAAGGGGGAGGGTGTCCAAAACAACAGGGAATCTGGTGTCCTCGTCGTGCTGCAGGGTTCGTGTGGGTCGGGCAGTGTTCATGGAGGAAAGATCCAGGTAAGGGGCGGAGTCCGGCGGCCGCACGCACTCCCCCCTTCGGTCCGGGGTGCAAGGGGTGGCACCTTCCTCTAGCGGCCACATCACTCTCGTTGGCCGCGGCGCTGGCAGTCCTCTCAACGCACCCTTCCTGGACCCACGAGGACACCAGTGTGCATGCACGGGGAAGAGACCGGCCTCCCGAGAAGAGACGCGTTGGGCTTTTAAACAGCGGTGGTGATGAGGCTTCATTTCCTTCAGGTGTGCCCCATCACACGCCGCCAGCCCTGACTCGTCCAGAGCCCCTCCTCTTACACACCCACTCCAGTCGGGAGCCTGGTGAAGGGCGGCGATTTAGGACGGGGTGCTGATGACAATCAGGGAGGAGGCAGCTGACTTGTCACATTCCCCCTCCCAAGCGACATCGCCGTCATCAGGGTGCTGCCCACATGGGAGTGGTACCATCCTCAACCAGGCTCCAAACGGTCGGAGTGGGCAGGGTGGGGATTCCTCTCCTGGCAGTCCTCCCTCTCGCAGCGCGCCGGAACAGGGACAGAGAAACCGGGTTTTGGTCGACAGCCTCAACCAACCACAGGGTAAAATGACAATAACAGAGAAGTCACTTACCCCTTTTGTGGCTGGGAGGCTGTCCCCGGTTTTCTTCCATCCCAGTCCGGGTTCTCACAAACGTTTGCGAGCGAGAGGGATAGACGTCATCAGGTGTTTCCCAACCGTGCTGTCTAGGCTCCGCCTTGCCCGCATTCTCCACCACTGTGACGGGAGGAGCACAAGACAGACACAGTGGGTGTGGCGTCAAGCCTCAGAGAGGCTTTTAGTCAGTTGGGATATGTCTTACCTACTTTTCACATCTAGACTTTACAATATTTTCCCACTCTTTGCAGAACTGCTCAAGTTTAGTTAAATTTGATGTGACTGTTTATAGACTCCAGTCTTCAAATCATTCCACAGATTTTCTCTGGACTTCTGACTAGGCCATGCAAGGACATTCACCTTTTTCTACTTCAACCACTGTGTGGTCAGTTTTGCTGTGTGCTTTGGGTCATTGTCATATTGAAAGGTTTTTTTCCCCATTGACAACTTTCAGGCAGAGAGCAGCTGAATTTACTCAATAATTTGACAGTATTTTGTCCCATTTGCTCCATTTTTCCTTCTGTCCTGACAACTAATCCAGTCCCTGCTGCAGAGAAACACCCAGATAACAGGATCTTACCACCTCCATGCTTTACTGTAGGAATGCTGTTATTTGGATGCTGAGCTGTATTGGATTTCCGCCAGACATATAATTTGGTGTTGAGGCCAAATTTAAATTTAAATTTTAGTCTCATCTGCCTCAGAATCTTCAGGATGCGTTTTGGCAAAGCTCAGTCATGACTGCATGTGGCCTTTCTTGAGGAGTGGCTTTTTTTCTTGCAACTTGTAAAAAAATTACATTAAGCATGTTCTTAAAACCTGCATTTTCCACTACAGAGTGCGCTCGCTCAGTATGCGCTGAAGGCTCGTTGCAAAATGGTTAAAGGGTCTTTCACACAGGACGCGGTATGCGCGGCGCTGGACCCTGGGCTCAGCGTTGCCCTTCAGATACAACGCAATTTGCGCTGCACTATGCCAAGAGCAAAGTAGGTTGAGTTTTCAAAACTGCCCATGCATACGTTCTATTTATAACAGTTCTTCTATCTAATAACGTGCATGCCTGTTAATTGTATCTTACTGCTCAGGAAATTCCGACACAGTACAGTACTAGTCCATTTTGATTTCCGTGCTTGTTTGGATGCCCCGATCGATTGGTAAAGTGCACCCAAACACCAGACCTGTTGGTTATTGGAGGATCTTCTATTTCTGGTCTGTTAAATGCATTGGCCATTTTGCACGAGCCTTCAGCGCGTACTGAGTGAGTGAGCGCCGGACTGAGTAGCCAAACATAAACATATAAGTTGGTGTTTTTTTTCTTCTTTGGGGGTGTCAGGGGCGTTGCCTGTTACGTCGTTTGGGTTATTGGACTACCTTGTTGAATGCATCTCATTATATTAAATTTTTTTTTTGTTATTTTCCAAATATAATTAATTAGTCCAACGAACCGTTCGGTACATAATGCGTACCGCGTACCGAACGGTTCAATACGAATACGCGTATCGTTACACCCCTAATTTATATATAATACCACGACATTAAACTGCAATTTTAAAAAGTCCAAGAAAAGAGCAAATGACAGATCCAGTCAAGAAAGGCAATCAAACACCATGTAAAGATGGTGTTACTTCTCCACCCATCTCTCTCTCTCTCTCTCTCTCAAACCGGTAACCGGTACTTATATCTCCCATTTACTAATTGGAACAGGTGATCCTCATCTCTCCTGCCACCTATAAGAGAACAAGAAAAAAACTAAAATACATAAACACCCTTACCCCATTTATATTTTCTTTGTGTAATATCATAGAGCAGTGCTTGGAATGGAATACACCCCTCTACATCAACTTCGTGGACTTCAGAAAGGTCTTCGACAGTGTCCATTGACACACCCTCTGGAAGATACTGCAATCCTATAGAATACCATCAAAGATCATCTCAATCATAAAAACATTCTATGAAGTAGGGCTGCACGATATTGGGAAAAAATTACATTGCGATATTTTATATTGCGATATGAAAACTAATTTTTTTCTTACAAACAAAAACGGGGTGAGCACACTTATATTCTCATTTTAAATTATTTAAACATCGACACCAACGTGTCAATTGATTAATATGCGTGAGGGAGAGAGAGCAAGACAGCGTTTGTGTTGTTTGGAGACATTTAGCGGCCGGCGGGGCTCTCTCTCTCTTTCTCTCGCGCGCACGCTCTTTCTCTCATGCCGGTGACAGGTGCAATATTCAATAAAAAATCAATAATTATTAATTTACTTTTTAAATTACATTTATATCTGAATATGTCAACCTATAGACTTTCAAATATCTACGTGTCATGAATTAATATGAATCTGTGTACAAAATGACATATAAACATATTTTCCTATTGTATTTTGCCTGAAAACACTTCCAGCACGCTTGCGTGTCACGTGAAAAATAGGCGTCGGTTCTGTTTCTAGCATGCACACATTTTCCGGGCCGCGCGTCTCATGCAGGCAGTCTACAAGCTCTAACCTGTTAACATGGGAGCCGAATTAAAAACAGACACGCCACGCAGCTGAGACGCTTGCGCCACGCATCTAGTGTGGTGCCGGCCGCGCGCTTGCGCTCTTTCTCTCTCGCGCGCACGCTCTCTGGCCCATACAGTTAAGAGCGCGAGCGTGCTCTCTGGCCCATACAGTTAATGAATAACGGATCAACTATGACAGCCTACATCGCACATCCTGCGATGTGACTATCGTGGATTCGTACATCGCGATATCGATGCTTAAACGACACATCGTGCAGCCCTACTATGAAGTGTAATTTTACATTTTAAGTGTAGTGTCATTATGGGAAATCACCTCTCTGAGTGGTTTCCGGTGCAGTCCGGAGTGAGACAAGGGTGCATCATCTCCCCTATCCTCTTCCTGGTCGCCATAGACTGGATCACAACCAACACCATAGCAGACAGACCCAGAGGCATCCAGTGGACTCTCTTCTCCCAGCTGGAAGATCTTGACTTCGCTGATGATCTTCCTCTCCTATCAACCAACCAGTACAACATGCAGGCTAAAACTGATAGGCTGAACAACTTTGCCAGACAAGTTGGGCTCAGTATTAACACCTCCAAAACACAAGTGATGTGTGTCACCTCCATTACCACAGCACCCATCCTTGTTAATGAGGAACCACTTGAGTTTGTGGAAAATTTCACCTATCTGGGCAGTCTCATCAGTAAGGACAGTGGGGCATCTAAAGATATTAAAGCAAGGCTGGGAAAGGCTCAGGGTGCCTTCTCCCAACTCCGTTCTATATGGAGATCAAAACAATACAGCCTTAAAACGAAGATGATCCTATATAACTGTAATGTAAAGTCTGTTCTGCTGTACGGTTCAGAGAGCTGTCCAGTTATCAAAACTGACATGAGGAGAATGGAAGTGTTCCATAATGGATGCCTCCGATGAATATGCCAGATTTTTTGGCCTAATAAGATCTCCAACAATGAATTGTACAAGAAAACCGGAAGCTGGAGTATCACTAAGGAGATTACACGAAGACGCTTAAGATGGATAGGACACATGTTAAGGATGTAGAAGGACTGCATCACAAAAGTCGCCCTAAGATGGACACCACCTGGTAAAAGAAAACCAGGGAGACCCAAAACCACCTGGCGCAGAACTGTGACACAAGAGCTGGAACAGATGAACCTGACATGCGGAGCATGACCGAATACAATGGAGAGTGCTCATTGAAGCCTTATGTCCCATAGGGGATACCTACCCCATTACACCTCCCCCCTTAAAAAAGAGGACCCTTGCAAAGGATCTCCAGTACTGTGCCTTCTTAATCTAGTCCCCCCTCACAACACCAATAGCAGCAACTCTGGAAATACCTAGGAAAAACCAGTGTCACAAAAAGGGAGAACAGAACAAATACATCAAATAAATCAGTCACAAAGACTCACATGGGGCACAAGATAAAGCATCAGCCAGGACGTTCTCTACACCCTTGATGTGTCAAATCTCCAAAGGAAAGGGCTGTAAAAAGAGAGACCAACGAATAAGATGTTGGTTTGGGCTTTGCAAAGAGTGCAAAAAGGTAAGTTGTTTATGGTCTGAAAATATCACACTTGGAAAGGTTCCACTTTTCAAATAAATGACAAAAAAACTGCAAAGTCCAAATCAAAGCCAAGGCCTAGTTTTCAATGGTGGGGGTGGTTCCCGGCGGGGCTGACAGGCTGGCTAGCGGAGTTGAACAGACTGTTGAATCCCGGCTAATCCCTGCCGTGGAGGACCGGAACTGGTAGATTGCGACTTCTCTTGACGATCCCGACTTCTACTGGACCACCCTTTGGGGAAAGGGCGGTGCTCGCTCCCCAGCCTCCAGATGTTGGGTTGCCTCCGCCAGCTCGATGGCCTCCCCCAGCTCGTCGACGTTGGTGGGATTCCGCATACTGGCCGCCTGCCGGAGAGGGCGGGGAAGGGCCCGTAGGTGGCGGTCCACTACTACATGCTCCGCTACCTGGTGTGCGGTGGGACCCCCGGCCAGTAGCCAGTGTTGGGCAAGGCGTGAGAGGTCACTTGCACACGGGCGGGCCGCCATGGGTTGTAGGACCAGTCATGGAACAGTTGGGGCGGCGCTAATGGCCAACAATCCAACCCGCCCCAAGATCTCCTTCTTCAGCTCTTCATATGAACTGCTCCTCTCAGGGGTAAGCATAAAGTATGCCTGTTGTGCTTTTCCCAGGAACAACGGCGTCACGATCCGTGCCCACTCGTCCCTGGGCCACGCCTCCCGGGCTGCAATCGCATCATCTGAAGGATTGTCTTGTCGTCATCAAGAGCCTTCATTTTGGGGGTGAGCTGGGTAGCCTGGGCTCGGGGGTCAAGTAGCGGAGTTCGCGCAGTGGCAGCCATGCGGAGGGCGGCGAGCTCTCGTTCCGTTTCACCTTGTCCAACAACCCGCCATCGAGGAGGTAACAGAAGATGTTGAGGTTAGGGACCATCGAGACATCACGCAGCCCCTGGTCCAGCGGTGAAACCTGCACCGGAGCCCTGCAAACCCCAGCTACAGCCTTGTTGACCAAGGATCAGCAACCTTTTTGGCATTATGTGGCATTTTATATTTTTCTGGTTAACCACTGTACCAACCAAGCCCCCCCCCAGTTCAGAATAATCTCTGTTAATGCGCTGCTTTAATTGATGCACATACACACACACCACTTGCACACAGAGATCTGAGATTGTGCTGTGTAAAAAAGTAACATTCAGAAGCTCATAAACTTGTCAGTGCTGCCACATGACTTTTATCACTCACTACTGAATCGCTACATTATATTTCTCAACAACAAGGGGGCAAAATCGCTTCATTGTTCGTTTGTCTCTTTCTTTCTCTCTCTCATCAAAATGGCCATATTTGAGAAAATTGTCATCACTGGATATAGCTGTCTGTCATTTATTATTTCTATCATAAAACATATTGTTAAAAGTTGACTGATATTAAATGATTTGCAGCTTCATCTTACCTCGCTCTCTTAACGTTAAACTGATGCTTCGCGCTCGGCTTCTGTGAATGGTAAACCCCGCCTACTTTGATTTGATTGGCAATCTCAGTAATTTTGACATTGATGAGCGCTGTTAGACTTTTAGAAGTTGTTAGAGTCTTTGATCCAGAGTAGGGCTAAAACGATTCCTCGAGTAACTCGATTACAAAAAATTATCGAGGCAAATTCCTCTGCCTCGAAGCCTCTTTTAATTTATTTTAAATCTCACATCAGGTTCTTTCGCAATGATTTTTTAATGTGACACAACACGTTTACGTCACCCACAAAGCGGAAGGAGACACAAGTCCTGCGTCCAAAATCGCATACTGCAAGGAGTCAGCAGTGTTTTGATTTGAGGGCGCAGGCAAACGTAAAGAGAACGTCGTGGTGTGTGTCCATTGCAAGATATAGCTGGCATGCCACAACTAGGGCCCTATGATTTCCGCAATGCAGAAAACGCGGACGCAATCGCGGAATCCAGTCATAAAAACTGAATCTACAGTTTAACGTGGAATGGCACAGAATTTGCAAAATTTTGAATTAATTCATCCAAAATAGGTCATTGCACTTACATCAAATCACAATATGGACTAATATCTGTAAATATTTAGCCTGAACAGTCTATTTAAATATGAATCCTGCATGTTCTGCGTGTCTCTGTTAATGAATGGTGCAGAAGCACGTCTCCGTTTATTAACACACACTGAAGGGCACGTGACGCTCTGGTGATTTCAGTATCTGTCGTCTCTCTAAATAAGGATGTGGAACACATGAATAACATCTCCAGAACTGCTATGACAGTCACTTCATGAGCATTTGACCGTTTGATTTGAGTAAAACTAGCATCACATCACACACAGAACTGTAAAGGTACGTCAACCCGTCAAAATAAAAGTCCGGTTAAAGCAGGCGGCAAGGAAGTCTACCGGAAGTTGAAGTCAGCAGCGTGCCGCCATCTTGTAGCAGAACTTCACTTTCGTTAGCATCCCATTGACCTCCCATTCATTTTGGCATCACTTTGACAGCGAATAACTTTACATCTGAGGCGTTTGAAGACTCCATTTGTCCATGATTTATTTCTAAAGATACACAACAATGTATAAAGGGCTCCATTACCTTCTGTGTTACATTATGGCCCCGTAGAAACAGTTTTTGTAAAAATAGGCAAACGATTGCGTCATAACCACTCGACTCTCTGTCGTACAGTGGAGAAATTACTGTACAGGAGGAGAAGCTCGCAGGCAATTAACTTAATATGGCGTACTGGCGTTATATTTTAAAATACTATACAAAATAATTAATCAGAATACTTACTCATGCTCACTCAAGCCAAAGAACTCCCTGCTCAAGCTCGCCGTCTCTGCAAGATTAACGATGGAAGTTTGCACGCACAGCTACTAGAAGATTTACATCTGTCAGACAGGTTGCTGACATCATCAAGCTTAGTTTGAGTCTGCGCGTCAGAAATGGAAGTGCTTAAAATAGCTAAGAAAGGGCTTCACTTGTCTCAATTGAGTTCCAATGGGGTCGCTGTGTCCCTTTCTTTTACCGTCTATGGGTCAAAGACTATTGTTCAGCAGAATGTACATAGCCTACTACAAAACATAATTTTTTATAAGGTTTAAGGTTTAATCACATTGTTTCTTCCATGTTTTATTTTTAATAGTAGATCTCCTTTGTTTACCAATAAGTTCAGTTTTCAATAATTAAAAGATAAATTAATGTTTTATGTGTTTAATGTTTAATGTGCATCTCAGAAAATGCTTTATTTAAAACCCCAACTGAATGGCACTTAAATGCACTTAATTCATTTGTCAACTTTATTGTCATTGTTCACAGTACAAGTACAGACAGAGAAACAATGGGTAATAATTAAATGTTTATTTTTGATGTATGCATTGCATTCTATGCATTTAAAAAATAAAAATATTTTTTTTTCTAAAAAAGTAAACTTAGTTGTTAATTTTAAGAGACCCAGGAGTCTTATTTTCTCTTGCATGATTAATATTGCACTTTAAATAAGCAAAAACACGTTTTATACGATTACTCGATTAATCGATGGAATTTTTGGTAGAATACTCGATTACTAAAATATTCGATAGCTACAGCCCTAATCCAAAGCACCTAGTATGTGCAGTGTTTGCAAAAACTAGCGCAAGTTAATTCTCACAATTTAATTGGATTTTTTAGCTCCTAACAGGTGTTGTAACTATGAGAAGTTATTACCTCAAAATGTATGTCAGTATGCAGTTTTCCAGATTGCTCGTGTGCCAGCGATTATCCCTCTGCGTCCCATAGGTTGCCAACCCCTACTGTAGATGGATTGGTCTGCTTCAAGTCGAATACACAGCTGCTGCTGCCACCTTATGACACTTCAAGTTATGTATTCTGTCATTGATGACAGTAGCTCATTGGAAAACGATTAAAAATGCCCTTCATTTTGTTTGAACTAATACATGCTGCTGCCTGCCAGGTCCTAATATATATATATATATATATATATATAATCTCATAAATATTGTTATTGCAAATATTCTTGAAATATCGTGATATAATTTTGAGGCTATATTGCCCACCTACAGTATTGTTCAAAATAATAGCAGTACAATGTGACTAACCAGAATAATCAAGGTTTTTCGTATATTTTTTTATTGCTACGTGGCAAACAAGTTACCAGTAGGTTCAGTAGATTCTCAGAAAACAAATGAGACCCAGCATTCATGATATGCACGCTCCTAAGGCTGTGCAATTGGGCAATTAGTTGAATTAGTTGAAAGGGGTGTGTTCAAAAAAATAGCAGTGTGGCATTCAATCACTGAGGTCATCAATTTTGTGAAGAAACAGGTGTGAATCAGGTGGCCCCTATTTAAGGATGAAGCCAACACTTGTTGAACATGCATTTGAAAGCTGAGGAAAATGGGTCGTTCAAGACATTGTTCAGAAGAACAGCGTACTTTGATTAAAAAGTTGATTAGAGAGGGGAAAACCTATAAAGAGGTGCAAAAAATGATAGGCTGTTCAGCTAAAATGATCTCCAATGCCTTAAAATGGAGAGCAAAACCAGAGAGACGTGGAAGAAAACGGAAGACAACCATCAAAATGGATAGAAGAATAACCAGAATGGCAAAGGCTCAGCCAATGATCACCTCCAGGATGATCAAAGACAGTCTGGAGTTACCTGTAAGTACTGTGACAGTTAGAAGACGTCTGTGTGAAGCTAATCTATTTTCAAGAATCCCCCGCAAAGTCCCTCTGTTAAAAAAAAGGCATGTGCAGAAGAGGTTACAATTTGCCAAAGAACACATCAACTGGCCTAAAGAGAAATGGAGGAACATTTTGTGGACTGATGAGAGTAAAATTGTTATTTTTGGGTCCAAGGGCCACAGGCAGTTTGTGAGACGACCCCCAAACTCTGAATTCAAGCCACAGTACACAGTGAAGACAGTGAAGCATGGAGGTGCAAGCATCATGATATGGGCATGTTTCTCCTACTATGGTGTTGGGCCTATTTATCGCATACCAGGGATCATGGATCAGTTTGCATATGTTAAAATACTTGAAGAGGTCATGTTGCCCTATGCTGAAGAGGACATGCCCTTGAAATGGTTGTTTCAACAAGACAATGACCCAAAACACACTAGTAAACGGGCAAAGTCTTGGTTCCAAACCAACAAAATTAATGTTATGGAGTGGCCAGCCCAATCTCCAGACCTTAATCCAATTGAGAACTTGTGGGGTGATATCAAAAATGCTGTTTCTGAAGCAAAACCAAGAAATGTGAATGAACTGTGGAATGTTGTTAAAGAATCATGGAGTGGAATAACAGCTAAGAGGTGCCACAAGTTGGTTGACTCCATGCCACACAGATGTCAAGCAGTTTTAAAAAACTGTGGTCATACAGCTAAATATTAGTTTAGTGATTCACAGGATTGCTAAATCCCAGAAAAAAAAATGTTTGTACAAAATAGTTTTGAGTTTGTACAGTCAAAGGTAGACACTGCTATTTTTTTGAACACACCCCTTTCAACTAATTGCCCAATTGCACAGCCTTAAGAGCGTGCATATCATGAATGCTGGGTCTTGTTTGTTTTCTGACAATCTACTGAACCTACTGGTAACTTGTTTGCCACGTAGCAATAAAAAATATACTAAAAACCTTGATTATTCTGGTTAGTCACATTGTACTGCTATTATTTTGAACAATACTGTATACTGGAGCTGTTAAACACTGCTAAACAAAAATCCATGATGGGGCACTTTAAACCGAAGTTCACACGTTTGAGCTCAGAAGAGATTAAATAAAGGACTAAATGTTACAGTCCCTAGTGTTACTCGGATACAGATTCCCTAGTAAATTCTTGAAGAAAAATGGCTGCTGTAAGGCTTTATCACCAAGATACATCATCAGTTGTGTACCTCAGCATCACGGGGTGTTTTGCCCATTTATCACAAGACACCCTCTGCTGAGGCAGGCCTATTACAGGTTGATCAGGCTTGGTTATCTGCTCTCCTTGGCAGTCCATCTGGTGTCACTCCTTTTCATCCACAGCCAGTGAATTGTCCACTTGGCGGTGTAGGCCAGCTCTTTGATTGCCTGTCTATGAGCCTACGCACCTAAATACAGTAACAACAATAATGTGCATACAAGGATTTATGTCTTGAAGATATAGCCTAAAGTAAATAAATCAGCACAGAAATAATGATCCTCTTACTATACATAATCCATTTAGATTTATTCTTTATTAAATAAATAATGGATAATTCACCCAAAAATGAAAATTCTGTCATTAATTACTCAACCTTATGTCGTTCCAAACCCGTAAGACCTCTGTGGTGCGGCTAACAGCTTCATAAAATTACGGTTGAACCCCTGATGTCACATGGATTATTTTACCAATCTCCTTACTGCATTTCTGGATGATGATGGTGTAAGGACCTTTGCTGTCTTTGGGAGGGTCAGAGAGATCTCAGATTCCATCAGAAATATCTTAATTTGTGTTCCGAAGATGAACCGAGGTCTTATGGGTTTGGAACCACCATGAGGATGAGTAATTAATGACAGAATTTTCATTTTTGGGTGAACTAACCCTTTAACATGATGATAAAAAGTCATTTATTTTGTTAATTTAATGGTCTTAGTCACATTTATAATATTATATAAATTTTAATGTAATTTCTCATTTTTATTAAAATTGTTGAGAACAAGATGTTCAAATATTTGAGTTATGTTAAAAATATGATAAAGTTTTATAGTTTTCAGATAGCGCTTTGAGAATATTATTCAGCCATTGACCCCAAATCAGTCTACAGTTGTCTTTTTATTTTTATTTCAGGTAGAATTCTCATATCCTCCCATTATTCCTGGGGCGGGTCATGACAGTAACACACTTCCAGAAGAATGGAAATATCTGCCTTTCCTGGCACTGCCAGATGGAGCTCACAATCATCAAGAAGGTAAAGTCTCAATTTACTCTAGACTTCACTAAAACAGTTGAAGGGTTTATGAAATTCTACCTAAATTATTTTGTTTTGTATTAATTGTATATTTCTGATTGGTCATTGTAAAATCAGCAGATATATCTGTGATTGTCTATGTTGCTCAATGCTACAAAACATATTGTAAATAGAAAACAGCCCTGCCCCACAAGTTGAGGGGATTGGTTACATGTTTGTGATGGTAGAAAACAGGGGCGGCTTGAGACTTGAGTCTTTAGTATGCTGCAGTACACTGATAAACTTGCACATGGGTTGTCTTTAAGCATTTTAAAAACACCAGACTGTACAAAGCAAGCAAAAATAAAAACTAGATTTTTTTTTACCATAGAGGGTTTGAATAGACTAAATACGTTTCTTAAGTGTTAATAAGTGTTTTGGGTTCTTTTGGGTTTATTGTTTAGGGTTTGGTCTCCTACCGTATCGCATACCTTGTGAGTGTTTTGCGCTTGATTAGTCCTTTGTTGTGATAAACAGTAAAGTGTGTTCTGCTGAAATCAATTTCCGTTTTGTCAAATGAGTATTAAAAAGTTAGCATACTGTATCAGCGTTCGCGGCAGCACTTGCGTGAAAGTCTCCTCAGTTTGATGACCGAAGATTTTAAAGACCATCGACTCTACAGTTGCGACTCCACTGTGCAGGGACACCGGCAAGGGACATATGTATCACTTTTGATTGGGGCTATGATATATGGACCAAAAAAACCTATCGCAATTTCATTGATCAATTTTGCGATTTTGATTTTCAGCACAATTTTGACACACACAGAAATGCTTGCTTTACAGTCATAAATGCATTCAGTTTGAATTTGAAACCTATTTCCAAAAGAAAACCAATTAGAACTTTATCAGAGAGTTATAACATATCTCTTGAACAGACATAAGTCAAAATAATCACTAAGTAAATGTGTGACAAAATGTCTAGACATATGGCAAAAAAATATAATAATAATAAATAAATAAAAATATGTGTCCAGGGTTTTTTATTTTATTTTATTTTTATTTATTATTTTTTTTGCCATGCATTGGTCATAGAGCTCATTGTAGTGGTGCCTCATGTGTTGAAAGCACATTAAAATAATGCGCTAGTGCGAATCTCTCCAAACACATGCAGATTTCCTTTTGCTCTGTCACAAAACCAGACACGTGTGCTCAGATACACGCTGCTCACACCTCACACTTAAAACTTTTCTCCTCTCACTCAAATTGTGTCCCCTGTACTCACAACTCTCTCTATGCTAATGCCCTATCGCACCTTTCTTTTTCTAATCTTTTCTGTTCACATCTTTCGCATCTTTTACCACATGCAATGTGAACGCTCTGATCTGTTAACATGGGCTTGAAAAAAAATACGCACCACAGACAGAGTGTGTGAACCTGGAGTTATGTAGGCATAGCCTATGCCCAGTCTGTTCTGTTCTAGCTCTCCGTTTAGATATTTATGGTCTTTTTGGCCAGGATAAGAGATTTATACCATTTAGTTGGGTGTGTCTGCCTCACACTGACCACACAGGTAAATAATCCAACACAAAATGTAGCCTTTTTCTTTGTGAACATAATTATTCAGGAATTAATCAACATAAAGGAATTAGTATCATAGATGGATTTGAATACAAATCCTATTCCAAAAAAGCTGGGACACTGTACAAATTGTGAATAAAAACAGAATGCAATGATGTGGAAGTTTCAAATTTCAATGTTTTATTTAGAATATAACATAAATGACATATCAAATGTTTAAACTGAGAAAATTTATAATTTTAAGGGAAAAATAAGTTGATTTTCAATTTCATGGCATCAACACATCTCAAAAAAGTTGGGACAAGGCCATGTTTACCACTTTGTGGCATCGCCTTCTTTTTTTTTTATAACAGTCTGTAAACGTCAGGGGACTGAGAAAACAAGTTACTTAAGTTTAGGAATAGGAATGTTGTCCCATTCTTATCTAATACAGGCTTCTAGTTGCTCAACTGTCTTAGGTCTTCTTTGTCGCATCTTCAGTTTTCCACTTTGCCACTGTTCATTTTAAAAGAGCCTTGGCCCAGAGAAAGCACCTGTGCTTCTAGATGATGTTTAGATATGGCTTATTTTTTGACCTATAGAGTTTTCGCCGACAATGGCGAATGGCACGGTGGATTGTGTTCACCGACAGTGTTTTCTGTAAGTATTCCTGAGCCCATATTGTGATTTCCATTACAGTAGCATTCCTGTATGTAATGCAGTGCCGTCTAAGGGTCCAAACCTTAATTCACACTAGGGACTACCAATATGGTGTGACGCGGATTCACTTTCATGATGTCATGAGCAATCCAGTTCTCTATTATAGTTCAGTGTGACCAACTCTTACTATGTGTTTCCATATCCCTACAATAACTACCATTTGCCAGTGGTGGAAAGAGTACTGAAAATTTAGCTACATTGATAAAATAATACTCAATTACAAGTAAAAGTACTGCTGTCAAAACAGTACTTAAGTAAAAGTAAAAAGTACTCCTCTCAAAAAATTCTCAGAGTAAAAGTTACTAGTTACTTTTTAGCTGGCGATATTTAATTACCAAAAAATATTCATATCAAAGATCTATGTGGATGGATAATAGCAACTTTGAACAAAACCCACTTTTATCTTATTGACAAAGTATGTGAATTAGAGTTCATGATATAGGGATTTCTAACTTCACTACCTTGGTTGGATAGGAGTGGTAAAAGGGGTCCTATAATGCTCTTTTACAATGTCTTGAATTTGTGAGAATGGTGTTTTAAACTCAAATATACGGTTTATTTAAAAATGTGTTTAGCCGATTTTCGGAGGTTGTCTATTCGCGTCTTTGCATTGACTTAACATTGAAATCACTCGCTCCAGACGCTCTATTCACATCTGGCGTGAACGCACCATAAGAGTTGGATAGTGTTCTGTTTATTGTGCAGTAACTGTAGGCCTAATATACAGTTACAGAGATTTGCACTAATGGCCAGGTTTCCCTTTGTTTCTTTTTACCCAAGTTTAAATTAGTTTGTCTTAATTTTGCACTTGAATTTTATTTTCAATATTTATTTTTATATGTTTTTATTTCTATGCATACCAAACGGCAGGCTGCAATCTATTGAGTTCAAATAAATACAAGATTTTCTAAAATCAAGTACGCTGCTGTTTGCAGATTTACCGGATTTGCGTCGTTGCGGACATCACACTCCCGAGTCGAATGCACAGTCTGAACTACCGAAGATGCACGTCCAAAATCAGCGTACTTTGTATTGAGAAACGCACGCAGACCTACGTCACCAGTCTATTTGCCTAATCTTCCCGGTACTTTACACCACGGTGGAAACGCTGTTGCTTTCTGCGTTTCCACTCGGGAGTGTGATGTCCTCGACGACGCAAATCCGGTAATACTGCAAACAGCAGTGTACTTCATAACTTCAGTCTGCTCGTCTTGGTTACTGCAATTTTCCTCTCTGTATATTTACAATAAAACTAAATAGGATATCAAATACCACTGCCTCCTTTCGTTTTCATTTAAACATAATAACAGCTGCAGAAATGTACTTAGTTCAGGGATATGTGTATATGCAGCCATTACAATGAAACGAAATATTATATAAATTTGCCTTTTTTATTTTCATTTTAACATATAGATCAATTGAATACAGACCAAAGAAAACCTGTTAGATTTACCCCGCAGCTAAATTATATTTTATGTCTAACCACTAAAGAGACATCAGAGCAAGCGGCACATATCAGAAGGTCTTGCCGAAGTGAGGCTGCTTCTCGGCGGATAGATGATCACTGAGCTCTCGCTGATTAAGTGGAGTTGACCGTGTCTGAGATCGGCGAAACACATTTTTAAATAGGCGCTGTCTTTATAAATTAACCACAGATTTGAGTTTTAAACAACTACATTCTCGCCTGAAATACTTTTAAAATTACATTTCATGACACAATAACAGTAATATTTTGAAAATGTTGATCCGAATAAATGGTGGTTGAACTCAACCAACGCTGCGTGAACTCAACCAATCAGGATGTTTAGCGCCCAAGTACCGCCCCCAAAAGTTCCGGAACTTTGAAAAAGTACCACCCTGCCAGCAGGGACTTTCTGAGGGGCATTTTTTTATCCGGAACTTTATTTAGTTCCTGGTTCCTGTGGTGGAAACGCACCGAGTACCAGGACAAAGTCCCTAGTTCCTGGGTAAAGTTCCTGCGGTGGAAACGGGGCAATAGTTCCTGGTGAAAAAAGTTCCTGGTACAAATGTTCTGGGTAATTTCGGTGGAAACATGGCATTAGTGACAGTCTCTGCATTTCAGTGTAGCCTGTGTTGCCTCTTTTCAGAAGTACTGTATGATTTGTACCATTTTAGAAGCAAGCCATTCCTTCAAGAAATTCAGTCTATTCAGGCCTCTTTTACTCTGACAGGTCTATTTTAGGGAAGAATCTTTCTAACTGCTTTGAACTTAGAACAGACCAGATGAATTACTTACTGTTATCTGGATGTCAGTCTTTTTATTTATCCTCCATCTTTGATGAAATAATGCATTAGCACTTTTTTGAACTGACTGATTGAATGCATTGGCTTACTGGACCTTTGAAACAAAAAAACTTTCCAGGAGTTTACCAGTTTTATTTCAGAGATTTATTTATCCTCTGAAAGCTAACTAAATAAGCTTTCCATTGATGTTTGGTTTGTTAGTATAGGACAATGTTTGGCCAATATAAAAACGTTTTGAAAATCTGGAATCTGAGAATGCCAAAAAATTAACATACGGAGAAAAATCACCTTTAAAATTGTCCAGATGAATTCTTAGCAATTCATATTAGTACAACCAGAATGCAATGATTTGTGGAGGTTTCAAATTTCAATATTTTTATTCAGAATAAAACAAAGATGACATATCAAATGTTTAAATTGAGAAAATGTATAATTGTAAGGGAAAAATAAGCTGATTTTAAATTTCATGGCATCAACACATCTAAAACCCACTGTGTGGCATCCCCTCTTCTTTTTATAACAGTCTGCAAACCTCTGTGTTTGTTGTCCCATTCTTGTCTTAGGTCTTTGTTGCATCTTCCTCTTTATGATGCGGCAAATGTTTTCTATGGGTGAAAGATCTGGACTGCAGGCTGGTCAATTCAATACCCGGATCCTTCTTCTAGGCAGCTTTGATGTTGTAATTGATGCAGTATGTGGTCTGGCATTGTCATGTTGAAAAATGCAAGGTCTTACCTGAAAGAGACCACGTCTGGATGGGAGCATATGTGGTTCTAGAACTTGGATATACCTTTCAGCATTTATGTTGCCTTTCCAGATGTGCAAGCTGACTATGCCACATGCACCCATGCAAATCCAATTCCATCAGAGATGCAGGCTTCTGAATTGAGCACTGATAACAATTTGGGTTGTCCTTGTCCTCTTTAGTCTGGATGACATGGCGTCCCAGTTTTCCAGAAAGAACTTCAAATAGAGTTTTAGCCGTCAATGGCTAATGGCACGGTGGATTGTGTTCACTGACAATGTTTTCTGGATGTATTACTGAGCCCATGTTGTGATTTCCATTACATTAGCTTGTGATCCAGTGCCGTCTAAGGGCCCGAATATAATGGGCATCCAGTATGGTTTTCCGGCCTTGACCCTTATGCACAGAGATTGTTCCAGATTCTCTGAATCTTTGCATGATATTATACACTGTAGATGATGATAGCTTCAAACTCTTTGCAATTTTTCTCTGAGAAACTCCTTTCTGATATTACTCCACTATTTTTCGCCGCAGCATTGGGGGAATCTGGGAGACACTGCCACCCTGAGAGGCTCTTTTTATTACCAATCATGTTGCCTATTGACCTAATAATTTGCAAATTGGTCCTCCAGCTGTTCCTTATATGTACATTTAACTTTTCCGGCCTCTTATTGCTACCTGTCCCAACTTTTTTGGAATGTGTAGTTCTCATGAAATCCAAAATGAGCCAGTATTTGGCATGACATTTCAAAATGACTCACTTTCAACATTTGATATGTTACCTATATTCTATTGTGAATAAAATATACGTTTATGAGATTTGTAAATTATTCCATTCCTTTTTTACTCACGATTTGTACAGTGTCCCAACTTTTTTGGAATCAGGTTTGTAATCATAAATTAAGTTTTGATATAGTTATGGTCAGAAATTTACAAAGTATCTTCATAGAACATGATCTTTACTTAATATCCTAATGATTTTTGGCTTTAAAAAAAAATGTATAATTTTGACGCATACAATATTTAAAATAGCCAAAAATATACCCCAGCGACTTAAGACTGGTTTTGTGGTCCAGGGTCTTATATAGTTTATGTAGATAAATTGGGGCTATATTTTTTACTACTCTGCATGCCTCTTTGACATGCTCTGGGAAGGCGCAGCCAACACTTTAAAAACCCCTGCAATAAACAATACACAATACATTCAGTGTCACATGATCTTCAGAAATCATCCTAATATGCTGATTTGCTGCTCAAGAAACATTATTATTATTATTATCAATATTTAAAACAGTTGAGTAAATTTTTTTCAGGATTCTTTGATGAATATAAAGATCCAGAGATCAGAATTTATCTGAAATAAAAAGCTTTTGTAACATTATACGCAATACCATTCAAAAGCAGCAAATCAGTATATTAGAATGATTTCTTATAGAGGTGCTCCGATCACGATCGGCCGATCGTTAATGCGCATCTCGTCAGTAAAGCCGGTTTTCTAATCAGCGGTTAATTCCATCAGGTGCGTGATTTCACATAGAGCAGCTGTTACTACACAGAGCCGTTGTTAACTGAGAAGATGCGCAAATAAACGCTGAAAATTGACGTGATTTGCGCATCTTCTCTATTAACAATGGCTCTGTGTAGTAACAGGTGCTCTATGTGAAATCACGCACCTGATGGAATTAACCGCTGATTAAAAAAACCGGCTTTACTGACGAGATGCGCACAACGATCGGCCGATCGTGATCAGAGCACCCCTAATTTCTCAAGGATCATGTGACTGGAATAATGATGCTAAAAATTCAGCCTTGAAATCATAGGAATAAATTACATTTAAAAATATAATCAAATAAAAAACAATTATTTTAAATAGTAAAAAATTGTTACAAATTTTCCTGTTTTTGCTGTTCTTTAAATCAAATACATGCAGACTTGATCTGCAGAATATACTTCTATAAAAACAATGTTACTGTTTAAAAATGTTTGACTGGTAGTATATATTGTGAATAAAATTGTTTATCCAAAAATAAAACATCTAATCACTTACCTTTAATTTTTTCTTATCCATATTATATATACTTACAAAAGGAGATCTTATGCAGAATTGTATTCAGTTAATTTTCATATAGTAATTAAATGGTAATTAAGAAGGTTTCTCTGTCATCTCATTTTGTTTTTCAAATATATTTATTTGTATAAATTAATTGTATAATAATTGTAATTAATATTATTTCCCAAAGCTGAAGTGATAAGAATATCTTTTATTTGTTATGTATAACAGTATTTTAACTAATTGCAAGAGCAGAATAATCAATCAAATTCTATTGATTAATTGGTAAAATAATTGAAAGTGAGAAAACACTGTATTTCCAGACTGTATATCTGTTATTAAACAGTACTTTGTGTTTCTTTACGGACAGACACTATCTACTTTCATTTGCCCCCTCTGGATGGCCAGCAGAAATGTGTTTATGGAGTTTCTTGCTACAGACAGATGGAGGCTAAGGTTTGTCCATGAATAATTTATACTAATTCTTGTCACATTTTGCTGTTTTGTTTATTTTATAAAAAGAGAAAAAGAAAATTGATTTAATTTTAGTTATTTTAGATTAGGGAACACTATAACCAGTTGCTTATTAGCCTGCATATTATTAACATGGTTGTTTATTAGCATTTACTGTATAAAGCACTTATTAATGTCTTATTCTGTATGACCATATTCTAGATCCCTTAAGCCTATCCCATACCTTAACATAACTACTACAACATCTTCCTTACTTACTATCAACAAGCAGCAAATTAGGAGCTAATTGAGGGAAAACCCTTAGTTAATAATGAATATGTGTTCCCTAATCTAAAGTGTAACATAAATTTTTAAGCATAAGCCAGAAGAATGTAGTCTGATGCTATTATAATGATAGCATGCTGTTATTAGTAAAAGAGATGTTTCTTAATGAAGTCAGCCAATTAAAGGATAACGTAAAATGGTTTTCTCAATCCAACATAATTTCTTCTTAATAAAAAATAAATGAGGTATTTTGACATATATTTTAATCACATTGTGTCTAATCTGATATTTTAATGTTTTGTGTTACAGGCACTAAAAGTACGAGAGGCAGATATCACAAGAGAGACAGTTCAGAAGAGTGTTTGTGTTCTTAGTCGATTGGTAAGACATGTATATGGCAGAGAAACCTTTATTTACATAAAAATACCTGCTTGTTTCTGAAAATTATTAATGTAATGTATTGTTGTTTCAGCCACTGTTTGGTCTGATACAGGCTAAACTTCAGCTCATAACTCACGCTTACTTTGAAGAAAAAGATTTCTCTCAGATCTCCATCCTAAAGGCAAGTTCCTTCACACACATTTCATCTGAAGAACTAATACAGCTAGTAAAAATGCTTTTATGAGATGCGCAATATTTATGTCAGATTTGTTTAAAGATGTAGAACTCCAGTCATATCAGTGTTTACAAAATATTAAATGGTCTAAAATTAAGTAACCCCTTAGAAAACAGTAAATATAATATAAATCAACACACTGAAATTAACAGCATATGTATGTGTGAAAAGGATTTTTATCTGCCCACTTTCAGTTCCAGAATAAATTAATCAGGGTTGTCAAATATATGTTTGAACAGATTATTTTTTATAGTAACTGCAAATATTTGCTTTTGTGTAATGCTGCATCAACACAGATTTCGATATAAAAAGACGGCCAGAAGCAGAGAATCACTCAGTGCATCTTTCATGAATTTTTGTTTTTGGTTCTTTGAAGGAGCTGTATGATCATATGAACAGATCTTTAAGCTGTACAGCACTGGAGGGATCACAGATTTATCTGGGTAATTCAAAAACACTTTTCACTACTAAAATTGAGTAATTCAAGAATCTGCTTTTCACTAATATAACTGATCATTTAACCTCTAAATAACAGTAATTGGATGAGGAGAGTGCAATGTCCAAATTTACTTTACAAATACACATTCTTTTGTCTTATTGTGTGTAACTTAACACATCCTACTTTTTTTAAGAATCCAGTAAAAACCTATAGAAAAAACAGTTCAATCTTAATTTTTTTAGACTAGAAGATTTTATTTTATACATAAAAGTCCTGCATTATGGAAGTCAGTTGGTTACAAATGATGTTTCATGTTATCTTTAAATGCTTTTTAGGAGTATTTGGATAACTACTCAAGCACCAGTTATGAAATTGTGAAGCAAATTTTATTTATGGTGTTTTCATGACAACTTTGGGACTTGATAAAGTACAAATTATCATTTGAAATAAATGTGGCCATAGTATACATAACCCTATTAACTTCCTATTTTCCAACTTTTTTTTATTTACATTTTTATTAACTAAAGGTCTGTCTGCCCGAGATTTGATTCTGCACTTTAAACACAAGGTAAAGGACTGGACTCTTTCTTTTTTTAATTCTGCTTCATCCTTATGCATAATATGAATTGATCAAAATGCTTTTTTTCTCTCTATTTGCTGTAGGTTTTGATTCTCTTTAAACTGATTCTGCTAGAAAAGAAGGTCATTATTACCATGTCAATACACATTTTATAGTAAAGTGGATTCTCATAGATGAGTCTAGTTGTAATGACACAAGTATTTATCTTCCTTTAGATCCTATTTTATGTGTCTCCAGTGAAGAGATTGGTTGAAACTCTGATGACCGTCCTGTCATTGTTTCCAGGTAAAAAGTTTGTGATCTGTTGTCAGATTTGCTTGGTGGGTGTGTTACTCAAACTAAAAACTGAAGCACTGACTCAGTAACTTGCCAGTAACAAGATTCTTAAAAATTATATTAAATTATCTAATACAAACAATTTTTTGGCTTTTAATTTTACATACTCTGATAATCATTTTATAATATGCTAATGACTATATGTTTCCAAAGAAATTGCACGTTTGCTTCTAAACCAGAGTTCGACTGGCTATAGGGAGCAGAGCACTGAGATTTTTCTCATTTGTGAGCTTTGACTAGAGTACAGGCCGAGTCTGTTTAAAAGTTTTATTTCAAAGTATCAGTATTTATGTTAAGGTGTGACAAACTCAAAATCATGTTCGTATGCATAAAGACGATGCTTTAAATGAGCATAATGATAATTTACATAATGAACAAGCATAATGATAATAGTTTTATACAATAATTTTACACAATGCCAATTTCATTCAAGTAAGTTTGATTTTATATTGAACAAAATCAGTTTTTTCAGACTCAAGAAAATGAAATGTTCTTTACTGTTGTTTATTGACAATAGTAGCTTACACTGAAAGGTTTTATTCGGAGTAGGATTGTGAGTGTCTGCTACGTTAATCATGAACTTTGAGTCAAACTGAGTTGACAGAGAAAAGTAAGTTCAGTGAGCCTACTGAATGAACCTGATCTAAACTGGGTTGGAATTGGTTTGGTTTTTGGTTTTGTCAACCCTAAACCTACTGTGAAACTCAGAGCGTGTTCATCCTGCTTTATGCAACTGAACTCAGTACCTTATTGTCACGTTTATACAGTTGAAAAGTACAGTTCCAGTTTGGTAGAAACCAACAGAAACTTCAGTTTAGTTGGTGGCCAGTCCAGCATAAAATAAGTAACTTGTCAATGTAAATGTGTCAGACTAATTGCATTGTTAATATTTTTCTGTAATTTAGTATAACTGTTTCATTTTGTGATTTGTAAAAACTGAAATATCTGCATCAATAATTGTGTGAGCAAGGCGGTTTTCCCCAGAGTTTGTAGTTCTTTTGCCAGAGCCAGGAACAGACTAGATTGTTCTGCAACAGCTAACAGAAAGTCAACCAAAACCCATGCTTCATTGTTCTGTCAATTTTGTAAATCAAGTTTCTGACTTGTTTATTCCCAAAAGTAACTTTTATGTTGTGAAAAATGTATTTGTTTTGTAGGTGTAATAGAGCATGGACTGGCAGATTCCTCTCACTATCAGCCCCGGAGGAGCATCTCAGAGGACTTCAGTTCACCAGAAATCATATCTGCAGATGAAGAATCACTCTCTGTGTCTACTACAGATATTATTAACATATCAAAAGAGCTTGAGGACAGGTATGATGTCAGTGATCAGTCGGATCAATCAAAGCCTTGTAACACTACTTTGGACACACACTACCTTCAGCCTCATGCAGAAGGCTTGCTGGACTCAGAGTGCGAATGGGAGACACTGGAGCCTCATGTGGTGGGCGAAATGGAAGGGAAAGTAGACATAGCTCATTTAAATATGTTTGACACAGATTCAGGACTGCCAATAACAGTACAGCCACAGTCGGCCACAGGACAGGGAATATTGACCTCGGGCCTGGTATCTGGGCTGCAAGAGGACCAGTATGGACTACCACTCGCTGTCTTTACAAAGGTGTGCACACAAAACACAATCCACATCCACCATAATGGTATCTACAGTACACTTGTTCAAGTTAAGTTTTATTATAGCATTTTTAATATATATGTTAGAACTATATGCCATCCAAATATCACAGTATGAACATTTGTTTTGTAATTTTTGGATTACCTCAAGGCTACATTGGCTAACAAAGACAACTGTTAGATATTTCTATATTTGGCTGAGCAGTCATTTGGGTGGTCAGTGTATTAGATTTCTCACATATATAAAAATACATAAAGTAAGTAAGCTTGACCACTGTTCTTGTGATAAGATTAATTTGTTGAAGGTAGTAGTTTAGCACAGTTCCTCAGCAGCAATGTTTGTGTTTCAGCCTTCAAATGAATCTTAACCCAAAGTTCTGTCTGTGGGACACAGCTTTTTACTTAAATCTAATTAGCATACAAGATATCACAAGGAGCCCCCCCTATTATCTTTCACAACAGAGAAGCAATATCAAATACAGCTACAGTTTTTCAAGTAATTTCCAGGGTCTAGACAGATGTGGAAAATTTTGCCTATTATATATATATAATGTATGTATATATGTATGTATTTTAATGGTGCTCCGATCACGATCGGCCGATCGTTATGCGCATCTCGTCAGTAAAGCCGGTTCTCTAATCAGCAGTTAATTCCATCAGGTGCGTGATTTCACATAGAGCAGCTGTTACTACACAGAGCCGTTGTTAACTGAGAAGATGCGCCAAAAAACGCTGAAAATGAAGTGGATTTGCGCATCTTCTCTATTAACAACGGCTCTGTGTATTAACAGCTGCTCTATGTGAAATCACGCACCTGATGGAATTAACTGATAACAAAAAAATAAATAAATAAATATATAAATATATATATATATATATATATATATATATATATATATATATATATATATATATATATAAATAATCATAATCTGATAAAAATACTATTATAATCTAGGTCAGTGGACAATTCAGCAGCAAAATATACTCTAGAAAAATCATGGGTGCACAATAATTTAATAAAATCAAGTGAAATATTTTATTCACAAAAAGTGATTAAGTCTAAAATCTGGTAAAATGTTACACATTGCTCTTTGTATTGTTGTGAAATACATTAATCAAAAAACAAGTAAATCCATTTATACAGAAATATAAAACAAATTTATTTTAAATGTATAGCACAGAAATAAAGACAGCAGCATATGATAGATAGGACAGAACAAGAAAGACTATTAATAATCTTTGATTGCGCAGAAAAGTTTTATAATACCAAAGGCTCCAATAAGTAGCACAGAGCGCTTATGCCTGCACTTGACACAACACGGCGTCACAGTGCACAGCCCTCCGAGTTCACATAGAAAAGTTAGTACAAAGGGAAGAGATATTGATACATAGCATATTAAATATGTGTGTTAGTTTATTGAGCCTTTTCTTTTAATAGTTTTAAACATCAGTTACCGTGCGCTCTTTTGAGAAGTGTTTAATTGTTTCTACTGTAATAACCGAACGCTACACGCAGTTGATTGCTGAATGGAGGATGACAGACAGCTTCAGCAGAAAGAAGAGTTTGTGAAATTGAATTTAATTCTTTAAATATTCGTCTGTTGATCACATTGAATTATGGAACAGCTTCAGAACACGTAAAACTATAGTGAACAAAACCTTTTTGGTGCTTTTTGGTTTTTGTGCCTTTCGTGGGGCTCAAAAAATAACACAGAATAGTATATGTACAATATCAGATTTGGATCAGTCTCGTCTGACCGATAACTGACCTGGTAGAAAATGGCACTATCGGAGCCAATACGTATTATGCGTATCGGACCGATGCATCCCTAGTTAGTAGTCTCTACTAACTTTGCACATCTAGACATTGCAATATTTGCCCACTATTCTTTGCAGAATTGCTCAAGTTCAGTTAAATTTGATAGTGACCCTTTATGGACTGCAGTCCAGGACAACAGATTTTCCAGAAGGATTTGACGGTGTTTTGTCCCATCTATTTTTACTTCTATCCTGACAAGTGCTTCAGTCCCTGCTGCAGAGAAACACCCCCGTAACAGAATATAACCACATTCATGCTTTACTGTAGGAATGCTGTTATTTGGATGGTGAGCAGTATTACAGTATTACATTGAGCAGTATTACAGTACTGAATGTGTTCTTTCTCGAGGAGTGGCCTTTTTCTTCCCATACAAGCCACATTTGTAGAGAATATGTGATATTATCACATGCACACAATGGCAACTCTTTGCCATAAACATTCGGATCCAGGAAGGGTCTGTGTTGAACCAAATACAGTGCCTTGCCACCCATAGTTGATTGTTTGCTTCAGTTGCACTACCAAGGATCAAAATGACCACAGCTGAAAGTCAAATGGCTTTGTGTGCCATTGAGAAGGAGATTAGCTACACCTGATTGAGTTTACAAGTCATTTTTAGGAGGGATGATCATTTCTCCAACTCTGTAATTCTCTTTTTATTTTTTGTTTATTATGTTTGTGTTATATCTTACACTTGGATGTTATAAGCAGCACCGGGTAAATACAGTGGGATAAAACAAAAACTGTCCATCTTCATTTCAGGCTGCAAAGCAAAAAATAATAATAATAAATACAGATTATTTTCTATACCCACTGTACATTGATTTAAACTATTGATGCAATGTATTAAGGACAAGAATCACCGTATATAAGTTACACAGCAAATTAGTTAATCATAGATATGCACTTCAATAAACTGACAACTCAAGAAAAAACCCCATGACATCGAAATGTAAGGAGACATACATAGAATAGCAAAATTAACTGACAAGATGTCAACAAGAATGAGAATGCAGAAAGATGTTTTGCTTTTGAATGTAATTTGAGGTTTTACCAACCAGGACTAACTGCTAACCAACCAAACCCTGACGACTGGATTAATCATTCCAGTTTTATTTTTTCAACCTTTTTCCAGGGTTACCTGTGCATGCCATACATGGCACTCCAACAGCACCACCTGCTGTCAGACATAAGTGTTCGAGGTTTTGTTGCTGGAGCGACCAACATCCTCTTCCGTCAGCAGCGCCACCTGAGTGATGCCATTGTGGATGTGAGTACATCTGCTTTTTTGTCTGTACTCCATAATTATTATAATATTATAGAGGCCGACATACAGGATGTTATTGGATGAATCTCACAAACCCCGTCAATAATGTCACCGTATTGAGTTCTGTGTATTGTTTGCATTGTGACATTATTTTCATGATAATAGTTAAGCATGATTGTCATAAAAATTTGTAATCTAAATTTTCATTACTGTAATGCATCTGGAATGCGTCTTTACCTTTGATTGTTAATTTCTTTATTCCCCATAATGATTCTCATTACTGTAGCACAGTCATGAAAATGATTCTTTATCATTTTTCAAATTATTTAAATATGTAAACATACATACAGCCTGTGAGTCAGAACAGCCAGCATTGTATTCTACCCTCCCAGGATCAGGAAACAGTTCTCCAACAGTCTTCCTTTGGGTTGAATTGTTCTGGAACAGTGTTGTAAATACAACTTAACCATTGCTTTCTATTTCTGTTCTCTGTTGGAACCCCAAACAAAGTAGTTAGACTTTCACAATGAAACACAGTTTCACCACAACATAGCACCGGCAACAGCGAGAATATATGTTACGCCTCCTTTCTTTGTGAACATTTGGGCTGTGTTATGCAAATCTTCCCACATCGTGATGTAAGACATGTGTGACGTGTTATGAGCCATTTTAGGGAGGTGTGGTTGACTCTTAACTTTTATAAAGAATATCTCTTTGGATTTGAGACTTTAGTCTTTGCAGCTTTACAGATCTTCTTTATGCACCAGGAGCTTGTAACACTCCAAAGAGAAAGGACAATTTTAAATCGAATCATATGACCCCTTTAAATTTGCCTCTGTGCAGGTGGATGAAGCTCGTATTCAGATCCATGACCCAGAGTTGCGCAAAATGCTGTATTTAAGCACAGCTGACCTACGATTCGCTGATTACCTGGTAAAACATGTCACTGAAAACAAAGAAGATGTGTTTCTGGATGGGACAGGCTGGGAGGGTGGAGACGAATGGATACGGGCGCAGTTTGGCCTATACATCCACTCACTGTTATCTTCTGCTCTACAACAAGGTGCATAACAACACACAGATACATTACACATATTTAAGTATTATTAATTTGCATTTAATGTATTAGAATAACTATGTATTATTAATAAACATTAATTGACAATGAACAATATTAATTTAAGTGATGGATTAAGGGTGTATATGGTGAAATGTTTTTGTGTGTATTGAAATGGAGACAATCTGTTATCTTCCATTTAGGATGTGGTACAGTGACCGACAGTCACAGTCATACACAATTGCACATATACCTAGCCTCCAATTTACCTAACCTGCATGTCTTTATATATGGGGGAAACCAGAGTACCCAAAGAAAACCCACATAAACACAGAAGATGTAGACTACATAAAATATTGGCCTCCTGGCTCAGCTGGCACTCAATCCGTGGGTGGACCTTCTTGTTGTGAGCCGAGAGTGTTACCTACTGAGCCACATTTAAGTACTTTAACTGTTATCTTTGCCATAGAGTATCTCTGTTTTACTATTCTGTATCTATTTTTATCAGAAATTCAGTGCTCATTTTCTCTTTAATAAGTCAGGTTACCAACTACTCCAGGTTCATATCAAGTCAAGTCACTTTAATTTCCATAGCACTTTTATAGAGATTGTTTTAAAGCAGTTTCACATTTGTATTTAACAGGAATGTAACAGAATAAGTGATGGAAACCTAAAAAATCAGGCAAATCCAAAACTCTGCTATAAAGCTGTTGCAAAACTTTACTGTCATTATTCAGCACCGGTCAGTTCAGTGTTGGTTTAGTTGTGTTCAATAAATGTGTAAAATTAATTATGAAAGTATTAATTTAGCAATAAGTGAAAAGTGAAAGTGAAGTGACATACAGCCAAGTATGGTGACCCATACTCAGAATTCGTGCTCTTCATTTAACTCATCCATTAAGTCTACACACACACAGCAGTGAACACACACACGGAGCAGTGGGCAGCCATTTATGCTGCAGCGCCCGGAGAGCAGTTGGGGTTTAGTGCCTTGCTCAAGGGCACCTAAGTCATGTTATTGCCGGCCCGAGACTTAAACCCACAACCCTAGGGTTAGGAGTCAAACTCTCCACAACTTCCCCAATAAGCCAATAGTGTCATTTTATTAATCTCAGTTCAGTTCAAGTTCATGTATGTATCATGTTTTGTCATTACATGAAGTTTTATTTGGTATTTCTGACTGCATTTTTTTTTTTTATCAGATCATGAGCGTCTTTTGGCAGATTATGGAACTGCTTTCACATCTGCCTGGAAAATCACACACAACTACAGAGTGTGGATCAGCAACAAGCATCCCGCCATGGGCAATATCACACCAGGGTACAACAACTGAGTCACACACAGCAAAGACAAATCCATATAGAATACTAGCTTCTGCTTACTTTTTTTTTTTTTTATATATAGTAGGCCAAAAATGTCAACCATATTTAAAAAGCAATGAGTTTGTTCAGAAAAATATGT
Organism: Carassius gibelio; assembly: GCF_023724105.1. Classification (NCBI taxonomy): domain Eukaryota; kingdom Metazoa; phylum Chordata; class Actinopteri; order Cypriniformes; family Cyprinidae; genus Carassius; species Carassius gibelio. The sequence goes on from NC_068382.1 coordinate 3,210,344, forward strand.
GACACTTTGGGACGGTTATACATTTTGATTTTACATTTGTAAACCAGTGTTTTTTTCTGCTTTTTATCTCAAACTTTGATATGAATTTTCCCATATTGTTTACTAGCAGTCCCCTTTGCTAGTCATTTTCTCCTGCTATATAGGCTATATCTATCTATATCTATCTATCTATCTATCTATCTATCTATCTATCTATCTATCTATCTATCTATCTATCTGTGTATATATATATATATATATATATATATATATATATATATATATATATATATATATATATATATATATATATATATATATATATATATATATATATATATATTGCCCAGTAAAAATTTTAATATTTTTTACACAGTTTTAAAACTTGTTTAAAACATGTTTGATAGCTAATTTGTAGCTAATTGTAAGTATTTAAATTGGTCAGATTGTGTCACAACAGTCTCTGGTCTCCTGTTCTACACACAGAAGTTGTACATCACTAAATGAGCAACTCATAACACCAGGTCACAAATCATGAAGAACATTTAAAGATCTGTAATGTGAACTACCAATAGACCATGTGTGGGCATGAATGTACTATATAAACACAGTAACAAACTTAATCATTTATAGAGTAAAATGTGTTCAGTAACATTTTGTTCATTTGCAATACGTTTAGTTGTACCCTCCTTCACCAACTACCATAATTTCTAGTAACACATAGGTTTTGTCGTCTTTTATGCATTATAAGCATGTGTTGCTTGGGCCGGTGACACACTGGCTGCGTGGCGTGAGCGTGGCGTTTCTGCTGCGTGTCAGTTGCGTGGCGACTGCGTCGTGTTTTCTGTGTCTTTACACACCAGAACCGTGCCTGAAGTGGCTCTGGCACGCTGCTGCTGCTGTAGGTGACATAGATGGCGGCCGCCGACAAACCAGGCTCTTGTCTTTACGACAGCAACAACTAGGGATGCACCGAAATGAAAATTCTTGGCCGATACCGAAAACCGAAAAAGAGAAAACCAAGGCCGAAAACCGAAACCGAAACACCGAAAGAAATTATGCTAATTATTAGTACCATTGCATTTATTGCTATGACCGTGCACTAACTTTACTAAAATTAAGACATTGCAATTGCATAAATTAATATTAAAGTTTCAAAGATAATTACAATTACATAACTTATTTAAAAAAAACATAAAAATACATAATTACAAATCATGCAAATATTTATTAAGCACATTGCAACAATGCACAGTATAAAATAAAATTCAAACCAAAAATGTATCCCACTCATGTGTATATTTAATAATAATGTACAGGCCTACTGGCCTGCAGAAAGGTTTTAAAATGAACTGTTCTCTCATAAAAACAAAGTGCATTTAGGTGAAGTGCATTTGAAATTTTTCTCTGTAGGACTAGAAAGTGCATCACTTCTCCAGTATAGGCAAGAGGGTTGTCACTTCTGGGGATGGGGACTTCAGACCATCTAGCTGTTGTGCAGTTGAGCTTGTCATCTGCCTGACATTTGAGAAATATTTGAGAGAGTGTATTTAAATAGGGCCAGGGCATAAATAAACATTTTTTTATCAAATTAAAGCAGAAATCTAGCAGAAAATCTAGCATAAATATGGCTACAATCTGATATTATGTATGTACATATGTTTGTGTGTGTGTGTGTGTGTGTGTGTGTGTATGTATGTATATATATATATATATATATATATATATATATATATAGTAGCCTAAGAACAAAATAGCCAACGTATTATTATTATTTGAGGCACTTTCTTGCAGAATTCCACTGAACATATCAGACAACGATGGTGCATGCCACTCATCTGGTGCAGAGACCAGTCTTTTTTCCGGCGCTCTGTATCCAGCGCTTGGCGCTTCTCCGTCTCCACGCGGGTTCTCCGCATCCAGCGCGGCCTGGATCATTTCTCGTGCGCGCTGCCTTATTTCCGCATCCAAGTAATGGTTTTATAACGCGGATCAAGCACATTCGCGATGAAGTGCAGAGGATCCGAAAAGATCTCAGTGAGACGTGTGCTAACAGACTCTATAAGACTGTACTTTTATTTGTTTTTACTTCGTGGTCCGTCTTAATCTCTTTGTTAGGAGACGTTTTAGTGCTGCGAATAAAGGAATAAGAAGAGAGAGAATGTTCTCACTGGTGTTAAGTGAATGTCGCGTGGAGCTCGTGGTCTGCGCTATGCAGGTGCACGTGCAGGTCGCGGTTTCTGTTTGCGTCCTCACAACATTTCGGCCGTGTTGTTTCGGTGATAAAAGTCTATCGGCCGAAAACTGAAAAGGACATTTTCGGCCGAAAATTTTCGGTGGCCGAAATTTCGGTGCATCCCTAGCAACAACATCTATTCTTCATGCTGAGCAGAAATATAAAGCCTACTGATAAAGGACACCGTCAACAGTATTGACGGCAAAATAGACTGTTTGACAGGAGCAATATTTTGAAAAAAAAAAAAAAAATATATATATATATATATATATATATATATATATATATATATATATATATATATATATATATATATATATATATATAATTTTTTTTTTATATCTGAATTTGTCAACCTATAGACTTTCAAACATCAAAATGTCATGAATTAATATGTATTTGTGTACAAAATGAAATATAAACATATTTTCCTATTCTATTTTGCCTGTAAATGCTTCCAACACACTTGCGTGTCGAGTGAAAAATAGGTGTCTGAAAACGCGCGTCTCACGTAGGCAGTCTGCAAGCTCTTACCTGTTAACATGGGAGCCGAATTAAAAACGGACACGCCACGCAGCTGAGACGCTTGCGCCGCACATGTGTCTCAGTTGGCTGTTACTTTACAAATCATGTGAAGCATATTCCTTTTTTTTTTTTTTTACAAAAAAAAAAACTTTGAAATAATTTTAACACATGACTATAACACAGGAAATTGTAACTTTGACCTTACATCATTATATCATTGTTCTTAGCCATCCATTCCAGGGTCAGTACAGTGTGGCCGATGTGAAGATTCGCTTGTCACAGTAAGTGTTACACATTCATTATGCTTTTGTCTAAATACTCTATGATTGGGTAATTAATGTCCATATGCATTGTCTATAGAACTCAAATATTTTCAGGGTAAAATGACACCGCATGTTGTGTAGATGTTAAGAGCATGTCAGGTCACTTTTATTTATATAGCACTTTATAACAACATATTGTTACAAAGCAACTTCACAGTATTAAACAGTAAAGTAACAGAATCTGTGATGCCAAATTCCAATATAAGACAAGTTCAAATTCGCCAAGCAGTTGTAAAAAAAGACAATTCATTATTCGGCTCCAATTAGGTCAGTGTTGATTCAGGTCAGTTCAATTACTGTATGATGTTTTATTATAAATCACTTATAAAATCAATTTAGCAATGAGCAGCTCAACTGAAGACACTAGTTTCTTTATTCAGTTTAAGTCAGTTCAGTGTTGATTCAGTTCAATGTTGATCAGTTCAATAACAGTGTTGATGATGATGCAAAGTTGTCAAATATAATTGTCTCAGTTTAATTATTTGTATTTTTTTTTTCTGTTTCTTCATGTAATCCCAGACAGACTGGATAATGTTAAGATCAAATCTCTGTGTGGAGCACTGGCTGTTGTCAGACTCCTTGTGCAAACACAAATCTAACTGGATTATTACAATTAATTGGGAAAAGGAATATCTGTAAATGTAAACTGATATTTCCTACTGACACACTACAGCCAAATATATTAATAACTGGCATAAAGGCATTTTATTTGTTGGTGAACATAGTAGTGTTCTAATAATTTTGGCCACCACTGTATAATCAGCAAGATTTAAAACAATTAAAACTAACGGGTTTCTTTAAAATATCTCCAAAGGATGTTTCACTAGTGAACATCCAGTTTTGATAAAAGATATTCATTCATTCACTTGAACATTTTTGTGTATGTTGCATGCCCACAGCATTTTCTATGTAAACATGCAAATCTTGCTTATAGTGGGCCAGAATGCACCAGTATGGGCATGTTCTATTAACAGTACTGGAAATTCTTCTTCTGAGTGAATTTGTGACAATGACCACGTTATCTCTTTGTCCATGTCACTCTCTTCGAAAACAACATATGCAAAAGCCATTCCAATGCCAAGTTTTAAGTATAAGCTTGAGCAGTGTATAGTGCAATTGAATGTATGTGTGTAGTCGAGTCAAGTAGTGTTCAACTGTTGTACAGCTCTAGCAAAGAAGCTTTTTCTTCATTATTGTAGAAAATGAATAAATTGTCCTGTATAGCCTACCAGATGGTAGGAGTTCAGTGAGGTAGTGTCCAGGGTAGGTGAGGGTCTCTGGTTTTGGAAGCTCTGTCCCGACATCTGGACAGGTAAATGTCGACTGCTGGAAACTGTGTACAGATGATGTTTTGGGCCATTTCGGTAACACATTGCAAAAGCCTTATTTTCCTTTCTCATGCAGCTGGCATACCAGTATGTAATGCAGTATGGTAGTACATCAAATGTACTGTGGAAATCTTGCTTTCTTCAGTCTTCTCAAAAAATAAAAGCTTTTCCCATTACAGTAGCCCAAGAAATGTCCTCTGTAATGTTTAACGGCAAGAATTCAAAACTGGCCACTCTCCCCACAGCCTCCCCATTTATGAGCACAGTACTCAGATCAGTTCTCCTTGTCTTCCTAAGGATCAGCTTATTGGTGAAACACCAGGCTTTCAGATTTTGTACCTTGTCCAGTGTCCATCTGCAGATTTTCCCAGTCTGTGCAGTTTGGATGCTAGGACTTTGGAAATTACCATATTAAAGACCAGGCAAAAATCAGAAAACAGCATTCCATCATGCATGTTCAAGTTTCCAGGTGCCCAAATGGTTGATGTTGGTCAAGTGGCAGTGCAGGCCTGGCAACAGCCCTACTTTTGATTGCAAAGAATGTTAAATTCCTCTGCTATACAGACATTTGCATTTATGGATATTATAATACCTTTTGTAGTCTGTGACAGTTTGTATGCTTTGTTGCCACATAAGTTGGGGATTGTTATTGAAGCTGTCCTCGGTCCTGTGTTTATGATTAAATTAATCATGGGTTAATTGTGAAATTGTACAAGTAAAATTGGAAAAATTTTGTGATAGCTCTCTCTTGATATTTCAGTTCAATGCAGAACAGTGAGCGTGGAAAGAAGATCGGGAACGCTGTGATGTCGACGAGCAGAAGTGTTGTGCAAACAGGAAAGGCTGTCGGTGAGATGGACAATAGATTAAATTGTACACTTGTTAATTCTTTCTTTAACATAGTTTTTTTTTTTTTTTCACATTAAATCTGTTCCTGCAGTACAAATCAGCCAAATCCTAATAGTGCAATGCTTTTTGAAAGTATTCCCACCTTTTTTGTCATATTTTGCCATATGTTATTACAATCATACTAATCAATTCAATTCAAGTTTATTTGTATAGCGCTTTTTACGATACAAATCATTACAAAGCAACTTTACAGAAAATTAAGTTTCTGCAATATTTAGTAATAGCTTATAAGTGGTGACTGTCAGTTTGTGCGCATATGACAGGATTTTTTAGATAAATCAAGACGTAGTCAGCCAGACGATGAACATTATTAACAACAATTATTATATGATGCAGTCACACTTGTAGCAATATTTGTTAGTTCTGTTTGTTGATTCGGGGTTAGCATCATCTTTTCTCAGGTGTTCTGGATCCAGACTGGAGCTTGTGTATATCCTAGTTACCTCGGGATGTAAATCCCGTGGCAAAACAGAGAAACAAATAGAGACATCATTAGCATAGCTGCTGTTCCAACAAAGTAAAGTTAATTAGTTTAACCCAAGCTAAAGAATAAGAATGCACATTTGATCAGGTGAAACTGCAGTCACAATTTAAAAGATACATTATTCGAATGCTTGGCGAAAGAGATGCATTTTAAATCTAGATTTAAACAGAGAGTGTGTCTGAACCCCGAACATTATCAGGAAGGCTATTCCAGAGTTTGGGAGCCAAATGTGAAAAAGTTCTACGTCCTTTAGTGGACTTCGCTATCCTAGGAACTACCAAAAGTCCAGCGTTTTGTGACCTTAGGGAGCGTGATGGATTGTAACGTGGTAAAAGACTAGTTAGGTACGCTGGAGCTAAACCATTTAGGGCCTTATAGGTAATGATAATTTGTAACTGATACGGAACTTAATAGGTAGCCAGTGCAGAGACTGTAAAATTTGGGAAATATTATCATATTTTCTTGACCTGGTAAGGACTCTAGCTGCTGCATTTTGGACCAAAAAAAAAAAGTTGAGATGTAGTTATGCTCTTTGTTAACAAAGAAACAAAATTTCAGTCCAATGCGATAACATTTACTAGTATTTTGGGAAATGGAAAATCTTCTTGGGTGGGGGTGGGTTTAAGCTCTGAAAAGCATTTTCAGCTGTTAGACCTATATAACAGACGTGTGCAATTTTTAAATAACGTTCAGTTAACTGAACTTGTTCAAGGTTTCAAGGTTAATTACAATTTGTTTATGTTCGTAAATACAAATTGTATATATTAATACTTTAACAGGCACTGTGCTTTTGTCGTGTGTGCCCCCTGAAATAAGTTACTCAAATATTCCATGTTATTGATTTATTGGTTTTGTTCGCAATGGGTTTTGTAATTCTTGCTTTGCTTTCAATATTTTTTTTTTTTAGGTCAATCAGTAGGTGGAGCATTGACCGTCGCTAAATCAGCAATGTCGTCCTGGTTCTCCATGCTGGCTCAGCCAACCGCAGCAGTCAGTGCATCTCCAGAGCCTGCAGATTGACATCTGCTGTATTAAATTATGAAGAAAATATGCAGACATTGCACACATCTCTGTTGTTATATGAAAATTAAAGATTTTAGAGAGCAAGACAGAATGAAAAAAATGTAAAATAAAAAAGGGGTTTAGAACAGCTATCTGTATTTTAGATTTAGTACTTGTATTAGTTTCGTGGTAATAAATACTGGAATAATTAAACAACTTTCTTCTTTCTATGACAAAATCCACTAATTTCAGGTGTTCTATTTTGGATTGTTTAGGTTTAGGGACTCACCTTTGTAAATCTTGAAGCCTGTCTATTCTGAGATCAGGATACCAAATGTTTTTATAGGTATTTTCCTACAAATAGCACACAAATAATACCTAATGGCGTATGAGAAAATATAATATTATGGTCATATTCAGTCTATCTTGCTTGTTCAAGTGGTCACTCTCCACATATATTACAAATAAAAACAGTCAAACCTAAAGAGTTTGATCATAAATTGGACCTACGTTGGGGTCAAATCAAGTACTATAACACAATAAAGAGAATGAAATTCAACCAATGTTTCACAAATCATTGTTTTTTTCATGTATTATTGAATATGATCCAGGAGTAAATGTTTGCAGGCTTTTCATTTATGTGGTTCTTGAGTTCATCATTGGGAGGTATAATGTGACATACCCAGGTAAGTTTATGGATAATTTAATCTCCGGAGCAAGTTATGTTTCAGTGTTAATTTACTTCAGATGTCAGAGTGCATGCATACCCTATTGATGAGCTTCCACAAGATTGTGAACCAATATAGTGATGGTCGAGGAATGTAAGAGGGCTGTTGAAGGGGTGATCAAGCTCGTACAACAGGAAGCATTCCCCAAACAAATAAGAATGATTGAGAAGGGGAACACTTGAAAGTTTGTGAACTAATTTATAAATTATTATATACAAAATCAATAGGAGTTATTAAGATAGGTGTGGTTTGGAATTGGTAAACTGCTTGGAAAAAAACTTGCCTAATAATTATGTGTACATTGTATATGATCCTGGTAACAAAAGTTTGCTGAGGAATAAGACATACTGTTGTAAAGGACCACTCATCTTAATGATCCCATCCTCAACAACGCAGACACTTGGTTCTGCACCAGCAATAATGAGTAAAAAAAAGTACCTCATGTGTGCAGTGAAATATACTGCTGTATCTTTAATGTTGTGGGTCTAGTTTTCTGCCAGACATCCTGGCTATTTTGTTAAGACAGACAGCATTGTGGATTCTATAAAATACCAACAGATACAAATTTAAACTGACTGTCCATGCTAGAAATTTTATAATGGGCCATGGTTGGATCTTCCAACAGGACAAAGATCCACAAACATCAAAAATAAAAACAAAAATGAGTTTTGAGCAAAAACAAATATTCTGCCATGGCCATTCCAGTCCCCTGACCTGAACCCTACAGAAAATGAGTGGGGTGAACTGCAGAGAAGCAGCACCAACCATTATAATTGAACAGGATATTTCTTGTCAGATCAGACAAAAATGTCTTTACCAACTATGACATACTAAGGTAATTCACTTTTGTTGACAGACGCACTGCAGTAAATTGACTTCTTATACAGTATACTGTGTTTCATCCAGAAAATGTCCTAACCTTCAAAACTTTCCATCAGACAATATAAAGATGGTGTTTTAGTCAGGGATTTATTTTGGTCTTTGCCACATAATAATAATTAAAAAATAATAATATATATATATATTAGAAACCCCTATCTGTCTACTGTCAATACTCGATAAGTAGCTACCAGAGTATTTAAAGAGTCTGAATACATATGCAAACAAGACATGGAATTTGTTTATTTTTATTACATTAGCAAACCATATTCAATATGATTCAACTGCACTCCAGTAAAATTGAGGCACATAGAATTAAATCTGTCCAATTTTTTTTTTCTCATACAAATAAGTTACACAACATATTTGCTATCCATGTAATCATATTTGAATTTAGAATTAATCAACTAGAATCTTATTGTATTCTGTTTTAAAATAGTTTGGAGGCAGGCGTGCATTCATATCTGTCAAGCAACTGTGCAAATATAATATCTTATAATGACGCAATACATTTTTTAGAACAACTGACTTTATAAATACCTCACTAATAAATAGGTAATTACTGTCTATTTTAAAACTGCCAAAAGCTTAACCACATCTGGATGAAATACTGGCAAGTTATCAGCTGTCAAGCTGTTAGCAGTCAAAGTCTGGGCCCAATGTCTCAAAACATTAAAACCTGTTCATGCAAAAATTTTGTTGTCTCTCTTGCAAGAAATGGTTAACCCAGGGTCACTCTAAACCCCAGGTAGACGGAGTCCTGTGTTATCTTGCACTGCTCAAAATTTACCCAGGCCAGGATTAATAATTTTTAAGATTCACACTGTACATTCCTAAACCCTCGGATAACATTATTTTTTCCATTTTTAGGACAAAAGCCACACACAACAAGTTTACATGCATTGCGTATCCTCAATTGGCCAAACTGCTGACTGTACCATCAAGTTTTCCCTGAATGAATTTCTGACCATTAAGGTAATAATAAAAAAGTCTCTTCACTCCAATTCACGTTTCCCTAAAATGAACACTGAAACAATTGTTTATACAATGCAAAATGTTTCTGTGACTGTCCGAAGCACATAAATATGAGGCTGTCTGTTGCTAAGCATCTAGCCTTAACATTTTAACACTGGCACACATTTGGCCCCACAATGCGGCGTTAACACAAAAGTGTTGCTATCTAGTTCCAGAGCAAGGATTTATATCCCCAGCCAAAAAAAAAAAAAAAGCAGCGCTAACACTTCTTCTAAATTACAAAAGGTGAAACATACTTTTACCTGGGCTTAAAAGCAGGGTTTAGAACAACGATATCCGAGGAATAAGCACAGTGTGAAAAGTCCCACAATCGCTTAACACATTTTTATGTTGAGGAAAAAAATGGCAGAGCGGCATTTCCTCCCCGCGAGTTTTGCAAAGGTACTGATGAGAAATTTGGATCAAGTATATTTACAACTGTTGTACCACCCTCACCTAAATGACCCAAGCAACAAAAAGAGTCTAAATATTATTTTATAACAAGTGATTACAAATAATAGTATGAAATCCAAAAAGAAGGGTTCAGTTTTGGCAGAAAATAACAGCTTTGTACCCACTATTGCACAAATACACCAGCAAAGATTTATTATTTTTTTATTTATTTTTTTACATTAAAATAACCATAATATTAGAACAAACGTTATGACCCAGGGCAACAAAGCATTAAGGGCAATTTGAAGATGCTTCATGGTGACTCAAGAGTAAAGCTTGTTTTATTTATTTTAACTTGGTTTCATTTAAGTTCCACAGCTTCAGTACATAAACATACATACATCTGAACATGATGGAGAATGAATACTGTTGCTTGTATTTCCTGCATTCGTTTCATAGGGGATATATATATGAGTGAGGGAATGAGAAATAAATGATACAGTAAACCGAGCAAGAAACCAGACTGGAAAGCACCCTGAGGTATCGCTAGTGTATCTGTGGTTGTAAATGTGAAACCTATCCTTTTAAGAGGTCAAATTATGTCATATCCAAGATGGGTCAACAGACAGACTACAGAGAAAGTGAACAATGAAAATACAGCACAACAATGACAATAACAAAATCAATGTCAAGCAAGTCACCAAACCAGCGGCGAATCCAAAACATCAAGTGACAATCAGTACAAAATATCTCGCCAACCCCTTGAACCTCTTGTTATTCTGGTGACATTTAAGAGAAAGGTGAGCAATTGATTTCTGGAAGATGAACAGGACAAAAAAAAAAAAAAGTGAGAAATTTAAGAACTCCCAATGTACAGTTGCCGTTTCCAACCAAAGGAGGTTGTGCATCATTCGCACAACCAAATTGTTAAAACCGTACCTCCAACTGGTAATGATGAGAGAAATTAAATATTTATGTTCTCAAACTTGCTATGAGAATGATAAAAATTTCAAGTGTTGAAGAGGGGTCAAAACTGAATTAAAAATGTGAGATTCCAATTAAATTTTTGATATCCATAAGCACGCTAATCATTAACGGAAGACCGTCACCTTTCCTCTCAAAAGAGAAGAGCATTATTCCAGAACAGTGGATAAATTACAGGTTAAATTTGAAGCCGACTCCATTAACTATACATGAGGCAGTGACACCATGTCCTCATCCACCTCAAACTCCTCCGCTCCATCAGGAGAGAAGAGGTAAGTGGGTGGCTTCCAGGGAGATTCATCAAGGCAGGAAGGGTATAATTTACCCACAGCACAACGGAAATCTTTGCCAAGATCCCAGAGCACACGTTCTGACACTGCCTGCCGCAAGGACCAGCAATCAAGCTCCAGGTCGTACTGATAGAGAGCATACTTCGCCCGCTCGTTTAAGTGCGTCTCACGTATAAAGATGCATAGCGTATTCAGTAGCACCACGGCACGCACACAGGGGTCAGAATACCTCTTGGCTGGGATGTTAGCAGCCAGACGCCATTCGTTTTTGTTGACATCATATATTTCTACCGTAACAGAGGAGCCATCAATAGTGCTTGTTGGCAGACGCAAACCCGAGTTGCCCACAACATGCAGACCACCAATATAGAAGATGAAGTCTCCCAGCGCAGCAGCTGAAGCAAAGCAGCGACTAGTCTGCCGCATGGCCATTTCCACCCAAGTGTCAGCTCGAGGGAAGTAGCAGTACATGAGGTCGTGTGTCATGACATAGATGCAGTCCCGGGCTGTTACTGCTGTGCTCCAACTCCACGCGCAGGGAAGAGGACTGCTCAAGCTCCATTCGTCCCGCTCGCAATCGTAGCGTTCCACTGTGCGCTTATTCAACTCACCACCCACATTATCACCAGCAATAGCGTAAATGAAACCCTGACAATACACCAGTGATGGTTTAGTACGAGCGTATAGCATCGGCGTTTTGGCCACCCATGCATTCTGCTGGGCATCCAGCCAGTAGAAGCTGTCCACTGAACAGTAGGCAGCCTGGAGCTTGCCACTTTTGCTGCCATGGGTAGCTAGAGTGCTCTTCAGTGGTATCTGTCCACCGGCAATAAACACATCATTGTCTGGGGTGACCAATGTCCCAACCTTCTGCAAGTCTCCGGGCAGGTTACACAGTTTATAAACCTTCTCTGCTTGAGGGCTGTAACAGACCACTGTGTGACGTGGACCTATAACGACTGGGTGGCTTTCAGCCGGTGGTTCAGCCTCTACAAAAATAAGCATTTCTTCCTTGGTCATTCCCAGTCTGGGCTTAAAAAACTTTGGCATAGACTTGTACAGGCCTTGCACTACCACTGATTTGTCGTTCGGTGGAAGACCTTTGAACCAGGCACGTTGGGTCACCTCAGAAAGCGCATCAATTCGAATCTGGCTAAGGACGGAGGACAGATACGGAGAACGTGCTTCCATGTTGTATTCCAGCCAAAGCATGGCCGCCTCACGTACCGTTTCCTCTTTCTCCACATTGAGATTGTCGCTGCTCAGGAGGTCCAGCAAAAGCTCGTGCGAGAGCTGCAGGAAAGCCTCCTGTCGGTAGACGACAGGAAATTTGTGCTCCACCATGCGCTTAGCACTTTGCTTCAACTCTGTGCAACTAAACAAATCACCAATGCTTAGCATGCGGACGCAGTTTTCAGCAGTGATTTTTTTGACCAAGTATTCTCGACACTGCAGTAAAACATCCTCCACCTGAAAGACAATGAAAGTCAGAAATAAGTAGGCATAAATCTGATTAACAATATTGCAAATGTTAAGATTGTTTTTAACTGTCCCACTTCTAAAAGGTCACTGAAATTCCATTTTGATCAGTCATTTCCTTCATTGGCTGTTTAATTTTCCAACTCTCCTAGAGTTCAACAGTTGAGTTTTACCATTTTGGAATCCATTCAGTCAATCTCTGGTTATGGCGGTAGCACTTTTAGTTTAGCTTAGTATATATCATTGAATCAGATAAGACCGATCTCGCTCAAAAGTTACCAAAGAGTTTACATATTTTTCTTATTTAAAACTTAACTAGTTACTAGTTACATCATGTACTAAGAAAAGCTGTGAGTTTCTAGGCTGATAATGCTAGGAACCATGCTTTCATTCGTTATAATCAAGGAACTTTTGCTGCCATACCATGGGTGCAGCAGTGCCTGAAATAAGTCCCCAGCCAGTTTGTGTAGTTGCAGCAATAGCAGAGTTGCTGGGGACTATTTTCAGGCACTGCGTAATATCACTGCACCTGCTGCACCCATGGTACGGCAGCAAAAGTTCCTTGATTATAACACGGAATGAGAGTATAGTTCCTAGCCATATTGGCCTAGAAAATCACAACTTTTCAATTTCCGTCATTCTTAGTACACGATGTAACTACAGAACAGTTAAGTTTTAAATAGGAAAAATATATAAACTATATGTTAATTTTGAGCGAGATGCTAACAGTCTTATCAGATTCAATTATCTATGCTAAGCTAAGCTAAAAGTGCTACCGCCATAACCGGAGATCGACTAAATGGATTCCAATACAGTAAAACTCCACTGTTGAACTATAGGAGAGTTGTAAAATGAGCCTATTTTCAAAACAAGTGGAGTGTTCCTTTAACGTTTACCCATGGAAGAATGTGTGCATGTCTTCCTAACCTGAAGAAAACATGCCGTCTCATAGAGAGGTTCAACAGTGGTGTCGTTGATGACTAAGATCCCGGTGTAAGCATAGGTTATGATGGTCTGCAGTGTGATGGGGTCAACATTTCTAAGATGAACATGTGTCTGTTTGCTCTCACTGAGTCCACTCATAAACATGGCCCTACAGAAACAGAGAAAAAGCAAAAGCAACACTGGTTAAAACAAAGACCCTCGAAAATAAATGTGCACTCTCAAATGAGTCAACTGATGATCTATTAAAGTTCTCACGATTCTAAAGAAAATGATTATAATTTACAAAACCCAAAAGAACATGTACTTTACTAGAGGTCTGACTTTGTCCCAGCCTGTGTCCATGTTATATCCTTGTTAATGGTGTCCTTGTGTCCTTTTAGATACTGAATAATATTAATTAACTACATGTACTTACTACATGGTTATGGTTAGGATGAGGGTTTGGTTTAAAGTTAGTTGCATATAATTATGCATAATTTATGGTTGTTATTACTAAACCAAGTACATGTATTGTGTAACAAGGACACCATAAAATAATATTACAGGGAGTAAATATCTGAATTTTCATTGTTGTGTGAATCATATAGTCAAAGAAAATAAGTTGTGAAGGGGTAAATAAACTCCAAACTTTGAAAGAAGGACAGCTAATTAAAGGGATACTCCACCGTGTTTTCATATTAATCTATGTTTTTCCCTTACCTAAGACGAGTTGATACATACCTCTCTCGTCTCAGTGCGTGCACTCAATTGCTTTGGCGCGCCGTGACACTTTGAAAGCACTTAGCTTAGCCCATTCATTCAATATGGGCCAAGCAGAGAAGCTACCAAACACCTCCACGTTTTCCCTATTTAAATACAGTTACTCGCGTAGTGTAACTCGACCTAGAACGGTAACACAAAACAAAACGTTGCGCTTTTCTAAGCGTGTAAAATGGATAACTATATTGTGTGGCGGAATACCATGGCAAGTGCTTGTAAGCACTTCGTCTTGGCGCAGTCATATCTTCACTCGTGAAAAATCCTCTCACCGGCCCCCGCTCCCTCTAGCGCAACGTTTTGTTTTGTGTTACCGTCCTAGGTCGAGTTACACTACGCGAGTAACTGTATTTGTAGCTAAGTACTTTCAAAGTTTCAAAGTGTCACCGCACGCCAAAGCGATTGAGTGCACGCACTGAGACGAGAGAGGTATGTATCAACTCGTCTTAGGTAAGGGAAAAACATAGATTAATATGAAAACACGGTGGAGTATCCCTTTAAGGATTACAAAACCCCTTTCCTGAAATCAGAGGTGGAAAGTGACAAATTACAATTACTTTCTCGTATAGTTGAATAAAAAGTAGGCCCTTATGTATTCAACTTCACTACATTTATTTTTTTATCAAAAGTAAAGAAAGAAAGAAAGAAAGAGCATTTGAATAAACTACTGGGGTGGTGACCAGCACTTCAGGTGATGAAATTCAGACAGTAAGACTAACTCAAAACCTTCCAGTTCAGCTGGAGTCCAGAGCAATAAAGTGACATCCACTCACTGGCTTGTTGAATCAAATTTAGCTAACGTTGCAATATTTTTTGTGAAGCTATGTGAGCTATGCTCATATTGTGATTTTCAATTGGTATTCGGGCTGTGCAATATGGACAGAAAAAAAAAAATCATGATTAATATTACAATTTTGATTTCAAAAGGTAACAGATTAGTCTCTCAAATAACAGAAACTAGAACAATGCATTGTAAGGCCAGTCGGTTCCATTCTGGCGCTAATTATTAATAATGGTTATTTTAATCCATGTAAAAAACAGTTTTTGCCATTTAATATTTTATGGAAACACTTTTTTCTCCAGGATTCATTGATAAATAGAAAGCTCTAAATACAGCATTTATTTGAAATATAATCTTTTGTAACATCATGTTTTCACTGTCACTTTTGATCAGTTCAATGCATATTTGCTTAAAAGAAAAAGAAGCATTGAACACATACACATTTCAATGGTAACATCGATAAAAATAAGAAATGTTTCTTGAGCACCAAATCAGCATATTGGAATTATTTCTTTAGAACCATGTGACAATGAAGGCTAAAGTAATGACGCTGAAATTTCAGCTTTGCATCAAAGGAATTAAGCATATTTAAAATATATTACGATACAAAACAAAACAAAAAAGTACTGCATATAAATTGTCCAATGTGTAAACAATATGACTTAAGTACTTAACCCAGCAGAAATATGAATATGAAGACACTATCAGCATATTTGAAAACATTTATGACAGATGTCACACTCACTACCAGCTTCACATGGAGGTTATCTGCCGCCCCAGCATTATTTACTTTACATCTGCAAAGTCGCTCAGTAGACACGCACCGTGAGAGGAGTTGCAGAGAAATTGTGCTTTCTGTGGTTTATAAATCATGCTTGCTTACATTTTTGATTAATTGCACAGGCCTGCTTGTCTCAATTTTGTCTACCCTGAAATGGTCATATTTTTTAAATGACCAGAGCACTGAGCAGTTGAAGTAAATAGAAAACACGTAATCATCAAAAATGTAATTTCCAGTAAACACTGAACTTTATAGAATTTTTTTTATGTTTTTTAGATTAATCAGTTGAATATTCAGGCATTCAGAAACACCTGCTCCACTCACCTGAAGTAAGAGCTGCAGGTGGCCAGCACCATTTTATGGCAGGGGAACTCACTGTCCTCCACCAGCAAAGTTATGTCAGTCAACAACTTCTGCTCGTAGAAAAACTTCAGCTGTTCCAGCACAGAAACAGCATAATCTGTGTTGACTTGCCGACGCTCTCCAACCTCCGACATGTTCGTATCCCATGAGTTTTCAACCAGCCCCTGAATGTCAAAGAGTATCGCTTCCTTTCTGCAATGGCCTGTTCCCTGAATACTTTGAAATTAAGGCTATTCCTCTACCATGCTGAAATCAAAACTTTTACAGCGGTTCCAAAGTATTCAGCTGTCTCAGAGGACGTTGGGACAGAGGGAGAAAGTGACGTGAGGTAGAGGGAGATGTCTACATCAGAACACCAGCAATCCAGCGTGTCTGTGGGGAAAAAATGTGCACATTAGACAGAAAAGGACAAAGGGGTAACAGAACCACCCCCATATTTAAAGTATTAATATTACTTTTTATATACAGAAAATGTATATATTCCACTCTTATTGAATGTACCATTATTTTTCTAGCATATGGAACTGACTAACTTCAGTGATTGTGTGTGATTTAGTAGCAAATTGAAGAAATGTTTGTGACTTTGCTTACTTCATACACAAAAAGTTTAAAATTCGGACAAATTCCAATTTCTTGATTTGATATTTTATAATAGTAATAATTTAAAAATATAGAGAAAAAGTATCAATAAATGATTAATAAAAGCCAGTGAGTGATCCTCTGTTGCTGTCTACTGGTTATAACTGATTTGATGTATAATTTTACATAAGTGTTTGTTTACCACAAAGTATATTTTGTTCATGCCATTGAAATTAACATTCAAACTGGATCACCTTGGAGCTTTAAAATGCTGGAAATAGTTGTGTGAAATGCTTGAAAGTCACTGAAAAGTGCTAGAATTTATCTCTCAAAAGGTTGCACAAACCCTGAAATGAATGATATATTAAGACTTAAAGTTCTGCATAATTAAGGGCGTGGCCATTTGAGTGACAGGTGGATTGCCGCTGCTGACAATGCCGTCGCACTAGGTGGGCGTGGCTTCAGCAATCAGCTCCCGTCTTTTTGCTTATTTTCGATTATCCGGGAGAATCACACGGCGACGCCAAGATGGCAACGGCCCGCTCTACACACTTTAGGCTTCAAAACCGCTAATGAGGAGTCTATGACGTCTGTGACGTCACGGACACTACGTATATATTTTTTTTACAGTCTATGGTTGGGCAATGTGGTGGTCGCACCAGTGTGATCACTCAAAAATATGTTGCACCGGCAGAACAAATGGTCGCAAAATGTGAGCATTTGGTCGCAGTCTGGAGCCAGAAATTTATATATATATATATATATATATATATATATATATATATATATATATATATATATATATATATATCAAAGCTACAGTATGGTGCAAAGTTTTAGGCACTTGTGTAAAAATGCTGTAAAGTGAGGATACAATCAAAAATAATGCCATAAATAGATTTTATTAATTAACTTTTATTAACTTAATTTAAATCAACATTTGGTGTGACCACACCATGAGTCAAAAAAAGCTTTTGTCCCAGGTTCACTTGCGCATAGTTTTTCAGGTAGGTTTCTTGAAGTGCCACAGATCTTCTGGATTTAGTCCATCTCAGTTTGTTCTGTTTCTTCATGTTATTCCAGACAGACTAGATGATGGTGAGATCAGATCTGTGTTGAGCTCTGGCTGTTGTTAGGCCCCTTGTGCAAACAAAAATCTTAAAATAATGTGTGGAAATGTAAACTGATAGTTGCTACTGACACACTACAGCAAAAGATAAAAATAACTGACTTAAAACCATATTTTTTGTGTGTGTGAAATTTTTGCACAGGACTGAATATATATATATATATATATACACACACACATTTTGGATTATTTGTTAAATGTTGATTTTATGCTGTCAAACGTTGCATAGTCATCGACGTCAACTCAGCACGTGAAGGTATTATGAGAATTGCAAGATGCAGCCTAGACAGTCCAGTCGTCGCCGACTAACGTTACAGTTCTTAACTGGCGGGACAGGAGCCTTTTCCGGTTAAAAATCATTAGTTCACATCAGTAATGTCACCACATGAACCCATACATCCGCATATATATATATATATATATATATATATATATATATATATATATATATATATATATATATATATATATATATATATATATATATATATATATATATATATATATATATAATCGAAGTAAGAACTATTTACTCATAAAGAAATACAGTTAAAGTTACCCCTTATATTAGTGTGTCCTAATTTCCACTTAAGTGAAGAACGTGATTTGCCTCGGCATTATCATGTTGTAGCATTGAGTACGTTACTATAATGAGAACAACATCTCACTGTGATACGCAAACATTTTTAGCTCAGTGGACAGTTGCTCGCATCTGGAGCCGAGCAGAGACGCGGTTATCGGTCTCATAACCACACGGCGCTGTTAAACAGGCCTGTTAGAGGTCACCTTACCTCCGATGTGCTGCTTGGAGCTCCGGCTGCTGTGCGTTTCTGTCGAATCCACAACACGAAGACAAAGCTTTTTCACAGACGGCGAGCTGCTAAAATTGCTGTCCTAACCGGATCAAAGTCCGATGCTTAATGTGCCTACATCAAACACCCTGATCATAATTTCAGTATTTAAAGAAAAGTCAAGCGCATATTACACACTGATCACTGCTATAGCAGTATGCAGCTAAATATATCTATATGAACAAATATGAAATGCTAACGCAGCTAGCTAGCTCTCGTTCCCCTTATAAAAACAACAATACTTTCTTACAATTGAATAAATCGATATCAAACAAGATCGATCATGCAACTAAAAACATTTAGATGTAAGCAACGGTGAAATTACTTATTCAGGCCTGTAGACACCGAGTGAGCTACGGAAGCCTAATTTAAGAAGTTGCTTCGATCAGGAAAGCTAACTGCATGCTAGTAACGTTAGCGCGACAATAGAACCGGTAGAAGAGAAATCAACGTCAATCGTGTCACCGGAGGGGGCGGGTCTTTTCCTGCCTGGCCCGCGGGATTAATAAGCAAAAGTAAATAATGCAAATAAAAACATTCTCTTCTATATCAATGACGTTATACAGTGTGATCAATATCCTTCAAAAAAGATACTAGTACTTTTTAAGGATTAAACTGAACGGTTTTTATTATTTTTATTTTATTTTTACATTAAATCATGTCAATATATACTGTTACACCAAATACAGAAAATAATGATCTTAAAAATCAAATGACCCATTTAAGGATTAAATGTTAGAATGGCTTGCTCAAGGATGTTATGTTTATATATTTGTACACTGGGTGGCGCTAACACTACGTACAGTCCGTGACTTCATTTGCTTTACTACCACACATTGCAAGTCTTAACGTGAACCATTAACCCGTGCAAGTTAATCCGCTAAAAATGTTTGTTTTGGTAATCTTTAATCAAAATCTTAACATTTGCTTCCGCTCTGAAATGGCATTCCTTTGCTGATGACGTCAGTGTGGTGGCTTGGGCAGAATATCCTTAAACACAGAGAGGGGAGGAGCGCAAAAAATAAAACCATGCCCTATATTCAATATTCCGTTTCAGATGGAAATATTTCACCACACTCGGTCCGAGACCATTGCATTTCTCAAAACAATACAAACAGAACCACACAATGTATTTACCTGCAAAAGTCTGTAACTTTCTCAAATTCTATAGTTAATTCTCTCAAAAGTATTTATGTAAATGGATTAACAATTCTGCTTTTTAAAAGTGCTCTGACAACAACATGATTGCTATAGTGAAAAGCAAAAGTCTCTCACTTCATATATTTACACACAAAACAGATATGTTAAGGCGTGTGTTTCAGTATGCAACATAAAGTATATTTACTGTATATCATAATATACAAGTAGACTACTGTAATATGAAGCAATACAGTGTATACATCATTTACAGCACAGTGCAAATTGTTGAAATATATTGTTTTGGATATGGACCTGTTTCAATGTTATTTTATTTTGCTTACTTTTAAGTTGATGCCATATTCGCTTGAATATGAAAATGATATATGATTAGAAAGTACCTAAAATGCTTTAAATGATATTGATGTATGTGCATGACTACCTTTGTTTATACTGTAGGAAGGATGAAATGAGCAAAAAGGTGTCAAAAGTAAATTCATGAACTTAATTTTTTCAACTAACGACAAAGGTTACTGAGATCGTACATGGTGTGAAGAGAAGGTTTTAAACCAC
Source organism: Carassius gibelio (assembly GCF_023724105.1). Taxonomy (NCBI): domain Eukaryota; kingdom Metazoa; phylum Chordata; class Actinopteri; order Cypriniformes; family Cyprinidae; genus Carassius; species Carassius gibelio. The sequence continues at coordinate 3,230,792 of NC_068382.1, forward strand.
AAGAGGAGGTTAAACAGACAAGACTACAGTAAGAAAGATAAGAGTGCTAAAAGAAGATGGCAGCAAAGGAGAAGATAGGAGGACATCCGGCAACTGGACATGATTCACAGAGACTGATATTGAATTGGAATTTACCAAAAATTTATAAATGTTCTGAGGAGTAAACCACTCTTCAGATGCCATTAAGCATGAAGGACACCTACACCCTATTGAGGGGCACTTGACAGTATCTCAAATATTGAAAATCTGGATATTTATCTTATAAAAATGAATGGATTCACTACAGGGGGCCTTAATTCCCAGCAAATTCAGCAGTTCCTGACATCATCAAGAAATAATGTCTCTAGGCATTTCTTTTATAACAACTCAATGCCATGTTGTATCAATGAAACATTCAAATAAGTAATTGGTGACGTGTCAACAATACGTGTCAACAGTAATGACCTGATGAGTGGAATCAGGTGTTAGATAAGGGAAACATATAAAAGGTGCAGGGCAGGGGGGCCTCCAGGAAAGGTCTGGGAAGCACTGAATTAAGTTAATGATGTTTGTGATCACAGTTTCATTCGCATATCCTTTGTCAGATATGACTGACTGACCAATATTGACTAGCCTACAACTTATAAGATTCCTACAAGTTTCACACCTACAGCACATATTACAGACATTGATGCAAAAACGCAGATACATTGTTCTACATGTCTACAGTATAAATAATGAATAAACCAGTCTTATAAACTCCTTGATTTTTCGCTTAAGTAACTTTAAATATAATATGCATGCAAAATAATCCATTGTAAGATTAATTTACATCACTCCACAGAAAGGTTTTTGAAGGTTTTAATAAAATAAAAGTCCTAAAAAAGCATATTTCCAGTACGCACCCCAGGCTTGCACAGTATCGTAAACTCACTCATCAGAATCTTCGGTAATCCTCGGCAAACATCGACACGGCTCATTCGGTTATTTTTGGGTCCACGGCAAATTTCGACTGTTGGTTCAACCGACTCAATCGGTTATTTTGAGTCGGACGTGCTACTTATGCTGTGCGTCCTGCGTCACCAACTAAAGTTCGATTCAGTTCGATATGTGAACCGGCTCAAAAAATGATTCGTTCAAGAACCGAACATCACTAGGGATTATATTCTTTGCGTTTTTGCTACTCCTAAATATCTTTTATGTGTCTAAATGTTTTGTCAACATTCCCAAACACTCTGATAGTGAATTGTCTGTATGAGTTAGGCTACTGTAGACAAGGTTATTAAAAGCAATGCAACTGAGCATTATTCAAGTTATATCTGATCTCACTGGTGGCTGATCTGTACTAAATGTACTCATTTCAGTTTTCTGACTGAGGTATTTACTCAAGTCTAAAGGTAGACATTTGGCATCTCAATCGACTTTGTGTTTGTTGTGCTAGCATAGGTTGATTTAACTAAAACCAAATAACTTTTCTGGAAACAGTAGCCTTTCTAATAAAGTCAGCAGAACTGCCTAATCAGGTCATGCTTCATCCTAATTAACTCCTCCTGATTAATAGGTCTAATTACTTTGGTGTGGTTTTCTCTGGGTTCATAACGCACTGATTTAAACTTGAGCAAAATTGTGGATTAACTTGTTTTAGTTTTGTGAAAGCTTTTCCCTTGGTGTAGACAACATAAAGGTAAGCACTATGTAAAAATAAAGCCACATACTCTGTTTAATTTGGAATTATAATAATTTAAACCAACCATTTTAGTTACTACCATATGTCTTTAATTGCTAAGAAATCTGTACAAAATGAGAAACAGCCTGTGTTTGATTAAAAAACAAATGTTCCTTCTGGTTGACTGTAATTTGAAGAACTTTTCTGGCCAAATAACCAAAACCTTTTTTTGGCTTGTTATGCACAAGATATGGCTGCTATAGCAACACAAGATCCCACTGGCAGTATTGCAAGTATACTTCATAGACCACAGTATGCACAGGCTCCTCAGCGCCCTGGTCCTCTGCCCTCCAGAATATTACACCCAGAAGAGCAGTTCCAGCTAAACCAGCCCTTTTACGTCCCCACTGTCCAGCCATTCATCCCATATCAATGGTCCATGTCAACTCCATATGTACCCTATGGTGGATTTCATGGATTAGGTATAACTTTTTTGTAGTTTTGCTAAATATTACTAATTCTTATTGGTTTCAAATTTAGTTTTTCAGAATTTTATTTTTGTGCTTTAAAAAGTTTTACCTGATGAACATAATCACTTATCTGTATCGTCTCTAAAAGTTTCTAGGTCTTTCCCAGATAGTTTTTGAGGACATTAACATGTAGGGAACCTCGTGCTTTTCATAATATAAAGTGTGATCTTTAGGAATCCAACATAAGCTGGAAAATTCCTAATGTTTCTGCTCAGGCCTATTTTTAGGTGTCTGGTATAAGCTATAACTTTCTGTCCCTATTGTGAAGACTTCACATGATTTAAGTACCTGTGGTATTTTGTGTAACAATGAGCTTGATCGAATGTATGCAATGTTCAAAATGACAGCCTTAGGATTTACAACAGGCTTCCTTAAATCTGGCCCTGGATAGCCTCTGTCACGCAGGCTTTAGCTTAAAACCTGATCAAGCTTACCTTCTTGTAACTTTAGAGACCTTGATTAGCTTGCAATGGAAGACCATGATTAGCTTAAATGGAAATCCACACATACGCAATATAACTTTTCTTTCTTTTTAAGGTTATGGCATGATGCCATCATTACTACTACCTCAGTGTTTAGAAGTTCCTGGATACATGATTCCTCAAACTCAACTTCACATGTTGGACTATAGACATCTGACCCCCCATGTGGCTCCAACTATTCCTCTTCAGACCCGCCGCTCACATTTTCAAAACGGTGTGCCCCCTGGTCGTGTGATGGTCAGCTCAGAGGTGCAAACTGAACCACTTTGTCGTACCACAGACACACATGAACGTGCAATATCTCACAATTGTTCTGAATCAGGTAGGGGTACTGACAGTCCAGTGTCAACATCACCCAGCTCCTTGGATAACAAATCCGTAGCTTGCCCTGAAAGTACATCCATGCTAACTCAAAATTACAATGCCACCAATGCTATCAACACTACTGATTTGTCTGCTGTTCCCAAGAGTGAAATCCTTCAAGCTGAACACATGCACATGAAATGTGACAAAATGTTTTATGAGCATAAGAAGTTTCAGAACAAGGATAACATGGAGCTGGCTAGTCATAATGAAACTGACCTTTTGCAGTGCAGCATGGGTTCTGTACAATCCTCAGGGGATGTTGTCTTGTGCTCTTACCAGTCATTAGCATTTAGGAAGGATAAACAGAGAGTTGAAGCTGGGATGTTAAGCTACTCCAGGAAGCATTGTCTCCCTGCTTGTACAGAAGTTACTATGTTGAGAAATTCTCCATCTTGTAGAACTTTTAAAACTTATCCTAAACCAACCAGATCTGTCATTACCCAAAGAATCAAAGCAAATAAAAACTCTGAGATGCCATTTCGTGCAAAGAGCAGAGATGATGTCAACATCTTCAATAACGTTGACTTTAAGATTCTGCGGCTGCCATTTGACATTGAGAACCCTAACCAGCCTTGTCAGCTGGAAGCTTCTATCTGGTCAGTAGAGTCTCTGATACCTTATGTACCTTCAACTGAGTGGATGACCAATAATGGTCTTTTAAAAACTCCCCAGAAACCTTTGAGCACACTGAATGAACATGTTGACATTATCTCAAAGCCAAATTATGTTCCTGAAGGGAAGAATCTACAACCTGGTGCATCAGTTAAATCTCATGGTCGTCCATGTCAGCTTGAGGCCTCTATCTGGTCCGTAGAATCGTTGATGCCTTATGTGCCTTCAAATGAGTGGATGGTTGAGAATGGGTTTTTAACTCCTCAGAAACCTTTGGGCACACTGACTGAACATGGTGACATTATCTCCAAGCCAAATTATGTTCCTGAAGGGAAGACTCTACAACCTGGCGCATCAGTTAAATCTCATGGTCGTCCATGTCAGCTAGAGGCCTCTATCTGGTCAGTAGAATCGTTGATGCCTTATGTGCCTTGCAATGAGTGGATGGTTGAGAATGGGTTTTTAACTCCTCCGAGACCTTTGGGCACACTGAATGAACATGGTGACATTATCTCCAAGCCAAATTATGTTCCTGAAGGGAAGACTCTACAACCTGGCGCATCAGTTAAATCTCATGGTCGTCCATGTCAGCTAGAGGCCTCTATCTGGTCAGTAGAATCGTTGATGCCTTATGTGCCTTCCAATGAGTGGATGGTTGAGAATGGGATTTTAACACCTCAGAAGCCACTGAGCCCACATATTAAATCTAGTGACCTTCTATCAAAGCAGAATCAGTCTTCCACTGGTACTCCAACAAAGAATCTACAAACTTGTGCATCTACCAAACATGACTCCTTTAACCCCTCTGAGTCCCGATCCCCATACCGTCCCTCAACAAGCTGGCTGGCTGACTTTGGTAATGTATACTACTACAGTAAACTACCTGTTGTACAGCAACATCCTGACCTTCCAGAGAAGCAGCAACCAAAGATGTCCCTTGCCATTAGTCTTGAATCATCTCCTCTCAGAAATGGGAAAAACACAAACAACCAAACACCAGGAATTGGCGTCTCTGTTCAGAATCACTGTTCATTTCATACTTGCAAGTGCAAAGGAAAAAGCAGTTTGCGGTTAGCTGGATCTTCCATGAAGTCTGGTCAGGTTTCTCATTCCACACTGGAGAATGAACTTCCCTTCTGCCCATCATGTAGATATGATGAGAAAGGAAAGGATCATAGAAAGCCTTATTTTTCGGACCGTTTTATCTGCAAAAGAGAGGAGACTACTGAATTGAAAAACTTATACATGAAAAGAGCTACTGCGGGATTCCATGGTACCCCAAAGATGACTTTAGGGAGTCATTTGACAAAATGCTATGCTGCTTCTCGGGCTAAACTGAGTGAAAAGACTGGACCATGTCAAGATTACCAATGCCTTAATCCCAGCCCTGTTCAAGATAGTTGTGGGGACCTTAGATGGCGAATTTGGGAAAAGAGTGAGGAAGACTGGATTAACAATCCAAATCTGAGATTGTAACCGAGACTGCAGAGAGGTAGGACTTCCATTTATACCATTGCCAAAATGTATGTACTCTAAATAATAATAATAATAATAATACATTTTATTTGTAATGCACTTTACATTTGAAACAAATCTCAAAGTGCTACAATTAAGATCAATTGGAAAGGATAAAATACTAAAGGGTTTAATAGTTAAGTCATAAGTTCTCCTAAAAATACATGTTTTTTAGTCTTTTTTTTAAAAAGTCTCAATAGTTTGAGGTGCCCTCAGATGGTCCGGAAGGGGCATTTCCATAGATTCACTGGTAGGTTAGAAGGGAGATCTTCTATTCAATCCTGGCGGAAACCGGAAGCCAGTGAAGAGAATGGGTGTGATGTGATCATATTTTCGAACTCATCAGGATCCTAGCAGCACTATTCTGAACATACTGCAGTCTCTGCAAGCTTTTGTCCGGGATCCCGATGAGAAGTGCGTTACAGTAATCCAGTCTGGAGGAGACAAAGGCGTGGACCAGTTTTTCTGCATCTGCTAAGGGTAACGTTGGATGTCAATCTTACACAAAGATTGGTGACCGTTGTGGAGAGGGGAATGACATGATCAGTGATCGTTATACCAGTAATGGAGGAAGACTGGGTTTGATGTGGTGTGCCAACAAGAATTGCCTCTGTTTTAGAGCTGGAGGAAGTTGTGCTTCATCCACACCCTTTTCTCCTCCAGACAGGCAGTAAGCGTTGAAGATAATGTTGGTGAAGGTTTCATGTACAGTTGTGTGTCATCAGCGTAGCAGTGAGATGAGACTCCATAGCAGCTAATGACATGGCCAAGAGGGATCATGTAAATGATGAAGATAATGGGGCCAAGGACTGACCCCTGAGGGACCCCGCAGGTAACCGTGTGTTGCCGGGACCTTGCACTTCCAAATGAAATGTACTCCGTTCTGTTAGTGAGATATGATTTTAAACCAGTTAAGAGCTATAAAAAGTATATTTTTTACAATACATGGAAAGCAAGTATGCAGGGATTTGAAACTGAAAGAAGGATTCAGAAAAGTTTCATTTAAACCAATTCTGATCATAGGTTCTCAGCAAAAACGACAATGCTCTGTGTGTGTGTGTGTGTGTGTACTGAATGCAAATTTAAAATCGTATATTTTCTTTATTTTCAGAGATCACACAAGAGGAAGACACCATGTTTATTACTCCCAGTCTGCACACCCCATGGAGGGCTAGAAGGTGTATTTACGTCACAAATGGTCAAACCCTTCCTACAATCAAATAATCGCATGTATGGTTTTTATGCAGTGATTTAATAAAGTACTTTTGAGTGTGAACATGTTGTATGGGTTTATCACTGAATCCTCAAGTTCCATTTGAAGTTGTCTCAAATCTATTTTTTTTTTAAATACTACAAAAGAAACCATGCATTTCCTAACTTTTTTTTTTTTTTTTAATTGCACAACAAAAGGTTTGATCCACAAATCGATAGGTGACTGATTGCATTAAAAGGCTTAAACCAGTTTAACAAGTAATCCAATTTGTTTCAAGACTAGTCATAATGTTTAGTCAGTAACATAAAATATATTGGTTTCTGGGGAAGTCGTGGCCTAGTGGTTAGTTTTGACTTCTAACACTAAGGTTGTGGGTTCGAGTCTCGGGGCTGCAATACGACTGAGATGCCCCTGAGCAAGGTACACCAACTGCTAACCGGGCACTGCAGCATAAATGGCTTCCCACTGCTCCGTGTGTGTGCACTTTGGATGGGTTAAATACAGCGCACAAATTCTGAGTATGGGTAACCATATTTGGTTGTATGTCACGTCACTTTTCACATTCATCTACAGTTGTGGCCAAAAGTATTGGCAGTGACGCATATTTTGTGATTTGCTGCTTAAGCTGCATTGTTCATTCACATTGTTTATAGATTGTCACTGCCAATATTTATAGAAACAATGTGAATGTATACCATAACAGGATAAGTAGCAAATTTTGTAAAACACTAAATTTATGCCACCGCCAATACCTTTGACTAAAGTATGTTGAAAATAAGACCGTTACTCCTTGGTTAACAGGTAGTTCTTAACCCAGGCTCAACATGGAGGTAATGCTTATGCAGTTGGCTATGATCTTACCATTAACCCAGTCTAATGTTACATTAAGAGACTTAAACAAGTGACACTAAAAACTAAAATCATAGAGCTGATATGTGGAAGTATAAATACAGTATTTCTCCTTGCACACTACTTTAAAAGTCTAACTAACTGAATCGACAACCATCATGATTGTTTCAATACATCTAATGTGTATTCATAGCAAGAGTTGCTGTCTGGAGTGACTGAAAACATGTTTAATGGGAGACTAGAGTTAGTCCTGAGTAGACCAAAATCTATGAATATCCATTAATATTACCAACACATTTAGAGATGAAAAAAAGTATAAATGCATAATGTCGTAATGATTAATCTGATTAGTGATGATGTGATTAGTGATATTCTAACACACTGCCTGATACAGATGCAAAGATGTCTACAAGGACTAAATCAAGCAAGCTAAGTGGATTTAAAATCAGACAGAAAATTGAAAATCCAGAACTGGTGTTTGTGATAATTTCTTTACATTTGTATATGAATGTGGTCACCGTTCACTTTAATTTGGAAAACAGCAGACTGATCATTGTCTAGGTAATTTCTAGATCATTCTTATAGTTTACTGTATATTGAGTAGGTATTGTTTAGTCATCCAGGCAGTGTGCAGTGAACAGAGGAGTAATTATAATGAGGTGACACAAGCATGCCCATTCAAACTGAAGGGACAATTGTCCCATCAGATTTTTGATCTATTTAATCTATTGGTCTTTGAAAATTAATTTCCAGGATTATTGTGTGTAAAATGTGCTTATCTTAAACACTGTTAGCATAAAACATGGCTTCTGCCAACTCATTTTAGAATACTGTAGTCTTAAATGTAATTTTTTATTTTTTTACTTTATCTTTTGTAAATAAATGAGACTAACAGATTGCCTTTTTGAAATGTACAATGTCATCTTTCTTAACACTGGAATGTTAGTAGCAGAATAAACAATACAGTGACCAAACGAAAACATTGAATAAATAATAGAACCATTAATACCAATGAAAAACTTTGATATTGTCTTTAATGGAAAAGCCAGTGACTAAACTCACAGTAGAGCTGTGTACTCTCAGCACACCTGTGTTCAACTCGCACTTTGTGAGATGCTAGATGGGAGTTAATTTGCATTGCAGGGTATTTATCCAGAACAAATCTCAAAAGTGCTGTAGCTTTAGGTGTAAAATTGAGGATTTTACTAGATATCAGAAAATGGGATGGCCGTAGTTAAGAGTACTGCTCCATAAAATGCTGGTGAAACTCCTTAATTTTTGCCAACACTATCTTCAGTTTCTCTTTTGGAGGAAGGATGGTCATTCTGTAGGAGAAGAATGTTAAAAACAGGTACAGTTAATCAACAGGGATTGAAAGAATTTCAAAATATCAATTTAACAATTGATAAAGTGTTAATATTACTCTTATTTGACTGAATTTAGTTGACAGTTTAATTCTGACAATTTATTTGGCATTTATAGTAGGTGAGACAGACTTCATAATTTTGATTAAACATCCAAAGAGCTACTGTCCTGCAGAGTTCAGCTCCAACTCCAATAAAACAAATATGAAATGGGTCATCAAGTTATTCAGGCTTAAAAGTACAGGTACACTGATCAGAGCAGATCCCTGGCAAAGTTTTGCTTAGGGGTGAATAAAGGCCCCCGTAGCAAATCCATACGTTTTTGTAAAATAAATATCCAGATTTCAAACGTAATAAACACTTTTTTTTCCCCTAACATCTGCTGACTGTGGGACATAGAAGACATCTTCTGATTAATCAATTTTATCGATTAACTCAAATGTGTAGTTTACATCAACTTTTTAAAATAAAAATCATTTTTCTTTTTAACATCCGCCGACTATCCAGGTTATCTATACCTGGTGACCATCAAAATAAAGTGTTAGCATATATTTAGCAGACATACTAATACTCTAATGACCACTAGTTTGTATGTAGTTGCAGAGCTACTTATCAATAACTGTCTAAAGGGTACCATCAAAATAATAAAACCGATATTATAATAAAAACAGTTCAAAGCAAATGTGTAATTTCACACATTAATCTGGTATCTGATCGTATGGCTGTTTGAGAGAAAGAAATATATTATTATTATTATTATTATTAATACTACTTATAAGTGGTCATTGACTGCTTTAAGTAGTATCAGAAAAATGGCAAGATATGAGACATATATATATATATATATATATATATATATATATATATATATATATATATATATATATATATATATACATACAGATAATAAATTATAACTATGAGAAATATAATCCATTGTAAAAGTGGATGCAAAGTGTTCATTGTGTTATAAATCATCATACTCTTAAAAGCTATAACCACAAATAAGTCAATATTATAATATATTAAAACTGTTCTTATGAATATTCATGAGATGATACAACGTATGTTTTTTATAATGCCTTAAGAATACCCTTATAATGTATTATAAATACGGGCTTCATAGAAGTAATTAGCAAATAATTCTTCATAAGTGTTAGCAAAAGGATTTGCCTTGTTGTTTTCAACAGTTCAGAAGATGTTAAATGCATCTGTATCTGTAATGAAATGTCCATCACATGGCTCCGGGGGGTGAATAAAGGCCCTCTGTATCAAATCCATCCGTTTTTGTAAGATAAATATCCAGATTTCAAACATAATAAATCCTTTACCCTCATTGAAAGGCTTGGAAGAGCAAGGACAATATTTAATATAAATCTGATTGGATTATTCTGAAAGAAGAAAGTCACATACACCTAAGATGCTTCGAAGTTGAGTAGAAGATGAACTGTCCCTTTAACAGATGATGAAAGACAGCAGCAGGTTTATACAGTATGATGCTGCCATGGAATGCACAGATATTGACTAGCATTCAATTACTTTTCACTAAAGACATAACTGACTGTGTTTAGTGAAAATTCACCAAGACGAACATTTTGACATACAAAATGCAAAGTAGCCTATATTTGTCTGTGTTTTCATAACCACTGGCCAATATAAAATATGAAACTGGTGTTTTGGGGGTCCTATGCAACATGCATACTTTGCATATAGGGAGGATCACCTCTGGCACTGATGCTGTTCGCTTTATTTGAACAATTAATTTTGATTTAATACCATTGTATCAGGTTTCTTGCTCAGACAGGACTGCATCATGTCAAACTGAGTTGAAATAGTTCTTTTTGCCTTAACTCAATGTTTTCATTTTGAAAGAAATTGTTTTAAACAAGAAGCTCAAAATTAATTTTACACTTCCTGTTTTTGGGCAAGTTACCATTGTGGTGAAGTGTGGAGTGTGCGCTTGGGTTGAGGACCTGCTAAATAGAATTCCAATGGGAGTTCTAGAGATGTAAATGGTGTCATCTTTGGACTGCCAAAATTGAACATGCGTTTAAGTATGTTATATTTAACTTACTAGTATGTCATCTTAACATTTTGCCTGAATTGCATGGAAAGTGGTTCTACAGAATGGAAACACGTTATCTCTACACAAATACTGAACTAAAATGAAGGTACTCAAATCAAATTAGACATTTAGACAAATTAGACAACTTGGTTCAGTCTTGTCCAAAAAACTGATTCAATCATGTGGAACCACTGTCCATGATTGAATAATTTTCAACCAATGAGTTATTTTTTTGAGTGTACAGTAGTACAGAGTGTACTTGGAGCAAGTTTGGAACTCAACCCTACAGGATGTTTGCTCACTTTTCCCAATGGTACATACATTAAAAATAAAATAAAATAAAACGAACTTAAATTTTTATATAACTTAACTTTATACATTTTATAACTTAAAACTTGCTAAATATTTAACAAACTTTTTTGTATTGGCTTTTATTTCAGATGTTATTTCACTCTTAATTACCCATAAGCTCCTGTTGGACTAGGACACCCACACCTTTGTCATAAGCATATCCAAGGCTAAACTCATCATTCTTGTTTGTATAAAGGGAGAATAACCTGAAATGGTAGGTGCCATCTCGCTGCCCAAAGCCGCTGCCGGGAACCAAACAGATGCCTGTTTCTTCCAGAAGCTTCATACAGTAGAACATATCTGGAGTTTGTCCCTTCTCCTAAAATTGGAGTGGATGGGGGATTTTGGTTAGGGTTTTATGATGCTGTTTAAGTCAGCCAAGTAAAATATAATATATGACAGCTGTGTAAATGTGTTCAATTATAAAATTATAAAGAAATATTCAATTATATGTACAGAACAAATCTTCTAAAGCAAATAAAGGCCAAAATCTAAATTCTACTGTTTTAATAACTAGCAAAAGGGAGCACAATTAATGTAATCATTTTATTCACCATAACAACGATATCTGAGATCATATTTGAGACAATATTTGAGAAAAAGAAACACCCACTGTTTTTGGCTGTAAACTGTTATTTGGACATTTCTAGGTTCATAAAGATCTGTGACAGCTCTTAAAGTTTGCGTGCACTGAAGAACTATAATAGGAGTGAGGATTTGACCTTTAATTTTAGGGGTAGTCAATTATTTTGGGGTGCAGATGTCCCAGTTAATTAATCAAAATTAATCGCATTTTAATCGCATATAAATATTTGACCTGAGAACAGTGAGAAGTAATTTTTTTTCACATGGATTTATAGTATACCATTGAATAATGACTGAATACATAAGCTTAAGTAACAAAATATTGTTTATTTTTGTTCAACCAAGTCTAGCAGACCAGTGCAATTTTTGCCATTAAGTGTAGCAATAGCATATTTAGAAACAATTTAGAAATAGTATATTTCAGAAATTCAGGGACCTTATAGGTGCTGGAACCTTCTGTAAACTGTTTTTTAAGTAAAACACAATACTGTCAAGTACACTCAGAACATTGAAAACCTCTCTCTGTTGCTTCAGAGGTCCAACACTCTTTAACCTTGGCCAAAACAATAAAGAGTTCAATATAAAGTGTAAAGTCCACACTAGCTGCTATATGTTTTGCGTTGAGGTGATACTTGAGGCTCGATGTGCTGCGGTGATGTGTGAACGCTAGTTGGTGCTCCAGTATAATCGGTCCGCCGAAACTCATCCAGTGAGAAACGTTCCGCGGTGCAAAAAGAAGTTATTAAAGATGCGGGAATTTTTTTTTTTTGTAATTAATTAATCTTAATTAACGCGTTATTTTTTGTGTAATTAATTAATCTTGATTAACGCGTTAAAGTCCCGGCCCTAGTAGCAATATATTATTAAGAACAGCTCACACAGAATTCACTTTCAAACCAAGTAGCTGTCTGTTAGGAATCGGATAGGTATCTGATCAGTAAAAAAGGTACAAGTGAACAATTGTTAGGTTTAACTGATCACAAGTTCATCCTACCTTGGCCTCCAGGATGGCTTTTGGTGGGAGGTGGATACGTGGGAAAGTGTACATTGCACCCTGCACTGGGTTACATTTTATTCCTGGGACCTGATTCAAGATTTCTTGCGTCATGTTGGCCTTCTCTGCCAGTGCGGCTAAAGTGTCTGTGCGCTCCTGAAGACAACAGAAAAAAAGGTTTTATTTTAAACTACGATGTACATATACAAAAACGTTCAAAATTAAGTTAGAAATTAAGATGCAAGAATATTGATATGGAGTGATAACTGTATTCAACACAACAAAAATACTGAGTATATCTTAAAAATATAATTTCCTGGTCAAATACTAATTTCTTGTAGAGACTAAATACTATTGTAAAAATATAAAATTAACTTTGATTTGTACGCATGTACAGTATATTACACATTGTACGCATGTATATTATAAAAAATATTATTAAAAATATATAATTATCGCTATTTATTATTATGATATTTACAAATCCACTTTAGAGTGTCCAAAGCAAACAGTTAATGGGACAATATAGACCTTGATGAATGTGTCATATGAGGGTTCATCTGGTTGGGGTGGATTGACCACCACATCTAGAAGAGCCTGTCCAATCACTGGAGGACACAGCCGCACAGATACCAGCTTAGTGAGTTGAACTTTCACCTCAGGGTCTAGATTTACCACCTCCATATAACCACCACGAAAACCACACCTTAAAGAAGACAGACAGACAGACAGGCTTAGAGCTTAACTATTTACTTGTTTTTTAAGAACACTACTGTTAGAGCAAAACAAATTATTTATTTCACAGTATTTGTATATGTATGTTTTTCCGACATCATCTCACAACCTTCATTTCAAACCATGGAGGAACAATACAGGACATTTTATTTAAATCGACTACAAACGTATTTGTAATTGGTAAAAGCAGTATGTGATGATTGTGCTCAAACGTGCTTGCGTGAAATGCAAGTTCAAACCTCATTGGTTCTGGAGCTTAAAACAAGTGTGTTTAATGTTGTGTTTACCACATTCAGTAAGCTCTCTGTATGTGTTGATCAATGTTTACATGTGAATAAAAGCCAAAATTCATGTTTTCACCACATCAAGCAATCATGTCTTTTCAGAGGTCTTGAAACTTTTGAATTGTCAAACTTTAATGTAATGGGCTTTCAATGGAGGGACAGAAAGCTCTCTAAAAATAACTTAAATTGTGTTTCCAAGAAAGAGTTATGGATTCAAAATGACATGAGGTAAGTAAATGATGACAAAATGTAGATTTTTAGGTGAACTGAACCTAACTAAGAAGTTGTTAGGAAGATTGTGAATTGGAACCAGATTAAATCATTTCTATCATCTTTCCTATGGAATAATTCTCCCAAATCACCTAAAGATCGATTGCTCTTCTCTTGTTTTTGATACTCACTCTCCCATGTAGCACTTCGACGTTGAGTGAAAGGAAGCTAGTTCCACTTTCTCAGAGTATTCCAGACCCATTTCAAACAGCACCTTCTTAAAGGAGTGAAATTTACACCCATCCGCGTAAACATTGTCCTGATAAACCTGGAAAAAGCAGGGCAAGTTGAAAATATTAATAATGTGAGGTTTTTATTTATTTACAAAAAATATATATAAGCCTATCATATAAATCACCTCATCAGCCATGAGGAAAAGCTTTTCTGCTGCCGCAAATCGGATCACGTCCTCAATGCACTGTCGGCTTTGCACTTGACCTGTCAGGTAAAAACAAACCATAAAAGCGTTGCCATATTAGTTTAATGTTTTCAAACCCAATGGTTGTTGGACAGTTTGGATAATTGAGAAATCCTTATTAAATACTACTACAGGGTTCTGTAGGTTTTATGAAGGTAAATTTAAGACTTTTTCTTAAAAAAAAAACTTTTTTTAAAACCTTTCCAAGACCAGTAATCGAAATTTAAAGGAAAATCGAAAGGAACAATATTGTATATGAAAGTCTAGGAAGCAGGCAATGAGCTGTATTAGCAACTTCCCAAAGATCTATGTTACTTTTTCATTCATTTTACATAAAAAAAAAATGATTAAGACTTAAATACAGAATAACCACTAGAATACGGAAATAACGTTTACACAGATAAGAAGACATATTGTTCTGAGAAACAATTGAACAATTAAGTGAGATTAAGATTAAAACAACAACAAATGTCAATGTGGTCAGAAAGAAATTCTCAAGAATGCTACTTTGCTTACACCATTGGCAGATATTTGTTCTTGGTTTAAGTATAAACCTATTTAATTTGATTAAATTCCCAAGAAAACAAGACTTATTCTTTATTTTGCATCTCAAGTAAATGTATCTTTTTTTATATAATATAAAATGTGTTTTTTTTTTGCACTGCATGCAACATTCCATGCCGTAGATTTATGCATTTAAGACTTTCTGCTCTGATTTTGGGAATCACAAACTGACCACCATAATAAAAGCTGACAAACTGTCACCAAACCTGTGGGGTTTCCAGGATTGATAATGCACAGTGCTCGAGGGCTGCAGTGCTTCTTTGCTTCCTGCAGGGCGCGTCGTAACTCACTGATGTCCAAACTCCAGCAGTTGTCTTCATCCAGATAATAATTGATTTGTACAGCAGCCAACTCAGCCAGAGCAGCGGAGTACAGTGGATACTGGGGGATGGAAATCATCACTCCTGAACGAGACATTCCTTTTCCTGACACCAGCAATTTAAGCATGGTCTGACACATAGACAAAGACAGATCATTAAAAGTAATTCTGTCGTTGCGCAGTATCAACTTTTATCCATGCATGGATTCAATGGGAAAGTTGTTGTTTCTATCATATATTCCAAGTTGGTTAGAATCTTAGGGATGCACCTACATTTTACTCAAAAATCTGAACAGAAATTGTTACTTAAATCTGATAATTCTGAATTATTAAAACATGATCAGTTAATTTGAGCATCATAGGAGGATATTATCAGTTGGTTAAGATCAGTGTTTGATCGTTTAGAGTTAGAAAAATATAATATGTTTGTTACATTCTCAATATTTTGTCAGATTGCCTCAGATTATGTACTATACATTCACTTTAAAAAGAAGGTTGTTCATTGCTCCCTCTCTGTTGTGAGCCTGTGCACTCCTCTAAACCTGAGGGTGCTACACTGCTCTCGCGGTTGACTGCTGCACCTTTGTTCCAACCTTCTAGAAAACGGAATCCTTTGTGGATCCTCCTGAACTGTACATTCATCTTTCTCCATGTTTCTTTGACAAATGGCAGAATCTCAGTCTGATGCACACTGCATATGAGTTACCCACGCCTACTTATTTACATCTCAATGTATACAAAGAATTTAAAAAATCTGTTACGGTTGACATTTTATACCGTGGTAACGATATATAACGTCATACCCACCAGCCCTGGCATTGTTTAGCATTGCTGCCAGCAAATGCTGGAAATCATAATTTCACACTGGGTTTTGATTCCGGAAAATTACAAGAGAGCTTTTTGTGCGAACACAAACCTTTGTCAGAATGCACAAAAAATTGACAGCACTATTTACTTTATCTACAGGTCATTACATCTAAAATTTTGAAGTAAAATAAAGTAACGCAATAAAAATTAATTTCTTCTAAAGAGCGAGAAATTGTGCCAATTATCCGTTTCTGTGCCATGTTTCTCTAGACAGCAATATTACCACTTTATTACTGTGAACTATAATGCAGCTTTTTTACAGCAAAGCTATTTTAATGATAAAAGTCACAGGGCAGTGCTGACAAGTTGTCAGTGAGACTCTGGTCTAGAGTGTGTAATGCACATATCTATTTCATATAAATCAATTTGCATGTACACTTTTTACAAAATATTAGTGTTACATTTTGATCTGTTTGTCATATCTGCTTACCACGATTGCATCACTGGCTCCTGTGGATAAGTAAATGTTGTCAGGGTCACACGTGATTCCTCCATCTCGCCGTTCAATGTAGCGTGCAATGTCCTGACGAATCATTTCAATTCCCTGACTAGTACTGTAAGCACCTAAAATATCCAGAAAGCCACAAAAATTAATTAATTTGAAAAAATAAATGCCATGTTGAATCAATATCTTTGTCATATTATCCTTTCAGCGGTAATGGGATTTCTCATGACAATGAAAAACAAATATAGATATGAAAAAGTACAATGGAAGTCAATGTATACTGTCAACTGTCAACATTCTACAAAAATATCTTGTTAATTTTTCAGCAGAAGGAAAGATAAAACTCCTATAGGTTTGGAACAACTTGAGGGTGAGTAAATGGTGACAGACTATCCCTTTAGAGTAAAAATAATGTCCTTGTTTACAACCTTGTTTCATCCTTTCAATATAAAAATTTTACTGACTCTAGTTCTACTATAAAGACTATTTTTACCATCTAATGGTATTGTATCCTCCACTGAAGTCAAAATCACCATCACTAACACAGACCATTTCTCAATATTAAAACATTATTAAATACTATTAATATTTATATAAAATATTATTTATTGAACAATAATATTTAATAAACAATAATTGCCATTATAAAAAAGAAATAAACACGCAAATAATTCCGTCATAACAACAAAGGCAGTGCTCTGATACAGCATTAAAGTTTTATAAAACGAATGGCCTCTGCTGCCCTAGAGCTCACATCTCAGAATCTTTATAAATAAACAGCATATCAGGTAAGAAAATTAAGCTATGAGGGTTAGAAGTACTGTGTTCAGTATCACTGTACTGTTGTTTAACATACTAATTGTTCCCATACCCATTTTTTTTTTTACTTCATAACTCCATAAAACAGTTTTAAAAGAAGTGAGATAATGAAAAATACATTATATAGGACCTTTATACAGTGCTTGCCATTGTAAATACTGTAATGGCATTTTTCCTCTGCATGGTACGGCCTGGCTTGGCACAGCATGGCATTGTACTGTACAGCTCGGCTAAGTTTATGTTTCCACTCCAGTTTAGTACTGCTTTAGATTGGGTGGGATTATAGACATGTCGTTTAAGCTTTTTCATTGCATGTTGTACCTTGAAGCTCTTGTTGGATCCACTCCTCGGCTATCAACAAGAGGAACATCCATATTTCCTCAACAGACCACGAAACGTTCATTCAAAAAAAAAGTTGTGTTCATTCCTCGCTGGCTTTGCTATTTTAATCTAGTAAATCCTCCTGTAGCAAGGTCAATGACTCAGGTAGTGACTATGCTCTCTGGCCAATCAGTGATCAGCAGGGTTTACACATCACATTTTGGTAGCAGTACGGCTTGCTTGGAACCTCAGCCGAGGTGGTACTGAGAGAAGGTACACAGTGGAAAACCCCCCAAATGTGAGTCTATCGCCCACAGCCTCATTTTCATTAACGTCAAAATTAATTTTGCGGCTATGGCCTATAAATAGTCACATGTGCACATAATAGCACATGTGAAAATGTGAATGAGTACTAGTCAGGTCAAATCACTATCGAACAGATTGTACAAGCAGACTGATTGGTATAAAACAATGGAAGAAGCACCTTGCGAAAATATTCATACCCCTTCTTTTTTTTTTCACGTTTTGTTATGTTGCTGCCCTATGTTAAACTGCTTTAAATGACCCTTTTCCCCACATCAATCTGTACTCCATACACCGGTTACAGAGTGGTGCATAAGTGAATGAATGAAAACAAATGAAAGCAAACACAAAAGTCCATAGCTGTGACAGTTGGACCCCCACCATCTGTGCACTCCGCCGGGCTCCTTCGTCCCTCCGGCTCCACCTTGGTCTGTAGTCGACCATCTGCCACCTTGGGACTCCACTCCTCTCGCTCCGTACCTCAGGCTCTGTCAGACTCCTCCTACCCTCCAACACCACCTCAGACCTCTGTCGCTCTGTCTTCACTTCGGCCTTCTGGATCCCCGCCTCGGTCGCCGACGCCATCTGCTCCGCCTTGGCCCTCTGGATCTTCTGTGTTTTCCTGGCTCATCGGCTCTCTGTCTCCACCTCGCGTCATGTTGAAAAAGGGCTGGGACAGAGGGGGACTATGGAAGAGGACAATGTTCGAGAATGTTGGAGAATGTTCGAATGACTGGGAGGAAGACAAAAACCAGATTCCAGGGTGGTAATGACGGAGGGAGGGAAGAGGGAGCCCGGTGGAGCTGGTGGACTGATGGACCATGGTGAAGCCTCTGGGTTAAAGGGCCAAGGCAAAGTCCAAGACTTGGTTTTGGTTGAGGTTGAGAATAAATCCTCAGTAACTGTTGAAGACCAGCATTATATTGACAAAAGATCACCAAATCATCCGCATACATAATGGTTTATAATGGTATGACCAACTATACAACCTGTTCTACAACCATTTAACAGCTTTGATAAATCATTCATATAATCATTAATTAAAAAGGGAGACAAAATGCTTCCCTGCCTGACTCAATTACAAACAATGAATTGAACAGACACGCAATTACCCCATTTTACAGATTAATTGATCAGCATAACAAAAAGCCCAAATTCTCACTAAACTTTGGGAACTCCTCTATTGTTTAACTTAAAAAAACAAAAACAAATTTTCATGATTAACATGATCAACGGCTTGAGAAGCATCAATAAATTACAAACAAATTGTGGAATTATGCCTGTTATAAAAATATCCTTTAGAGCAAAAATAAACATATCAATGCCATGTTTCGGTTTAAAACCAAACTGGTTATCAGAAGTCAGTTTAAAATGTTTAATCTTATTCATTAAAATCCTTTCAATAACCTTGGATAAAGTAAAGTAATTATCCATGTAATTTATTTTAATTGTCTTTAATAATAGGCACTAACATAACAGATAAGATAGAATCTGGCAAAATACAATGATCTAAAAACCCAGTAAAACAAATAGCATGCAAATAATATAATTTTCTACTTGCAAATTGTAAATGTTCAGCAGATATTGTATCCATACCACATACTTTACTATCTTTTAGCATCATAACTGCATCATTAAGTTCTTGTGGGGAGACATTTATAACTTCATCATTATCAGTGTTGCCCACTACAAGAGTTACTCTTAACACATTTAAACAGCTCATAATAATGCTTTTGCCACATTTGAGTAATCTCCTCTGACCCGCTTACTCCACTTATATTTGTTGGTAAAGATGTTTTACAATTGTTCATTTGATTTCTTTCTTTCCATAAATCGTTTAGATTATTATTTTGCAGATTCTTCGCAAGAGTCCGATCTCATAAAATGTTCATTCCTCTTGATGAAAAGTAATGCATACTTAAAATTTGTGTTTGCCCGTTTCTTGTATTCAAATAAAAGGACCATAATTATTTCTGCCTGACTCAACCCAAGCTTTAAAAGCCTTTCTAGCCTCTGTATGAAACTCTTTTACAGATTCATTCTAACCTGGCTTAGAGGTACATATCTTATTATTATGCAGAGACCTGCTTGATGTAAGTAGAGACTCCACAATGTTATCATACAAGAAACAAAACTAAATTCCATGTTGTGGGTTCTTACATTTAATATCACAGCATATATCTGTGTCTTTAGGTTAATCAATATTACTCAACAATGTGACAGGCTGAAAGCAATATACTTTAAGTTCCTTCTCAGTCAAATTAGACCAATCTAATATCCCTACCTGCATGTTGTTACTCACAGACAATAGTATAGGTAAAATGCCCAAATTTATAGACATAGAAAAAGGCACAATGATCAGTGGTGGCAAACTCATAATTAATTCTCATTGACTAAGTTGTGTAGATGCAATGATCCAACCATAAGGTTTTATGTCATGCATCTTTGATATGTGTGTAACTTTATCAGGTAAATTACCTGGAATGGACCAGACCATTATCAGAGCAAAACTCAATAAAATTATTGGCAAATAAGGAGCTACCATCAGAAACATCCATATCACCCACAATTAAAAAGCATGTGGTACCATTATCTTGAATAAAGGACATAACACAAGCCAACCTGTTAAGGTATTCATATTCACTCTGTGGACTCTCATAAGGTGTATAAATGTTCAGAATGATTAACTTTTTCTCACCACAAATGAACTAAATTCTTATTAACCAAATTAATAGACAAACTTTATGTGCCATAGTACTGCCATAGTACTGTAAAACCAGTACTACTGCCATAGTACACAGAATCAGAATCAGAATGAGCTTTATTGGGGGGTATGTTTACACATGCGAGGAATTTGTTTTCGTGACAGAAGCTCCGCAGTACAACAGAATGACAGCGACAGAACATAAAACACATAATAAAAGAATAAAAAATACAAATAAGTAGATAGTGAATGACAATATACAAATGACAATTGTAGGCAGGTATATTACAAAATGCAGTTATGTATGTACATATATATTATGTGCAAAATTTAAGTGTATACTAAGTATGTGTGTTAGATAAATAAAGTGTATGTGTATATAAATATGAAGTGTAGTGTGTTCGCCGTTATTATCAGCTGTTCATAAGATGGATTGCCAGCGGGAAGAAACTGGTCCTGTGTCTGGTTGTTCTAGTGCTCAGTGCTCTGTAGCGTCGACCAGATGGCAACAGTTCAAAGAGGGAGTGTGCTGGATGTGAGGGGTCCAAAGTGATTTTGACAGCCCTTTTTCTCACTCTGGATAAGTACAGTTCTTGAATAGATGGGAGAGTTGAACCGATGATTCGCTCAGCAGTCCGGACTACCCTCTGTAGTCTTCTGAGGTCAGATTTAGAAGCTGAGCTGAACCAGACAGTTACTGAAGTGCAGAGGATGGATTCAATGATGGTGGAGTAGAACTGTTTCAGCAGCTCCTGTGGCAGGTTAAACTTCCTCAGCTGGCGGAGGAAGTACAACCTTTGTTGGGCCTTTTTCACAATGGAGTCAATGTGAATGTCCCACTTCAGGTCCTGAGAGATGGTGGTTCCCAGGAACCTGAATGACTCCACTGCAGTCACAGTGCTGTTCATGATGGTGAGTGGGGGGAGTGCAGGGGGGTTTCTCCTGAAGTCCACGATCATCTCCACTGTTTTGAGGGTGTTAAGCTCCAGGTTGTTGAGAGTGCACCAGACAGCCAGCTCTTTTACCTCCTGTCTGTAAGCAGACTCGTCACCGTCCTGAATGAGGCCGATGAGTGTGGTGTCGTCTGCAAACTTCAGGAGCTTGACAGAGGGGTCCTTAGATGTGCAATCGTTGGTGTACAGGGATAAGAGCAGTGGGGAGAGAACGCAGCCCTGGGGAGCTCCGGTGCTGATTGTACGGGTGCTGGATGTGTATTTTCCCAGCCTCACTAGCTGCTGCCTGTCTGTCAGGAAGTTGTTGATCCACTGACAGACGGAGGTGGGCACGGAGAGCTGATTTAGTTTGGGCAGGAGGAGGTTTGGGATGATCGTGTTGAAGGCCGAGCTGAAGTCCACAAACAGGATCCTCACATAAGTCCCCGGTCTGTCTAGGTGTTGCAGAACATAATGCAGTCCAATGTTTACTGCATCGTCCACAGACCTGTTTCCTCTGTAGGCAAACTGAAGAGGATCCAGCAAGGGCCCAGTGATGTCCTTCAGGTGGGCCAGCACCAGTTTTTCAAATGACTTCATGACTACAGACGTTAGAGCCACAGGCCTGTAGTCATTTAGTCCTGTAATTTTGGGTTTCTTAGGGATGGGGATAATGGTGGAACGTTTGAAGCATGAAGGGACTTCGCACAGCTCCAGCGATCTGTTGAAGATCTGTGTGAAGATGGGGGCCAGCTGGTCAGCACAGGATTTCAGACAGGCTGGTGTAACACAATCTGGGCCTGGTGCTTTTTTCCTTTTCTGCTTCCGGAAGACTTGGCGCACCGCATCCTCGCTGATCTGAATTGCAGGTGCCCCACCTGAGAGGGGGGATGCAGGAGGTGTGAATGGTGAGAGTGCTTGATTGGAGAGGTGTTCAGGATGGGTTGCAGGAGCTGTTAATGGTGTGAACGGTTGTTTGGAGAGGCATTTGGGGCTGGTTGCAGGAGTTGTGAAGGGTGTGAATGGTTGTGTGGGGAGGCGTTCAGGGCAGGTGATGGGTGTTCTTTCAAACCTGCAGTAAAACTCGTTCAGATCGTCTGCCAGTCGTTGATTCTCTACAGTGCTGGGGGGTGGTGTCTTGTAATTGGTGATCTTCTTTAGACTTTTCCACACTGATGCGGAGACGTTGGAAGTGAACTGAGTCCTTATTTTTTCAGAATAGTTCCTCTTTGCCACTTTGATCTCCTTTTCCAATGTGTATTTAGCCTGTTTATACAAGACATTGTCCCCCTTCACGTAAGCATCTTCTTTGGCCTGACGGAGCTGTCTGAGTTTTGCAGTGAACCACGGTTTGTCATTATTGTAAATTAGTTGAGTCTTTGTAGGAATACACATATCCTCACAGAAACTGATATATGAGGTTACGGTCTCTGTGAGTTCGTCCAGATCGGTGGTAGCAGCTTCAAAAACACTCCAATCAGTGAGGTCAAAACAAGATTGTAAATCCTGCTCTGCTTCATTAGTCCATCTTTTTACAGTCCTTGATACAGGTTTAGCTGATTTTAGTTTCTGCCTGTAGGACGATATAAGATGAACCAGAAGGTGATCAGAACGTCCCAAAGCTGCTCGTGGAACAGAGTGAAATGCATCCTTTATTGTGGTGTAACAGTGATCCAATATATTACTGTCTCTTGTGGGACAAGTAACATGCTGTCTGTATTTTGGCAGTTCACGGGACAGATTGGCTTTATTAAAGTCCCCGAGAATGATTAAAACAGAGTCCGGGTGTTGTTGTTCTGTCTCTGTAATCTGATCAGCAAGTTTCTGTAAAGCTGAGCTCGCATGCGCTTGCCGAGGGATGTAAACACTGACCAGAATGAACGAGTGAAACTCCCGCGGCGATTAGAACGGCTTGCAGTTAATGAAGAGTGTTTCGAGATTTGAGCAGCACGTCTTCTTTAACACAGTTACATCTGTACAACACCGTTCATTGATGTAAAAGCATGTCCCGCCGCCGCGCGATTTCCCAGTTGATTCTGATTCGCGATCCGCTCTAAACAGCTGAAAGTCTGGCAGATGGAGCGCGCTGTCCGGGATGGTGTCATTCAGCCAGGTTTCCGTGAAACACAGAGCAACAGAGTGTGTGAAATCCTTATTTGTCCGAGTAAGCAGAAGGAGTTCGTCCGTTTTGTTGGGTAGAGAGCGGAGATTTGCCAGATGGATGCTAGGCAACGGCATTGGAAATCCGCACTTCCTGAGTCTGACGAGCGCTCCCGCTCGCTTCCCCCGTCGGCGCATCCTGAAGCGCTTGATCAGCGCCGCCGCTCCTCCGATAACAACGTTCACTAAAACATCTGAATAATTGAAATCCGGAAAAACATCTTGTGGTGCATTCTGCCGAATGTTCAGCAGTTCTTCCCTGGTGAAACTGATGGCAGGAATATAACTAAAGACAGGACAAACTAACAAAAACACAAAAACATATGCAGAGCTCGTCACGGAGGCAGCCATCCTGTATCGGCGCCAGTCGTTAACCGGGTACACCAGTACACCGGGTTTCCTACCTTGAACTACTTTAGTGCTCAGGTCAGTGGTAGATTCACCCCATAAAAGTCTTTATGTATAGAATTAAGTCTTTCCAAGTCATGCTTAGGTAAGGTCTCTTGGACACACAAAACATCACAGGACTCCAATAGTTTATCCACCACAAAACAGCGTGATTTATCTGCATCCCTATGACCAACACACAGTCCTCTTAGCATTATATGACACTACATTGATCTTCATTTAGTTTAGTTTATCCTGAAGACCCACAAAGCTACTGCTCTCTTGTAAGCCTGCAGATGTTACGACAGGCACTTGGGCGATGTTCTTGCAAATCAGCCTTCTGATCCGAGGGCCGTGCTGCCAATGTCTACTCTAGAAGGCTCAGAATAACAGCGAACATAAATACCCGCCAGCCAAAGTTGTGGGTCATACATGTCAGCTATTTCATTACACTCACTGTACAGAGTATGTCAGCATCGATACTAGGGTAAAATCTAGTTGCAAACACACTCACACAGCTTAGTTTTGACCACTGGAATGTTACTCTCAGTACAGGTATCAATAGTACCTATTTTCGTCCACTGTTCCCGTTTCAAGCGAGCCTGCACAGCTGCATTATTGGACTGCCCAGTTACGCTCGATGGCCCACAGCACCTCTAGCACGTACTTCTGCAAAAGCCGCCATGATGGATGGGATTGTTTGAAGAAGAAAAGGTGAAGGCTACCATGAGTCCTGTGATGTGCCAACAGTGAAGCATCCTGAGACCATCCATGTGTCGGGTTGCTTTCCAACCAAAGGAATGGTCTCTCATAACTCTGTCCAAAAACACTGCCATGATTAAAGAATGGTATCAAAATGTCCTGCAAGAGCGACTTCTTTCAACTATCCATTAGCAAATTGGTGATGATCTGTGCATTTTACAGCATGATGGAGCACCATGTCACAAAGCAAGAGTGATAAAGAAGTGGCTAGAAGAGCATTACATTGAAATTTTGAAACTGTGGCCAGGCAACTCCCCAGATCTCAATCCCATAGAGAACACTGTGATCAGTCCTCAAAAGGTGAGTGGCCAGGCAGAAGCCCACGAATTGTGATCAACTCTGAGAACTACTAAGGCAAGAATGGATCGCCATCAGTCAGGAATTACCCCAGAAGCTAATATCCAGCATGCCAGAATGAACTACAGAGGTTATGAAGAACTATGAAGAAATGTCACCTTTATTTTGATATTTAACTGTGTTTCATGTTGCTGTCATGTGCTTTCCTTCCCTGTCATGTGATCCTGCTATTGGTTCCTATGTTCCCCTATCTTTTATGGTGGTAGCCATCCTGTGTGTTTGGGCTACTCACTGCTCTGTCCATGAATCTGCCCCAGAGGCCTCTCTTATCCATGAGTTTGTGCCTTTTCCTCCCGAGATGTTGGCTTCTGCTGCAGAATCTCCAGAGGTGGCAACAGTTTCTGCTGCAGAGCACCTCGTGGTGGTGGCATCTGCTTAAGCTCCTCTCAAGGTGAACTCTATGCTTATCCGCATGTGGCTGCAGAGGCCATTGTTAACCTGTCTATGCTCTCTGTTCCAGTCCTGCCTGATCTGCCGTGGTGGTTCCCTGCACCATCTGTGTTTTTGTCTGCTTTGGTGATCTCCTGCTCTGCCAGCTCTGCCCTGGCTTCCTTCTCCGCCGCCTCTGACCTAGTGGTCTTCTGCTCCATGTGGGCTCCCTGCTTTGCAAGCTGCGCCACTGCTTCATGGCCGAGGTCCTCCACTGCTCCATGGTCCAAGTACTCCAGTGCTTCATGCTCCAGGCCCACCTTTGCTCCACTGTCTAGACCTGCCCTTGCTCTGGAGTCCAGGTTCACCACTGCTCCATGGTCTGCCTCTGCTCCACGTCCCAGTTCCACCTTGGTCCCAAAGTTCTGATCCTCTGCCATGCTATGCAGTGTTTCCCATAAACTTGCACTCTATTTGTGGTGGCATATATATGCAAATTCATTCTCTGCCAGCAGGAGGCGCTTGTAGAGTGGGTGAGATCGAGGTTTCCCCGGTAATGGCTGCAGGCCCGGCGCCACGAGGGGGCAAAAGGGGGCAATGCCCCCTCAGATCTGACTTGTGCCCCCTCTGTTTCATTTTTGTATTCATGGTTAAAAATAAATGGTAAACCTTTTGAGTTAAATAATAATTTAACCTTATCCCCATGGGATTTAGAATGTTCAGTGTTGTGACTCGTGACATTACTGCCAGATTCAAATATCTTTCGCGTTGGTTGGCGCTGAGCCAGATACGGACGAGCTCAACGCTGTCATATATCACAACTATGTAGTGTTTTCAACCTCTTAATGTTTATTTTAGATTTCATACATTTAAATAGGCTACACGTAAGCACTGGTAAAAAAATAGGCTACATTTGGAGTCTGTGAAAGCAGCAAAAACAATCTATTCAAATGTAATTAGCCGGCGTGTGTTTTTAAAATCAGATAAACACAGTGGAAGTATGCTATCTATAAAGTTTACTCTATTGTTATAAAGATTTTAAAACGACCAAACACACTCACTTACACATATTTGAGAATCGGCATATAGGATAGTTGATGACATGGTAAGTAAGTTTGTGAATATTTCGAATAAAAAAGGAAAAACGAAATGAAGGATAGCCTACATCTGTTATACAGTTATTGTGGCTGCTGTGTTTCACGTGACAAATATGACGCGTTGCCATGGAAACATTAAGGGGGAACGTTCTAAAATAACTGTCGCCTTGAAAAATCTTACTCTCGGGAGTCAGTTAGAATATTTTAAACTTTAGTGTGAAAGGGTTAATTATTCATAATAAATGACGCTGGCTTGGCTGTGTGATTTCCTGATGTGGGTATTAAAGGTGCTGTAGGGAACTTTTGTAAAAAAATGTTTTACATATTTATTAAACCTGTCATTATGTCCTGACAGTAGAATATGAGACAGATAATCTGAAAAAAATCAAGCTCCTCTGGATCCTCCCAGTGGTCCTATTGCCATTTGCAGAAACTCCTTCGCTCCCGGTAAAAAATAACCAATCAGAGCTGCGGTCCGTAACTTTGTGTTCAAAATGTAGAAAAATTTATATAATAAGCGAGTACACCATGAATCCATTTTCCAAACCGTGTTTTTGGCTTGTCCTGAATCACTAGGGTGCACCTATAATAAGTGTTTATATTCGGACTATTTTAGATTGCTTCGGGGATACCGCGGCGGAGTAACCCAATACCTTTGTGATTCTTCATAGACATAAACAGAGAGAAGTAGTTCCGGCTACGATGTTCTTCTGCAAGACGCAAGCAGTTCTGTTTATTAACCGCTAGAGCGTCAAAAGTTCCCTACCGCAGCTTTAAATCACATGGAAAATACAGTTGTTTAAATTTAAAGCAAGGGGCGTGGTTTTATCCAACCCCGCGCCATTCGGTGTCCATCGAGCAAATATCTGAACATGTGATATTATCAGCAATTCAGTTTCAGCTAAAATGTGAATTATCATTAATATCATTAAAAATGGACATAAGAAAGTATATGCAGCGTATTTCAGACCACAAAAAGAACACTGAAAGTGTGATTGAGAGTACAGCTGATGAACATGACAGCCATCAAAGCATTTTGATGGTGTAATAAAGTTAAGCCCCCTTAACAATTTCACATGCCCCCTCAGTCATTTCATCCTGCAGCCGGGCCTGAATGGCTGTACACAAAACTGCGCTCTGCTCACAAATGCTGCTTTATCAGACATTGCATGCAAGATGAAATGAAAATGACATCCAAAATGATTCCTTCAGAAGTACAGTAATATAAAAAAAAAACACAATGGGTTTAAATTTTTAAATGTGCAGTACTCATGTTTATTAAAAAAAATCTAAGCATCTGGGCCATTAGGCCATCTGGAGCAGCCTTTACAGGGTGGGATATGTCACGCTGGTTTTTGGGTTTTGTTTCTTGTTACCATTTTCTTGTCTTGTATTTTAATTTTCAACCATGCTTCATGTTCCTGGCATGCGTTTTCCTACCCTGTCATATGATCCTGTTATTGGTTCCTTCTTCAATGTGTCATGCCGTGATTGGTTGTCTTATTCATGTGTCCGGTTTCTCACTGGATGAATTGTCTCATATGAGCTATATTTTTTGGTATGTGTAGCCCCTCATGTGCCAGTGTCTCTGGTTGAGTATTGTTTATGTAACCCCCTGTTAGTGAGTCTTGTTCATGTTTTTGCTTAGCCAAGCCTTGTTCATATTTTTGCCAAGCCAAGCTTTGTTCCTGTTTTTGCTCACTGTTGTATTTGTAATAAACTGCACATGGGTTCAGTGGACTAATCTTTATTGTTAGACCTTTTTCCAATTTTCTATGGTCCAATCAGTTTCATGTTCTTGACAGCTCTTCTGCATACTTCCTTTGAAACTAATGGTTATTTGAATTACTCTTGCCTTTGTATCAGCTCGAACCAGTCTGAACATTTTTCTCTGACCTCTGGCACCAAAAAGGCATTTTGCCCACAGAACTGCCACTCACTGGATATTTTCTCTCATTTAGGCTGCTCTCTGTAAACCCTAGATATAGTTTTGCATGAAAATCCCAGTATATCAACAGTTTCTGAAATACTTAGACCAGCACATCTGGCAACAACCAAAGTCACCTTTCTTCCCCATTCTGAAGCTTAGTTTGAACTCCATCAGATAATCTTGACCCTGTCTAAATGCCTAAATGGACTGAGTTGCTGCCATGTGATTAGCTGATTTGATATTTGTGTTAACAAGCAGTTAGACGGTTGCGACTAATAAAGTGGCCTGTGAGTGTATATATGGCTGTGTTTACACTTGGCATTAACATGCGATCACCATCATCAGATCAGGCAGAGCGGATCATCAATCAATCAAATCAAATTCCCACACAATATTTAAATAAGTCTGCAGAGAATGGCCCAGTGCAAAGTCAACCTGAAGTGGGTGGGTTTAAAAAGCATTTTCAGTCATGGGACATTTTACAAATCAAAGAGAAGTGTAGGGGCCGTTTCATAGTCAACGCATCTGTACACATACGCGTCCCCGAGGCTATGCATCGTTACGCTTCGGCCACCATTATGCGTCGGTGCGTAGCCAAATGTGTCGTCCTAGTTTTTGCTACGCGACACGCCGATGCACGCAATACATTGCAAGTATTGTACATTAATTCAAGTATATTGTGTTTACAGAAGAAGAAGAAGGTTTGAATACAATGGCGGGCGAAGAGGAAAAATGTCTCTCCTCCTCCAGGCTTCGCATGGGAAGCACCAGAGACACAAACTCCCCAATCTGATCTCTTTTTTGATTTAAATGCCACCGTCTATCTCTGCATTGCCTTTGTTGCCGCCGATGTAAAATCAGCAACAGAATACACTCCTCTTCAGTTGCCATTGTGATCTGAATATCATGCGACCCGACTCTACTAATATCACCCGACTCTACTACCCCTGGTGCGTGAGCGGTGTATTGCATACACGCATTGACCGTGACGCTTGCGTCCACTGTTTAGACTATGAAAGGGAGCGTGTCGCTCGCGTTGCTTGCTCGCTTTCTCACGTTGACTATGTAACGGCCCTAGGAGTCACATTAGCGCTACACATGGGTGTTCTCCATCTTTTTTGGATTACCCTCATGTTTCATGAATTAAAAAGTCTCCATCGTTCCTTAGACAGTGTAAGTGTGACAGATCACCCGACCAAAACAATAACCTCCATTTGTCTATCCTCCATTTTGTTTTCCGGATTTACTCAGTGTTTTCTTTTGTTCCCATTGTTTAAAAGATCTCCTCCTTCACCCCGAATTCCTTCCCCTTCTGCTGGAGCAGGGGGGCTGCTTGCTCGAGGGTCATACAAGATTATTTCTGGCTAAAGCCCTTCTCACCACCTACCCGGACGATGCGCTCAGCACGTTCTATGACAGCAGCTTCAACACCGCATCCAGAGTGCCCAGAGCCCAGCCCATCATCTACCAGATGCACATGCCCAAGCCCACCACTGACAGAGATCCGGAGCCTGCCGACGAGGCATCCCTGCATAGAGCAACAGAGCTGAGGATCGCAGCGGAGCGGGAGGCAGTGAATTCAGTCAAGGTGTGTGAGCCAGCAACAATGTCTGCTATGAGGGAGAAAGCCAAGGATAGTGTGAGAGAGGATTTCTGTACTCTGCACCGCAGCATAGGGTGAGCAGAATATGACATTGCGAAAGTGCCAAAATGAAGGGAAGAGGGCTCCAGCCCCCAAATCCAGTCAAAAGCACCCTCCAGTGCTCAATCCTGTTCTGATGTTCAACCTAGAGAGGGCTACTGATCCGGTGAGTAGCCCCGAATGCCTGGAGGCTCACAATTGCCCACCCTCGCACCTGCTCCTGCCGCCTCCACCACTGTTGTCTGGCAGCCCCTCTGCTTGCCCTCAGGCCACCACCTATGTGGTGCGAGCTCTGCAGGACTGCCACTCTCCAGCGTTGCCGTGGCTGGAGTCTCCCTTGACTTCACCTCCAGCCTCCGAGGCCTGTTGACCCTTCGGCTCCACCTCGGATTCTAGATCCCTCGTCTCCACCGTGGCCCGGCAGTCCACACGCTCCGCCAGGCTCCCTCATCCCTATAGCTACACCTTGGTCTGGCGTCGACCATCCTGCGCCTCGGGACTCCACTCCTTTGGCTTAGCCTCATACCTCCATCCCTCAAGCTCCGTCAGGCTCCTTCATCCCCTCTGCTCCACCTCAGTCCTCTGTCACTCTGGCTCCACCATGGCCTCCCGGATCCTAGTCTCTGTCTGCCAGCCCCCTCCCGGGTGTCCGTCCTCTTCCGTAACCGCCTCCCAAGTTCCCACCCAGGCCTCCCTCTGTTGTTGTTATGGTGCAAGAATGCACTTTCCAGGAGGGGGCATAATGTCAGGATCATGGACTGTCTGTGTCATTTTTTGCCCCTGTTTCGGTTCCCTTATATGGTCAGGTTCCTGTGTTCTGTTTAGTCCTGGTACATTCGGTTTGTGTTTGTCAGGTCTACTTTGTCCGTACATGTGTCATTCCTCGCTCCTGTGTTGGATTACCCTCAGTGACGGAAGACTAATGAATGTAAATTTAAGACTTTCAAGTTTGTATTTCTACCTTTTTGTGCTTTACTGAGGTGTGGGGAGTTCACTTTTAAATCACTCCATTAATCCTGCCATTATTCAAACTATGTCAGATATTATTTTAGACCATCACCAACCGACTTTATTGCTAAAGTACTCTAAACTAGCTGTTTTCAATTCCAGTCCTCACAACCCCCTTGCTCTGAACATTTTGTATGTCTATCTTTGTTAACAGACCTGATTCAGATAATCAGCTCATTAGAAGTGAGCTCAGTGCATGAACTATGTTCCGACTAACATGGTTCCTACATAGTGTTCATTGCTCACTATTCCCTGAGCAGGGGAAATCTTTTGAAGTTTATATACTGTGATGTACACTTCGCAGGGCACTTACATTTGAATACAACAAACGTCTGAAGAGATAAGAGAGACATGTGCAGAGCAAGAGGTCTCGAGGACTGTAACTGAGACCTGCTGCTCTAGACCCTTCACACCAAACACAAATATTTACCTATATTTAGACTATCCTGCACTAGTAAAATTTTGAATAGAAGCTATGGATTCCTACGTGAGCATTTTGGCAGAGTGGAAAATTAGACAAAAAACAATAACCAATAATTTGCATTGTCCTTGTGACATCAGTCAAAAAGGTGAATCAAAGACTGAACAAGATTTCAGCAACAGTTAAGTAGTTGCTCATTTTGATTTCATGTATGCTTGAACTATCTAATTCAATCTAACTTAAAAGTTTTTCCTGTACCGAGACTTCCTCCACCACATGCTTGCAGAATGCGGCGAGCTCTACTTTTGGCATCTTCTGGAAATTTGCTGTCTTCAAGAAGATCTGGATAAGAGCACAAAGCCAAGACCTGACAAAACAAATTGAGCAAATGTACAGTATGTACAAAAACTACTGTTTAAAATTTAGCATGACATGCAAAATATCTTGTAAACACACCTGTCTAAAGAAGGTGATGGGTTTCTGGCCCATAGCATGGCAGTCGCCGATGTTTGCTTTAATGACCTCTGTGAATGGCTTTTTTATTCCCTACATTGACGGAGAAATTAATGAGAAAGTAAGAAACATAGGATAACAAAGATAATTAAAGTAAGAAAGAAATAGGAAAAAGAACATAAATTTACAACTGGGCTTTTTAAATAATTAGAGAATTTTCATCCAACGATTCCTTAAAATAGATCATTATATTTTTTCACCAATTTCTGTAAATAAGTAAATTAGACAAGACAAATTTGCTTAAAAGGAGGGTTGCAAAAATTAGTAAACCCTTGATTAAATTCAACAAACGTGTAATCTTGTTGTATGTATTATGTTTTCCATAACTTTAAGTACTGTATACTGCTCTGATCATTTAGGATAAAAGTTCAAGTTCACTGCAAATTGTCACATCTCCAAGAGGTCAACCTCTTTGTGTACCCTGAGGTTTCATGGAGGGGGTTGCTCAAATTGTCTCCTCAAAATTCCCTCAAAGGTGCTCAACTGTGAGTCAGGTAGATGCGAAAATTTGCATTGAACTTGTACACTTCAACACCTTAAGTGTTTACCACCTGTAAACCGCAAATGTCTGGACCGTTCCACAGGTGCATGTGAAATAATTCTATATGGTTTAAACCCTTTCCAATAAAGATCTGTAAAGCTTATTTGGATTTTATAAAAACCATATCTTTAAAATACAGTATTTTAAAAAGGGACAGTATCAATAACAATATCATAAACGGATATTAAAATATGGTGAAGGTTTTGTGCCTCAGTACTGATAAAAGGCTAGAAATGATCCTGGCTGCAACTGACTGCAACACTCTCCTCATACTGCAGTTGATGGCACTGTTGTTAATTGGGGAAGAGTTTTGAAGTACTTCCACTTTTGGATACACAATATTTTAGAAACATTTATATTTACCCTAACAAGATTAGACAATTCTGCATTGATCTAAATATTCTTATTTTATTTAAATTATAATCACATAGTTTAACCATATATTATGATGTGTTTAAAGCTGCGGTAGGGAACTTTTGACGCTCTAGCGGTTAATAAACAGAACTGCTTGTGTCTTGCGGAAGAACATCGTAGCCGGAACTACTTCTCTCTGTTTATGTCTATGAAGAATCACAAAGGTACTGGTTACTCCGCCGCGGTACCCCCGAAGCAATCTAAAATAGTCAGAATATAAACACTTATTATAGGTGCACCCTTGTGATTCAGGACAAGCTAAAAACACGGTTTGGAAAATAGATTCATGGTGTACTCGCTTATTATATACATTTTTCTACATTTTGAACACAAACAAAGTTACGGACCACAGCTCTGATTGGTTGATTTCTTACCGGGAGCGGTCAGTAACTGCAAATGGCAATAGGACCACTGGGAGGAGCCAGAGGAGCTTGATTTTTTTTTCACAGATTATCTGTCTCATATTCTACTGTCAGGACATAATGACAGGTTTAACAAATATGTAAAAAAATATATATTTACAAAAGTTACCTACTGCAGCTTTAAAGGCATTATGAATGTTCCTCTTATTTTTCATAAACAATAGTACTATAATATGAATTTACTATTAAGTGCAGGTAAGTTCAGCTTTGCAATGTTTAATAATCACTCAAGATGTGTTAAAAAATAACTAAAATATGTAAGAAGCAGGAGGTGTCATGTACAGGAAATATGCTTGCAGCAGATAACAGATCATCATCTCTGAGAAACTGTCTTACAGTGGACAGCCAACTAAAACAAACTGTACAGAGCATTTGCTTTCTAGAACACTGGAGGAACATCACGCAAACCTTTCTAAGCAACATAATGAAACAAGATAATACAATTTTGAAAGTGAACAACAACTTATAGGTACAACACTAATACTTTCATAACCACTTGATGTGTTCAATTTTTTTTTAAATAAAAGTTACATTTAAATGCTCTAATTATATAATATAATAATAAATCACAAAATATAACTTTTACTAGATAGAACTATTAAAGAAAAAAAGAGTATTTAATAAAATTACATAATAATAATTTGAATATACTTCCCATGCTTTTGCGAATTTCATACCTTTGTGTTTCAAAGTTCCAAAGAAGTGAAATTGTATTTCTTTGCTGATTATTTGAAAATAATTGAAAAAAAAAAAAAAAAAAGACAAGAAGCATTTATAGAGAAAAAGAGCAAGAAGTGTTTCTTGATAAAACAGATCTCAGACCTGTAACTTTACCCTGTGTGACAATTTCCTATTTCTATCCCTAACATGACAAGATCAGGCACACTAGGGTGATAAGGCTGTAAGCATTAACAAAACAAGCTAACACTGTATATAAAATGCAGATAGAGACATTTTTACTAATGAAACGAAGACAATGAACACATAACAAATACATGGATGATCTGTAAAGTAGTAATGTAAAAAGTAAATGCACGGTTTAGTTGTCACCAGGGCACAGTAAGCTACATATCAAAATCAGTGGCAATACCACCATCATACCACCACAGTATCTAACTTTGTTAAAGCTTGATTGTGTTGAGATCACAGGTAAGACTCGGGTAGGCAGCTCACCAAGTTTTAAGACACAGCCATCATCACTTTAGTGTTATCTAGCTCATTTCTATCAGACTGTTGTCTGTGTTATGCAGATTTGGTAGTCACTGTTGTTATGATGTATGCATTAGGTGACATTGAGATGAACGTTAAAGATAATTGAGTTTCATTTGTCAAAATGTGTAATACACAACAGAGCTCATAGCATGAAATGGGCTACTCTAATCCACAATGCAATGCACTCAGCCTTGCATTACCAGTATGAAAACTGAACTAGATGTAGTATCTCTTTCTTGACTTATTTTCGGTGTCTGAAACTTAAGGTGACCTCTGCCAGGTCAGTCAGTGACTTCACACACACAAGACTTTTGAGGCACCACAATGTCTGATAATCTTAAAACAAAACGAAAGTTGTATTTAGAGACATCCAATCATATTTTTGGATAGGCAAATGCACATATTTCTTTCAAAGCTCTTACAGGATTTTACACAAACACTGGATTCACATGCTTATAGTTAACACTAATCCAAAGTTGGTTTAAATAATAATAATTATTTATATTTCTGTAATCATAACTATGTAAACTATATCTGCCACATGCAGATTAGGCTATACGGAAACCATATATAAGATATATGAACGGCTTACCGATGTATGCCATTATAACGTTTGCAGATCATTGGTTTGCATACTGTTTTGAATAGAAACAGAAAGCTGTAGTATGCAGTAGCCTATACTAGTATTTAATCAGAAAGCCCGTCGACTTTTAAAGTCAACTTTTAAAAAAAGTTAATAAATCAATAAATAATTTGCGATCTGATGTTTCTGATCGCCTATACGATTTTAATGAGTTTATGAGTAGATGAACTGACACTCACCATCTTGAGTTCTCTTTCGATCTGAACTGCCCTCTGGACGATGGGACCTCGTACAGCGTATTCCACGCGTTTAACGTTCGGGTTCATCGTGTCCATCCTCAGCACCCTCTCACGGTATTCACCGCCGTTTTCAGTCATTGTATCTCCGTGTATTCCTTTTCTGATAATTGCTTGTGTAAACCTGGAGATAACAGAACAAACGTGCACTGCTCAAATAAGACGTCAGTAATCAAGAACGTCACGCATGCACATCCTTTGTTTCCCTCTTCTTCTACTTTCTTAAAGGAGACAAATTGACAGGTGATCAATTGATTGATTCTATATTAGCTCATAGAACCTGTGGAAAAGTTATAAAATCTTGCACACAGATAAAGTTTGGTGCAGGGCTCAAATCACTAGGTGGAGTTGGCATGGGTGGGGGGTGGGGGTGTGGCTGTGTGCATCATACCTTTTTTTTTCTTTTCTTTTTTTTTCTTCATATATATATATATATATATATATATATATATATATATATATATATATATATATATATATATATATATAATTCCATTTTCATTATGGCTGCACAACAAATATAAATAAATATGTCTTATTAATGCGATAGCGTTATCGCGAAGGCTACCATTACCGTTAACAGAGTCCATAGACGCTGAAGAAGGACGCAAAGATCGAGGACGTGCGAAGAAATCTCAAATATTAAATTGGGGATGATATTTATATGAATGTATCTGAATATTCATCAGAAAAGTTTAGATGGCATTTTTTCATCTTACCTCCGTATAATGCTCATGGTGCCATGGTCTTTAGAAGCACTTTGTTTACAGTGGTAACTAAGGAAACACTATATTGCCAACACTGTTCCCTAAATGCCACCTGCTGTCAGAGTTTTTGTCAGCTGTTTTTGTTTCGTCCTGATTTTTTAAGTAGCATAATTTTACAAAGCTAAAAGTAAGACCATTCTCATTATTCTGAAATAAACAAATAAAATAAATTGATAAAAATAAAATACATTTTGCTTCAAATGCAGAGGTGGGTAGAGTACCCAAAAACTTTACTCAAGTAAAAGTAAAAGTAATTCTAGAAATATTTACTCAAGTAAAAGTAAAAGTACTAGTCTTGAATAGTTACTTGAGTAAGAGTAAAAGAGTATCGGATAAAAAATCTACTCAAGTAGTTAGTTACTAGTTACTTTGGGTCATATATACGGAGCCTTTTTTTATATAGATATATAGACAAAAAATGTATGTAATGTATGTGTGTGTGTGTATAAATGTATATATTTCATCAGCCTTTAATCCAATTTATGTAATTTATTATAAAACCCTGTCTGTTTAAGTAACAAATATAGGTGTCATGCCATAACATATTTTTAATACGACTGACTTTATTTTAAATGTGAATTTAACATTGAAAGTTAATGTGATATAAATATTGCTACTAATCTTTCATTGTTCAGAAAGAGAGCAAATAACATTTACATTATTAAACATAATTTTCACTGACAGTCTAGATTTCATTCACTCTCAGAAACTACCATTAAAATCACTGAAACTGTTAACACTGTGAAATCAATATCTTAATTATAGATTCGTACACACATCTGCACTTTGTTGTTTCTGACGAGAGAATTCGCCAGAAAGAGGTATTCAGTAAGTGAGCGAGTGAAGGAAGCACCGGCATTTCAGCGATGACTCATCGGAACACCTCTGATTGGCCATTGCATTCAAAAGCTCAACAGAACCGTGTGTGATTGGTTAATGCGCAGTGCTGTAAAAACGCGTCTGTCTCTGGCTCAGCGCCAGCAAGCGATCACAGATCTGAATTTAGCAGCTGATGATAGGACTTGCTGAACGTACTCGCACTGGTGTGATTGTATTAAAATTAATAAAATCTTAATCGGCTATTCTTTGTCTTTTGGAAGCTGCATTCAACCTGTTATAAGCCACACACGTACAACAAACTAATGTCACAGTGGTATCGTGTACTGTAATCGAATGTAGCCCAAGTTATTACCTGTTAAACAGTAGACAGCACACGCGTTCATCTAATAAGGATCTCCATCGCAAGCAAATAATAGCCTTTGCAGATTAGCTTTCAATTCAGTGCAGTTCCATAGCCCCGTTTTCAACGCTGCTAATATTCTTAAACGTTACAACTCTGAGTGAACCGCTTCAGAGCTCAGCGCGTGCAGCATGGAACTGAACGACTCAATCAAACTGATTCATGAACCAATTCACTCGTTTGCCAATTGGTTTGATCAAAGCCTTTGAACAGAGTTGACTCAAAAGAATGAATCATTCGCGAATGGGCATCGCTCATTGTCCAGAGAAAAGTAGACGGCGTGTTTGGAATAAACTGAAGCATTTATTGCATTAAGATAAAGTAACGAGAGGGGCGTCGCCCACAGTAACGAAGTAAAAGTACAGATTTTTCCCAAAAAATGTACTCAAGTAAGAGTATAAAGTACCCATCTTTAAATATACTCCGAAAAGTATTAGTTACCCCGAAAAATTACTCAAGTAAATGTAACGAAGTAAATGTAACTCGTTACTACCCACCTCTGTTCAAATGTAGAAATTATACATTACAATTTAAATATAAAACTGCTCTTGCTACATGTAGCATCTTTGTTTGGATTATGGTCCAGATTTTACAGTTCAGCCTTTAATAGAGCAAATAAACATCTTGTTCATGTACACATATTTCCATTCTTTCTTGTCTCTTTGATAAATTACTAATTTTAAGAATGTTTGAAATGAAGAAATCAAGACATATATATTAGTATTGCAATTTTACTTCAAATATTAAAATAACTGATTAAATATTGCAGCATAGCATTGGATGATAACACTTTATCATTAAGTCAACTACTAACTAGTTGACTTAATGTCAGTGTTTTTTTTGTTTGTTTTTTTTTTTGTTTTTTTTGAATGATCGGTGGAGGAATTGGCTGTGATGCAAGGGCAATGCAGCTAAAATCTTGCCTAGGGCACCAAGTTGGTCAAGGCCAGCCCTGATTTGTAGTCTTTAACTAAGTAATTTAATTTCTAAAAAATCTTTAAGTAGTACAGGGATCCTCAAATCTGGCCCCAGAGATCCACTTTCCTACAGAGTTTAGCTCTAATCATAATCAAACACACCTGAGCAAGCTAATCAGGATCTTCAGGATCTTCAGGTCTTCAGGATCATTAGAAAATCACAGGTAGTTGAGTTTGATCAGGGCTGGAAATAAACTCTGCAGTGCATTGGCCCTCCGGGGCCAGATTTGAGGAACACTGCCTAGCACTACTAACTGTCCAAAATTTACGTTAATAATAAGGGCTAGAAAGATTTTTTTTTTTTTTCTGATTTCTTTTGCTTAAGATGATTCGATTTGTACCCTAAGACGTCATGAAGACCAGTGGTTTTCAACCTGTGGGCCGCGGCACCCTAGTATGTCGCGATGGTATTGCAGGTGGGCCGCCAATTACTATTAAAATAAATTATAATATTGTTAATATATGTAAAAATGACTAAGTCATTACATAATAACATCCTTTCATATATATAATAAAATGACAAAAAATAAATATTAAACTGTAGTATGCTTCCACTATTCGAGCTCGCTGATTGGTCAAAGAATAAACCACCAATTTATCTTAGATATTTTTGCTGCATATGCTACAGAACAACAAATTCAAACATGCATAAATGGCTGTCAACAGGGTCAACATAAATGGCTGTTCCCTCTTGACTGCTTGCTCGGCTGACTGTCTACCTGCTGCCGAGCTCTGCCTGGATCTGGTTTTCCCGTTTTCCTGAGCAGTGCCAGCCCGAGTTATTTTCTGTTCATTGCCAGTTCATTCAATAAAGACAACAATCTAGCTTCTGAGTATCTAGCTTCTAAGTATTAAGTGATTAACCAACAATAGTGGGGTCAGTTACTTTTTTTGCAGTGGGCCGCACAAATATATTTGTTTGGTTGTGTGGGCCACGAGTTGAAAAAGGTTGGGAACCACTGAACTAGACTATTGGTCTAATTTTTGTGAAAATCAAACCTAATCATCTTCAGTCCATACCGACAAAAAGTTGTCAAATTCAATTTGATTAGTTAAGCTGTTATCAAATAATGTGTGATTGAATTTCACAAATATGTTGCCAAACTGAATGTGTGGTTATATGTCCGTAGCGCTTTAGCCAATTCAGACCAATCTTGCTGTTATGACAACCATGACCTAAGTGTACCTGCAAAAGGTACCCAGCTATTTAAATGGGGTCCTAGAGAGGGCAAAGAGTTTTATCACTAAGTCAGAGACGGGCTAGTTTCCCCAAGGCAGACAAACTTAGAATGGTTACAATCATCCGGGTTTAAATCCTGCACTAATTGAGCGAATTTGACGCAATATTTAAACTGAAGCTTGCAGGCTGCTATGGTAAGGGGCATTACATTTCCAAAGTTTAAAAGTCCAAAATTCTGCAGCACGTCTTTTAACAGGAACCAAGAAGAGCACTCATATAACTCCAATTCTTGCCCCATTGCACTGGCTTCCTGTTCGTTTTAGGATTGATTTTAAGATATTATTGTTTGTTTTTAAAGCTGTGAATGGACTGGCCCCAACATATATCTCGGACCTCATCCAAATTTATACGCCAGCACGGACACTGAGGTCAGAGGGCCAGCTACAGCTTGTAGTCCCTAAATCGAGACTTAAAACTCGAGGAGACAGGGCTTTTTCTGTGGTTGGACCTAAACTATGGAACGCTCTGCCCCTCCATGTCCGAACTGCCCCTACAGTTGAGTGTTTTAAGTCTCGTCTAAAGACTCATTTTTACTCTTTGGCTATTAACTGCGCGTGAGTTGTGTGGTCCTTTGTGGTATTTAATATATATATAATATATATTAATATATTTATTTTTTGTATTTTATATATTTTTAATTGTTTTGTATGATCTGAATCTTTTATGCAGCACTTTGGAAACTTTGTGTTTGTAAAATGTGCTATAGAAACAAAGTGGATTGGTTTTCCCGACCAGGCGTCGAGAGGGGCCAATCACAACAAACCCTACCCCAGCTAACCAATCACAGCAAACTTTGTATTTCAGAAGGCAGGCCTTCATTTGATACAGGAACTATTCGAGACGTTCATTCGAAAAATAATGTGTTTTCCAACAACATAGTATGAGAGCCTGTTCAAGTACACCCCCAAAACAAAATCAATACGTTGTAAAAGAGGATAATAGGACCCCTTTAACACTACTCTTTGTCATATCACACTGACCACACCACATTAATCTGGAAACTAAACTTTAATCTTACTCCAAAGCATTCAAATAATGCATCTAATAATTTGTGACTGCAGTTGCATCTGATCAAATGCACATTCCTATTCTTTAGCTTGGGTTAAACTAATTAATTTTACTTGGTTGGAACAGCAGCTACGCTAATGGTGTCTCTATTTGTTTCTCTGCCTGTTGGTGGGACTTATGAATGTGCTGCTAACATTGACTCTTAGGAAACTCTGTGACTGAAGTGAGATCAGTGAATTGCTGAATCTTTTTCCTTATGGAACTTTGTGTGCAGGACATCCCCTTGTCCCTTGTACAATGCTGATGTTGATGAATACGTGCCCAAATTGAAGTGTTCACTGGGAGCTGATGAGATGGGTGCAGCCTGCTCAACGGTAATTCTAGTTTCCTGCCATGAGACAAGCAGGGGATACCCCAGTGGTGACATGTTGGGTAGCACGATAAAGCTAACCACAGAACTTTTTTCAGATGTTTTACCAAAAACCCATTCAAAAAAACTATAAATTACAAACTTACTTCTTATAGTACTCTACTCGA
The DNA here is from genome assembly GCF_023724105.1 of Carassius gibelio. Classification (NCBI taxonomy): domain Eukaryota; kingdom Metazoa; phylum Chordata; class Actinopteri; order Cypriniformes; family Cyprinidae; genus Carassius; species Carassius gibelio. Next base: position 3,272,227 of record NC_068382.1, read on the forward strand.
GTCTTGTAGTCTCTACTAATGACCAGATGAGATTAATCATGTGAGATATATGGGGAACCGTGTGTACTGATGGGACATCAGGACAGGTTTAGGAAGCACTGTTTTTCGGTTATTTCTATATTAACATAACCATGCCTCATATTGATCATATACTTTAGTTTTTGGCCGCACATAAACAGGTTTTGGTCTATGAAAAACATTAAGGAAACAGGTAAAAAAAATGATTTTGTAATTCTGATTATATTCTGTGGTGATTTTCTTTGTTGCTTTGTTGCTAAAACATTTAACTGCTGAGCTTGTGTTTTCTCAGAGTATGTTTTCATTACCGGAAGGCGTAATGTAGTTCTCTGCCATTCAGCTAATGATACTGGAAACATACAAGAACTTACTTCTCTTTACTTTCAACTTTGCATTTTTGCTCAGATTTTTTAAAACTTTTATTATTGTTATTATTTAAGTGGATATATGAAGTCAGTTCCCCTCTAATTAAAACAGTAATCTCATCATCACATTAACTTTTTGGATGTTCCACTAATGTCTGCAACCACAAAGTGTCACAAATTTTATTGTATTTTTTTATCATTTTAATAAAAATGGTCCATTGTTTTGTCATTTCAAACTTTCATTTCAAAAGCAAACAAACGCAACCTTTCTAGACACACTCTAATGATATCAGTAATATGTTCAAACAAATCATGAAGTACATTTTTTACACTTTTGTAAATAATTGCACATTACCTTTTCTGACGCTTTTGGTCATTAATCTCTGTCTTCCAACTATTTATTCTGATCTTCTTCCCTCTTTTCTGTGCACAGTTTAAAAGACAACTCCACCAATGTGAAGACCATGTGTTCATATATGACATCAGAGGTTTCTTCCTGCCCACCCCTTTCATTCCGTTCTATTCAAGGAAAGTGTCCAAGACATTTCCAAGTCGACTTTGGCCTCTATGGATTGTACCTTCTCAGGAAAGAGTGATATTCGATCTTTGTAGACATGTGATGTTGACCCAGATGAAATTCAGTTGAGCAGAACGTGCTGCACTCTGACAAAATGTACAAATGCTGCAGTCCATCAGCATAAACTGTACCATATTACATATCTTCTATAACAGCTGTTGTTTAAAAATCAGCCATCAAAACACAGGGACCACTTTCTAAAGATAATACACAGCTGATTGTGACATGTTGGTTGTAGAATGGAAGGAGAGAGTTGAGGAAAGGGTCTATTTGCACCGTTTATTAACCCTCTGCTATTATTCAATCATTAGAAGAAAAGATCCCATGTGGTCTGAGAATTAAGAAATTTCCTTCATTTTGGGCTGATCATTTGGACTAAAATAAATGGGAGCAAATACTGAATAAATTCTCTATCATACTTCTCCACAATACGGAAGCTAAAAAAAATACAAAAGGAAATACATTTATTTTATTTTACCCTAAAATAGATTTTAATTTAATAAATAATTTTCCTCTATATTTTAAAATATTTTATATTTTATTTTTGTTTTCCAATTTAATTAATTTATATGTTTCGTATGTATTTTACTACTTTGTTTGGTTTGTGTAGAAGTTGGTTGGTTAAAGCTATTTCCACTAATTATTTTTTTAATTAACTGTTTTGATTATCCACTGATTGACAGTAGTTTAAAGAATGTTTGTGTGAATAATGGATGTGTATCCTGAAGAAAGTGAATTCTGTGTCTATAATGTGTTGATCAACTCTTTTAATGTTTTAATGAATTAGCCCAGTTCATTAATGGCTTTTCATGATTAACCATGTGAGTGCCTTGGAATATTTTGTTGTTTGATTTATACATAAAATTTGGACTTGTTTTGAGATGGTCTTAAAAAAAGTCACACTTGTACAGTTTGAGGTCCATAGGAAATTAATGGGAAAAATACAGAACATTTTGTGTGTGTGTGTTACAATTTACAAATCAGCCATGATGCAGAAAAAAAATAAATCACACATCAGAAGAGGATAAACTCCAGAAAAAACATCAAGAGTGCAAAATAGACACTTCCAACCTAACACACGTATCCACATGCACATATGAACTAGTGTCACTGTAACACACATTTAAGTTTTGTCAATTTGTGAAACAAAATCAATAATTAAGCCAAAATGCAGAAGAAGAAGAAAAGAGTAAGATAGGGATGGACTAAGATGGGTGGTATCAAATAAATTATAAAGGGTATTGGATTTTTATTGCACAATGGGGAGAGCATTTAACTCTTCATGAGGTAGTTTGCTGGGGAAAGAAACTTTTCTGTTCTGTCCTTGTGTTCAGTGCTCTGTAGCACTGACCAGATGGAAAAAGTTCAAGAAGATGGCTTGGATTTGAGGGGTCCATGATTTTCTGAGCCTTTTTCCTCTCTATGGATATACAGTATACAGTTCTTAAAGGGTGGGTAAGGGAGCACCAATAATCCTTTCATGATGACAGAATTTATTTTGAAGTGGAGTATCCTTTAACAAGTGAACTGGATCAAGTTCCTGTAGAATAAAAAATGTTCTTGATGGCATGCATTGTTTCTCGTTTTTATTGTTTGATTATACAGCCAGGACTGGACTTCCTGCTTTTACACACACACACACACACACACACACACACACACACACACACACACACACACACACACACACACACACACACACACACACACACACACACACATATATATATATATATATAATTTTTTTCATGGTATAATTATGTAATCTGCTTATTGTGAGCCTAAATGAGTAAATTGGTATTTAATTATTATCAGGGTGACTTGCCACCAACTGCTGGTGTTTTTTATATATATATTGAAAGTAGTGTTTCATGTTGTCACTTCACATTTAATAGCCTCTTAGAATGAAATTGCTATGTAAATCCACAGTGCCTCCTTTGAGCTGCAATAAGCAGTGTGTAAAGTACATCTAAATGCCAGGTCAGATGCTGTTTCTGTGCAAAGCTGGGTGTTTGTTCATACAGAGTTCATCAGACAGCCTGAAGCCTATTACGTTGTTTATTTAAATTTCAAAACACAATTCAACATTTGCTCGCAGCGTTTTTTTTTTTTTTTTTTTTTTTACGAAACCTCATCATTTTGCAGGACAATTGTCTACTACAGTATACAACACATATAAAAAGGGTGCCAATAAAGCTGTGGTGATATACAACACGCTTTAAGAAACGTTTATTTCCATCACACTGTAAAGTGATCTAGAGGAAAAGCAGATGTGTTTTGCCTATTGGCATAGATAGCCTATTACGTGCATTTGTTTTTATTCATGCTATTATAATTACAACGGGTCACCAACTAACGACAGATGGAAATCTACAGTAAATTAACAAATCCTTCTTAACTCTTCAACCGAGTGTAATGGTATTTAAAAAGCCTTTAATAGTATGTGCTCAACATTAAATCTGTAACATGTAGCCAACATTAAGAATAGGGTTGTGTCAGTGAGGAAATTTTCCCATTGATTAGTTAACTTATGACAACACCAATGTTATTTGTTAATCTATTCTGTAGATTTTGATCTTTTTAAGTTGTTATGATATATTGTTAATTAAAAAACAACAGTAAAATAGTAAAAAAAAAAAAAAAAACTTGCGTATATAGAGTTTGGGAACATGACCTCAGCAACGCAATGCATTCTGGCACTTTAGGACACGGACGCTGCTGTATGTATTGTATTGTATTGATAATAGACTTTTGTTTGCTCTCTACAGCTAAAAAATAAGTTACAATGGTAAAACCTTGTTGTGTAATTAACTGCCATACTCGTACTCATGACCGGCATGGAAAAATAATTTGAATGGAGTGCGATTTTTCAGCTTTCCCACTGGAAAACCGCACCTTGATCTCAGGTCTCCGAGTTAACAAAGCGGCGTCACATGGCTTGGTTAGCAGCAGTAAGAAGGAAAAGAAGGATTGTCCCTTTGGTCTGATATATACACACGTATGTATGTGCATTTATATATATATAAATATACAGAAATGTACGTTATATAAACAACTTTTTTTTGGATGTGATTAATCGATTTGATAGACTTATATTAAATGTTACCTATGCATGAACCACATCTCCTGCATTATCAGTGTTATGCATATTGCATACCACCTGTTACAGTAATAAATGGCAAAATTGATCAATTCTGTATCTCTTTATTTGTGCATCATAACACACTGAGGTTAATTTGTACAGCTTACAATAACGCATATTAAAAAGTGAAGGGGCAGTGTAACTCCCTCGTTGACGCGGAAAATGTGTAGGTTCTGCACCCATCCATTTGTAAATTGCAGGTGAGACTCGAGAGATTTGTGTACGCTCTGACACTACAAACAAGGTAAGAAAACACATTGGGGAAGCTTACGAGTGGCAGCTCTCTAAGATCATCCGACCACTCTTTGTGTTCGTGCAGATTGAGTTTGTTGATTGTCTTGATTTTTTTCTAAATACCGCATCTTTGCTTCCTTGTTGAGTTTTTCTTTATATGTAATCTTACACTTGATCATGTCACTTTCACTTTTACTGATAAGCGTGTCCCAAAAAATGGCCGCGACTACCCAGAATGCAATGCGCAGTGACGTAGTTTCCCAAGCTCTATAGCCTAATCAAACTAATAAGACGGGCATAAAATACCCATATTATAACAAATAAATAAAATATATTTGGAAATCGCCCTTTAAAACAAAGGCTCGGTTTGTGGTTCACAATTATTTGATTAAAACAAAGACAAAGTCATATTAAAAAAAAGATATTTATGTTTTTGTTAACAGAAGTTATATTGCTCTTTTAATTGTCTCCGCTATCGTCCTGTCAATCATATTCGCGGCGTCGCAGGTCATTTTCAGTAAAAATGTATTTCACCATCATCGGTACCAAGTTCTGACTGCTGACTGAACACTGGTCAGGGATCCTCTCCCGCTCGGCGCTGTCTAGCGCAGCTTCACCACACAGATTTAACTCCGCACAGCTAAATAAAACGGGCTGGTGGCAGACTAATATGTAATATTTCTGATGTAAAGATTTCTGTGAAACGCGTTAAGTTGCACAGAAGAAAGCCCAACAGGACCTGCCCTGCACAGTTTAAGAATGGGTAGCCATAGTAACGTTAGAGGACTATTAATTTGTTGAACAGACCTGAGCGGCTACTGATGGCGTCACATGCTCAGATTTGCTTGACCAATCGGCGGAAGGGGGCGTCTCAGGACCGCCCACATGTGGAAAACGAATTTTGAAGTAATTTATTCGTTCCTTCTCGAGGCGATAACTCAACATTACGTCAGCTAAGACGTATATGGGAACTCTTCCCTTCTCCACTTTCACTGAAATCTTATTGGCTAACGCCAGCTGGGGACAGCTGGCCAATTGACGCGAAGCATGCAAACACTGGCGGGTCAGCGGGGAGTATAAAATGAATAGGCGCGAAAATTACGTCAGAATCTCTTTCTTCACGCTAGAAGTCTTATCTAAGTCATCGTGGAAGTTGCAATAGAGGACTACTCACCCTGTTTTCCTCTCCGCATCCGATGGCTGCTAATGCTAGATTCGGACCGTCACCAGTTCTGTGGGACCTGCCTGGGTTTCTCACACGGACCACACGTGCGCCCCCTGTGCCGAGCTGCCAGTGCGCACCCTCAGGGCCAGAGTGGCTCGAAAAACGGTGGGAATGAGGCCCACTGCCGCCAGCGAGCTGGCGAGGAAAACGACTCCATGTCGCTTTCGACGTTGGAAAAGGTTTTGAAAAAGACCTCCCCGACCAAGAGGGCCCTGCAGACCTCCAGGAGGAGCTCATCAGGGTCTTCGGAAAGGCCGTCACAGAGCTGGGTCTCACTTACAAAACGCACCTGACGAGCCTGTGGAAGGTAACTGGACTCGTGGCTCCTCCAGTCGAGCTCCTACCAGACGGCATTGAGGCATGCAAGAGCTTGTGGTGAAGTCGTGGGCTGCACCCCAATCGGCGCGCACCCACTCTGCTACGCAGGCCATGTTCACACACGAGGATGGGGCGGAAACCCTCCCCCCGTCGTGGAGACCATTACCGCACACCTGTGCCCGTCTCCCTCTGCATTTGGTTCGGACCACAGCCTGCCTTCCAAGCCGTGCAGTTCACGGCCCTTAGACGAACAAAGCCTATACTTCTGAGGGAAGACAGCTTCTGTTCTTCAGGGCAATACTCTAGGTGTTTCAGGCAGACGGCGGCACAGTAGCGCTGACGTCATCAGGGATCTGCGCGCGGCAACTGATCTCGCGCTGATGGCTACTAGCACTCTGCTCAGCCGTTTCATGGGGCTCATGGTCGTCCTTACAGGCACCTACGGCTTACCCTAGCTGTCCTGGAAGACGCGGACGTTCAGGGCTTATCTTCACTGCTCTCACGGCGGGATTTTATACAGTTCCCATATACGTCTTAGCTGACGTAATGTTGAGTTACCGCCTCGAGAGGGAACGTCTCCGGTTACTATCGTAACCTCGGTTCCCTGAGAGGCAGGAACGAGACATTACGTTAGCCGCCGTGGTCGCTGTTTGATCAGCTGTGCTAGCATTCAGTCGTGATTCTGACGTAATTTTCGCGCCCATGCATTTTATACTGCCCGCTGACCCGCCAGTATTTGCATGCTTCGCGTCAATTGGCCAGCTGTCCCCAGCTGGCGTTAGCCAATAAGATTTCAGTGAAAGTGGAGAAGGGAAGAGTTCCCATATACGTCTTAGCTGACGTAATGTCTCATTCCCGTCTCTCAGGGAACCAAGGTTACGATAGTAACCGGAGACGTTTTATGTCTCTGAACTAAAAACGAAAAATAAAGCAGAAATCTTGTTTTTTCGTTTTTTTTTTTTTTTTTTTAACTATCCTACTCTTTCCCTGTAAACTCAGTTCAAGAGTGGTGTGAAATTTGTTTCAATAGACTGACTTAACTCAACTAAGTAAACTGCTCAGGTCAAGACAGGTGAAATGTGTTTTTAGTGTACCGTGGAGTTTATAGGGTTACATGAATTTATAGGAGTAATTTTTTTCTACATTGAATTTTGACACAAAAAAAGCTTCCAGTTTTATTATGTATTTTCTCTCTCCTTTTACATTTATTTCAGTAATGATAACGACCCAAGCACGTCATCTACACCGGCAAGACCACCTCAGCTTCCACCCAGGAGAGAAACTCTAACACCCAGACACTCTACTGAGAGTGTTCAGAAGCCCACGCTGAGCCGCTCAAGATCACGCTCTCCACACCGTACAACACATGAACAACACTGGAAAACTGAAAACAATCCAGATGTGGCACCCATTCTCCCCAGGTTTGCCCTTGCCAGGCCCCCAGGAGTGCAACTCGATAAATCCAAAGTGTACAGTCCACTTGATTTGTTCCAGCTTTTTTTCAGCAATAATGTCATCAGAAAATTATGCAGTAACACAAATAAGCAAGCTGCAAAGAGGATATCAGAAGGACTTCAATTCAAATGGACTGATGTCACTCCCACAGACTTCCTAAAATATCTTGCACTTGTGATTTTCATGGGACTGCTAAAACTTGGATCAGTGAAAGCTTACTGGAGGCAAAAAAAACATTTTTTTCAGTGCCATTTCCAAAGAAAGTGATGCCAAAGGACAGGTGGCTCTCCATTTCCTCAAATGTGCACATGAGCGATCCAGCTGAGGATGTTGTAAATGACAGCAAAAAGGGAACATCAGACCATGACCCACTGTTTCGCCTCAAGCCTCTGATGACCGAAATCATGGCAGCATGCAAGTCCTTTTACCAGCCCCCAAAAAATGGCGATAGATTAGAGGATGGTGGTGACAAAAGCCAAAACAGGAATGACACAATACATAAAGGACAAACCGACTAAGTGGGGATTCAAACTGTTTATCTTGGCTGACTCTTCAAATGGTTATACATCTAGCTTTACCATGTACACGGGAAAGGCAAAGTTAACCACTGGCTTTGGACTTTCGTATGATGCAGTTGTGGGCCTCCTGGACAAACCACATTTGGGAAGTGGTTATCACTCTTCAGACACCTGTCTTCTCTGCACTTTAGAGCCTGTGGTACATATATACAGGGGAGGAAGGACACCCCTAAATCAACTGTGAATGCCCTCTCCAAAAAATCTCAAAGAGGCACAATCAGTTGGATCCGAGATGATGACTTGCTCTTCAAAGACAAGAGAGGTGTCCATCTGCTCGACTATCCATCAGGCCTACACATCGGAGAAGGTCACGAGAAGGCAAAAAAAGACAGATGAAACCTGGGAGAAAGTGAGAATTCCAGTTCCCACTCCAGTTGTGGAATACAACAAATACATGGGTGGTGTTGACTTGTCTGATCAGCTCATCCAGTACACCTCTGCTCACCACAAAGCACACAGATGGTATAAGACTATGTTCTTGCACTTTGTGGACATCGCCACATGCAACAGCTACATCCTCCACAAAGAACTGTGTAAAGAGCAAAATACTACACCACTGACACACAGAGACTTTATGGAGGAGCTCGGTGCTCAACTTGCAGGGGTGACAACTGAGGATGCAGACAGGACAACTCACCACACACCCCTACCCATTGCTCCCTTGGACCCAGCAAAACCTGCACACAAGCCTGCAGATGTCAGAAAGTACTGTGAGCACTGCAAGGCAAGCAAAGTGTACAACAAGACCCCCTGGCAGTGTGGGGCATGTCAGGTGCCCCTCTGCAACTTCCTGGAGAGGCCTTGCTTTGCTCACTGGCATGCCTAGGACTGTTTGTAAAAAAAAGTTAATTATTTAATTGTTCTTTACACATTTGATTAAACAATAACACATGTCTGTCAAGCAAAGAGTTTGAAAAATATTTTTGTTGTTGTTCAAAAACTGTTCTTTATTGTGTGATTTACAGTAATAAATGACAAAAATCTAATTTTCGTTTTTGAAATTCTCTAGTTTATTGTACATTTTCTTTCACTCATACTTCCTTTATAAACACATTACATGCATGCTTATGGTAGCTTAGGGTCTTCTGAATCCATAGATACCAAACACAGGGTGTTCCATCTCCTTTACATATGATTTATAAGCCCAATATAAAAATAGAGAAAACAGACCAAAAAGGGCTTAGTCCCAAAAATAAAAAAAAACGCCTAGGACTGTTTGTAAATAAAGTTAATTATTTAATTGTTCTTTACACATTTGATTGAACATTAACCCATTTCTGTCAAGCAAAGGGTTTGAAAAATATATTTTTAGGTCAAACACTTTTCACTATTGTTGTGTGAGGTAGGATTTTCAGTAATAAATGACAAAAATCTCATTTTCTTTTCTGAAATTCTATAGTTTATTGTACAATTTTTCACTCATACTTCCTTTATAAACATATTGCATGCATGCTTATGGTAGCTTAGGGTCTTCTGAATCCATTGATACCAAATACATGGTGGTCCATCATCATTACATATGGTTTATAAGCCGAAATGTAAAAATAGAGAAAACGGACCAAAAAGGGTTTAGTCCCCTAAGGGTTAAAGATATGAACGCAATATGCAAAGTTTTTAACACTGGACAGCCTGTGTTACAAATAATGACTGTTTTGAGTTTTGCATGTAGAGTTTTGAAAAATGACATTAAGGTTCTGTTATTAGTGCAAAAATGATTGTAAAAAATTGTTGCTGTCCATATGAAATGAAGAGACTTTGCAAATATCATTAATTCATTCTTCTATCCGCTGAAGTTAAGTTTAACCTTTATATAATACTTAAATAAAAGCACAAAATAATTAAAAAGTCTAGGCTCTTATCCTTCAGCAATACTCCAACCTTAATTGAGACCACAGTCAAACGGTGTATTGATATAAAGCCAGTTTTTTAAAATCCATTATGTTATATGTTATATGTAATCATACTCTTAAAAGTTATAAACACAAATGTGTAAGAATTATAATTAGGGGCCAAGGTCCGTAGGCACCTATTGTATCCATTAGCATGATTTTTTTCTTCCGCCACATGTCTATGGCAGCCCATAGAACCACTTGCGAGGAAAGTTGTGAAATTTGTCACACTGATAGAGGACAGTGAGAAAAGTTACCATCGCAAATTTTGAGTTTCTTATTAAACTCTCTAGTGCCACCACTTGTCTTAACTTTCAAAAAATGTGAAGTGAACACACACACACACACGTTTGTTTTTGTAAAAAGTGGGGACATCCCATAGGCGTAATGGTTTTTATACTGTACAAACTGTATATTCCATCATACCAACCCTACACCTAACCCGAACCCTCACAGGAAACTTTGTGCATTTTTACTTTCTCAAAAAAAACTCATTCTGTATGATTTATAAGTGTTTTGAAAAATGGGGATATGGTTTATGTCCTCATAAGACACCCTCTCCTTGTAATACCTGTGTCATAACCATGTCATTATACAGAGTTGTGTCCTGATATGTCACAAAAACAAGAGCACACACACACACACACACACACATGACTCACAAGGTGTGAGTTCGAATCTTGGGCTGGCAATAGCACGACTTAAGTGCCCTTGAGCAAGGCACCGAACCCCCAACTGGTCCCTGGGTGCCGCAGCATAAATGGCTGCCCACTGCTGTGTGTGTGTGTGTGTGTGTGTGTGTGTTCAACAGAAAAAAAATAACTTTATGCAGGTTTAGAACAGTGAGGGGAAATTATGACCGAAATTTTTGGATAACCCATTCCTTTAAAGTGACAGAAACATCTGTGCATATTGTTTTATTAAAATTTGGATAGTCTGTTAATATAATATTCCATACATTATCAGAGCTAGGTAGACATTATTATATTTTGAGACATTATTAGAGGAATGAATAGATTAAAATTAATGTAAGACCCTATTTATTAACATCATTTATATTAATCATAAATATATACATAATAAATAATCATATGTCACATATAATTTGGCATTTTAAAACAGTCACAAAATTTTAAATTAAAGATCCCCTTCTGGTGGAATGACCTGTCCAACTCAGTTCGAGCAGATCTTCAGGATCTGCTAAAAATACATCTCCACTCACTAACTACCTCTCTACCATCTAACTCTAAAAAAAGATAAATATAAATAATTAAATTAAAAATACCAAAATTAATCTGTTGCAAGTTTACATAGTTGGGAATGTTTTATTATGGGTTATTATTGAGCAAATTTTTTGTGACATTGGTGAGGGGTGTGGTTATGGGTAGAAGTCATGAATGGGTGTCCTTTATTATGCCTCGCTGAAGGAGGCAACGAGGCAACCCTTGTCGTAGGCATAGGCCTACTATTACACACTCCAATGTAGTAGGTGGCAGTATGCACGATTTACAACGGTCTGTATCCTACCAGGAAACTAAAACAAGAAGTAGAAGAAGAAGAACTCCGAGCATCAGCATCCAAGTCAGAGCGTACCCACCGGCAGCTGAACTGTATCGAGTTTGACAGTCCCGAACCTCAAGACCGTCACATTGTGTGTTTTGCCCGGTAAGGTTTGGCATTGTTTGGCCGGGCCGTGTTAACGTCTAAATTCTGTTCCTGAACGCGCGACGAACTTTATAGACGACGGTTGTCCTCTGTGTAGACAGCTCCGTCGAATATAATGGGAGTGTTTGTCGCGTCGCTAGCAGTGTAGAGCGGTTTCCTAATTGTTAATGTGTGACGGGCCACTCTCTGTCTATTAGGAGATCTTCATATTATCACTCTCTCACCTTATAAATGTTAATGTAGGTAACCAACTCTTTCATTCCAGATGGCAGCCGACATTATGACTAAAAATTTTACTAAATTATAAAAACTATGTGTTTGTAGTTTTTATAAAAACTACAAACACAAACCAATTGCAGGAGCTGGGATTATTACCGCTAAGATTCAGGTGCTACCCTAAACTGGTTTATTTTGGACTTTACATATAATGCAGCTGCTTTTATTCAAAATATACTACCAATAAGTGTAAAGTCTACATCGTTGTGTATTATGGTGGTACAGCAACGGATGCTATCACAATGTAATTATATAGTTCTGATAGCTTACCATGTTCATGTGTCAGTATTTGTACATGCTCAAAGTTTATCTTGGTATTTATTATGGTGCACATCCCAAAAGAATCTGTAGTGTGCTATTTGTGTGAATATATATATATATGTGTGTGTGTGTGTGTGTGTATTTACATTGGTTTCTAGACCCTATGGACTTTTATTTCAGTAATTTATAGATCTGGATGACTATGTTTGTGTGTTTCCAGACAATTGCCTCAATTCTGTTTTGTGAAATAAGATTTTATGAATCTGGAAGCATTTCTGAAAATACATTTATCTTACAAGCAGAGTTTTTATGAAAATATGAATGCGTATCAAATATAATCCTATATTTTCAGTTGAGCAGAATAATGAATAACAAGAAAACAAACAAACTTGGAAAGGATTATGTATAGCCTAGAAAGTGTGTAAAGAGCACTCCTTTTATAATCAATAAAAAACTGTTTCTCATCTCAGTTCATCACAATCTCCATTATAATAAGTTCCATTGCTGTCTACACTACACAGTGAATCTCTTATTTACATTGTGTCTACGTTGTTACAATGACGGGGTCCATGATTGGACTCTTCTGATTGGAGATCAACATACAGTATGCTGACATATATATGTCATTGATTGGCCATGTTGAAATATTGAGTCAGTCTGATGCACGTGAAAGTCTCGTTCATTCCTTTAGCAACAGTTGGCTTCTGGCGTGTTTTATTTTAAATATTTATTGGTCCAATTAATGTTTTATTAAGAAAATAAAAGTTATGTAGCATCCAAAGAATTAACATGACTGTCGACAAGAGTAGTCTATATTTATTAACTAAGATGGACAATTGTGTGAAATAGATATTCATTAATTAATTATATCTCATTTAGAATATACGATACATCTGCAAGTGATAGTATGTAGCAAAAATAAGGATGTTTAAAAATTGTGTGTCAGATCTGGCTTATGAACAAAAATAAACAAGCTTTCTGCATTTTCTGTCATATATGACTTGTGCATCTGGTGTCATACATAATATGGTAAATGTGGTATCCTCATTATTAAAAAAAAAATCCCCCAAATTTCAGGAAATTACTAGCACGAAATCAATTAATATTTTATCGCAAGAAAATTTTTTTAAATCCATGGTGGGACTGATTAGAGGACTGTCATCTTATGGCCTCTTTGGTCAGTGTCTTTGTGCTGTCAATCATGTTATAATTACCTTTATATAATATGAAAATAATTAATCTGTGTAATAAACATGACATGTACTGTAAAACTGTTAATCATGTTTGTGGGCCTTTACCATTCACTTGATAAATGAGTTATATTTAAAGTCTCATATATATAGCCAATAGTCTCACAGACTTCACAATCATGCTCAAGTGATGCTAATGGCTGGGCCATTCTAACTGAAATCAGTTTGTTGAAGACCTGATTTTTTTCTGTCTTTCTATAGGCAGTGTTCTCGGCTGTGATGTCTGCTAAGGCCATTACTGAGCAGACAGGAAAAGAGTTCCTGTATAAATACATCTGCACCACAGCAGCCGTGCAAAACCGTTTCTGCTGTGCTACCGTCACTGCAGACACCGACTGGGCCCGCCTTACGCAGGACCATCCGTGGCTGCTAACAGAAGTGAGTATATGTCTTGGTTTTCTGATCGTAATACTGCATTGTTTTCAGTGTAATATATTTGTCGATCACTTCATGCAGAGGCTGGTTGTGAAGCCAGATCAGCTGATCAAACGCAGGGGGAAGCTGGGATTGGTGGCAGTTGACCTGAACCTTGAGGGGGTCCAGGAATGGCTGAAATCGAATCTGATGACAGAAATCACGGTAGGCTTTTAAAAAGTTGATATTTGTAGCTACTTGGAGTAACTTAATTTACCTTTCAAGTTGATTATGTAATTTCACTATGACCTTAGCTTTTATGTTACAAGCAGGTAACTAACAGTTTATTCCACTGTAACTACAAAACACTGAAACATGCTTTAAACAAATGTGATTTGACTTTCTGGCAGACATTAATCTAGATTTAATCCATGTAGCATAGCCACTTTGCAGGTAAAATTACATTTTTGACACTGGAAACAAAATTGAGATCATGAAATAATTTAAAAAAACAACTGTCAATCATGCAACAACCTTAATCAGAGTTTCAGAGATTCTCTATAATCATCAAAAACCTTTTTGATGATGTCATTACTTTGCTGTTATGTTGCCAGTGTGCCGGGAGGAGCAAACGACAGACACTGTGTGTGTAGTCTCGCATAGCCAGACCTTCAGACTGACGACTGTAGGTCTGGAATTTATGGCAGCTTTCATTGGCTAAGGCCCGCCTATGGGGCCGTTTAACCGAAATGTCAAACAACCAATCACAGTTTGTTTCGCTCAGCATCACGTTTCGGGGCGTGGAAATGTCGTCACAATAACAGACCGGGGTGTGTAAAACTCTCGTTTTTGAAAGATTCTATGCTGCGAACATTAAATATTAGAGATACCTTTAAATATCCAGTGTTTAGTTAATCCTGATAAGCGCTCATCATCACAGTTGTAAACACTACGGCTTTCTTCTTTCGTGAGGGGGTTTGACGCCACAGCATATTTGTTTCCAGACAGAACGTTAAAGAACGCAACACACACATCTCCCAGAAATCCTGTATAATTCATCCAATCCGATGACGACTTCGTCATGCATCAGACGTTTAGCCAACGGTCCTTGGGCATGACGTCTGAGCCTGAGACGACAGTGTGTGTGGTGTCCAGATGGGAAGGGTGTTCAAAATAAACAGGGATGGGGTGATGCTGATATTTAGGGGGGAGGCAGGTGACTCGTCACACCAGCCAGTCGTCAACTGTATCAGTACATCTGCCCTTTCCAGTGAACATAAGAAGACACCGTAATCTTGACAACTTAATCCAAATATTTTAATGAAATGCTTTTAAATAACCAAATAAGCCACTAATGTACTATTGTACACAAAGCTCTTGCTATGTGTACTGCATTAAGCTAACAGAGTTGTTATAGCACTTGTATATCATTGCTCTTTTGTTAATTTTGATTACTTCCATTGTCCTCATTTGTAAGTCACTTTTGATAAAAGCGTCTGCTAAATGACTACATGTAAATGTACTCTTCTGCTCTAAAACCAGTGCTTTTGTTACTAGGAACATATACCTGTACCATATACCATACATAAATGAGAATAACTATGTGATGGCATGATTTTAAGGTCTTTTTAGGTGGTATACATTTTAACTTCACGAAACCTGTCTAAACCTGATTTAATAAAAATTGTTTAATTTAAAGTTTATATAAAACATTATTTGACATTTGATAGAAAGTGTTTTTTTTTTTTTTTTTTTTTTTCTGTTCCTCAGATTGGGAATGCAAAAGGGATCTTAAAGAACTTCCTCATTGAGCCGTTTGTGCCTCACTTACAGGTATTACAAATTCAGTTCAATTTTATCTTTATCAGTATCTTTTTGGGGGGTAATTACACATTGTCCCTTCCTTTTATATTTTGGATGACACTTTAGAACAAGGTTCATTAGTTAACATTAGTTAACCACTTTAGTTAACATGCACTAAGAATGAACAATACGTCTACAGCATTTATTAATCTTAGCTAATGTTAATTTCAACATTTACTAATGCATTATTAAAATCAAAAGTTGTGGTTGTTAACATTATTTAGCTCGCTGTGAATTAACATGAGCTAACAATGAACACCTGTATTTTCATTAACTAACATTAACAAAGATTAATAAATACTGTAATGTATTGTTCATTGTTTGTTCATGTTCGTTAATACATTAACATTAATTAATGGAACCTTATTGTAAATTGTTACTATATATTTAAATATACTGCCTGGCCCTCCAAAAAGACCAATTTTAAGAAATCATTTTGAATAATTTTTCCAGTGATTAATATGTTTCTGGCATTTTATATGTTTGGCATCAATTCTTTTAACTCTAACTGGTGCAGTGTGTAGCTTTTTATTTATTAAAGGGGTCATATAAGATGCTTTTTTTAAAGATCATTATTTGGTGTACCATAATATGTTGACGTGCTCAAAAAACAATTCTTTTAGAATACTGTACATTACTGTATGTCCTCTATGCACTGCCTCTCTCAAACGCGTCGTTTTCTACAAAGTCCCTTGTTCCGACAAGCGCAGTCTGCTCTGATTGGCCAACTGACCCAGTACATTGTGATTGGCCGAACACCGCAAACACCCCTTTTCATAATCGTGAGCTTCATCTTTCAGATTAAAATGTTAATAATGTCCTTAGTTTTACCATCAGTTCAAGCCTGAAAGGGGAACAGAGTGGTGTGACAGACACAGTGATGAACCCCTTATGTGTTTGCAGTACACAAGCCACGGACGGTTTAGACAGCTGACTCCACTGTGTGTCCCTGTGTCTCTCTCTCTCTCTCTCTCTCTTTCTCACACGCATGTGCACACGACGTGCAAAACTCCACATTTGAACAGTAAATATCAACAACTTACAGTAGTTGAATCAGAAGTGCCAGATTGTCGTAGCAAAGTCAGAATTACCTCCTCTCCTAACAAATGTGCCAACTGAATGCTATGAAAACACAGTGCTTAACTTATTAGACCACCTGTTATAAGACAAAACAGAAATATTATAGGAATCTGTCAACAAAAGATTATATATATATATATATATATATATATATATATATATATATATATATATATATATATATATATATATATTCTAAAAATTTTATTGTAATTTTTGGACAAATAACAAACTGAAACAACTAAATAGTTTTATTCACATAACAAAAATTGTATATATGTGTGTGTGTTTGTGTATATATATATATACATCTATATATATATATATATATATATATATATATATATATATATATATATAGTGTATGTGTGTGTGTGTGTGTGTATATGTTTGTTGTGAAATATAGCCTGATAAGATTGTTCCGAAATACTGACAAAAATATTTGATTAAATAAAATAACCGGTTTCTCATTAAACACCATTTAAATAAACAAATATTTAAAAAAAAAAAACTGAAGTGTCATTACAAAGTCTTTGATTAGGGCAGTAATGTTTTTCATAGGACATCAAACATTTATATCAATGACTTATCCAGATTTGTACCATTATATTGTAGACACTGAGTGTATCTAACCAAGAGGCTGCAAAAGTGCCTTATAGTTTAGATCAGAGCTGGGTTACTCTGTCCTGCAGAATTTAGCTCCAGTCTTGATCAAACTCAATTGATTAGCATGTTTAGGTGTGTTTAATCAGGGTTGGGGCTAAACAATGGCTGCATTTACACTTGGCATTAACATGCGACCTGTATCCAGATGTTGTCCACTTTGAAAATACAAAAATACAATACACATTGAAAAGACAAGTGTAAACGCACCTCTGATCAGAATGTTATCCAGTCAGTGTGTCCTGGTCCAGAGGTAGTTGAGGACACATTGTGATCGCATCTCAATCTAATGTAAATGCAATCCAGCTATCGTGTCTGCATTCGCAGGTTGATATCACGCAAAATGCCACCCCCTCTCTCGGAGAACACCTGTGTGGTGCGCTAACGAGACTCTAACACTTATCTTTGATTTGTCAAATGTCCCTTGACTGAAAATACTTTTCAAAAGAAATTCCACCACTTCAGGTTGACTTTGCACCGAATCATTCTCTGCAGACTTATTTAATTATTGCGCGGGAAAGACCGGTACGATTGGTTATCCAGATAGAAAAGTCAGTTGATGTTGCCCAGTGTAAACACGCCATGTTCTGATTGACGGATCCAATCTGCTTGATCAGATCACTGTGATCACATGTTAATACCAAGTGTAAACGCAGCCTTTGTTGGACAGTATATACATAGAAGAGCCAGAGTTGCGAATGACCTTTAATTATTTGGCTTTCATCATCTTTTACGTATCTTTCTTTAGAAAAGGTTTTTACAAAATCAAACAAATTTTCATAAATTTGGTTAATTTGACATGTCTTTGTTTGCGTGTGTACTGGATCTCTCTCCCAGGAAGAGGAGTTTTATGTGTGTGTATACACAAGCCGAGAAGGCAGTCATGTGCTGTTCCATCATGAAGGTGGGGTGGATGTTGGAGACGTGGACACCAAAGCCCACAGACTTTTGGTGGAAATAGATGAGAAACTCACGGAGGACATGGTTACCCAGCAGTTACTTGAACATGTTACAGATGAGAAGAAAGAGTAAGTATGCTGATCAGTTTCATGTATTTTTTTGTTCCATGTCTGTTAGTTTAAAACTATTTTAGTTTACTTCTGGACTTTTTGCACTTTCACATTTCAAAGTCTCCCTGAAGAATATTGATGATGCCATGTTCCAATGATATACATACCCTTTGTAGAAGCTGCAAGTCAGCATGAAGAATATGATGAATCTTATTATTATTATGTTCTTTTTCTAGCTCAGTTAACTTATTGACTTTTTTTTCTTCTTCTTCCAAACAAAATAATGTTGATAATCATGTAGCGCTGTAAAAAAAATTTTTTTTTTTTTTTTTTTTAAACTGATAAATGAATAATCTTTTGATTATTTATTCTGATTAATCAATATTTTCTGTATTTTATGGACCCAAATATTATCCAACATCCTGCCCAGTGTTGACACTTAGCCACCAAACAATGTGCAAATTGATGGCTATGAAAAGCAAACAAATATGGTGAACATGTATACTGTATTTAGACTTTGCATGACATCAGGCTTCTTCTAATCCAGTCCTGAAGGGCCAGGATCCTGCAGGCTTTATTACCAATCCCAATTTAACCCACCTGTCTGAAATTTGCATGTAATTCTAAACTCCGTAATTTGATTTTTCAAGTGTGTTCGGTTTTGGTTAGAGCTAAACTCAGCCAGACTCTGGCCTTCTAGTGCTGGAGTTGATGAGCCCTGTTATGATGCCTTTACAGCAGAGGTAGCTATAAAGTGCAAAACTTCTGTCAAGAAAGTGCCTTTCCCCGTATGATGCAACAATACAGTTTATGTGATATGACTATACATTGATGTTGCAAGCACATTTGCACAGTTGTCCTCACATGAGATGTGCTTTATATAGTGAGTGTTTCAAACTTACTCATGAGCCTACAGTTTTAATGTGGCTTGCCCTCCTGTCACAGGAGTGTGCTGTTTAATGCGTTTGAGACATGTTTTCCTCAGTGCAATAACTTACATCTTACAGTTGTAATCCTATCTGTAAATAATACAAATTTATGTCAGTATTTCCATTTTGCATAAAGACCAAACCACTTCATGGTGCCTTTATAAAAAAAAAATGTTTTTATTTTTATTGCAGAGTGCTGGCAAACTTCATAGTGGGTCTCTTCAATTTGTATGAGGATCTTTACTTCACATATCTGGAGATCAATCCACTGGGTATGTGTTTTTTTTTTCTCAGGACTTGTGTCCTGTTATTTGAATGAATGGTGTTTAAGGCAAGCATGAATATTAATATTTACTCATACTTAAAGTTCCATATTGATATTTGTTGTGTGACTGGCCATATGATGCAAATTGAACAATTATTTGTAAATATTATGCATATTATTATTATTATTATAATTAGTTTTTTTTGCCATAATACTTTTCATAGAAACACCCCTCAAAATGAAAGGTAAAAAAACAACCTGTGCTTGCTCAGTAACTTGATTGTTCTTGGCCACAATAAGCTGTAATGTGGACCAGACTATTGTTCAGATGTGCACTATTTGCGCTATGGAAATAATTGATACTTAATATCATGAGGAAAACTGAGCAGACTTGTTGTTTCTTTTCTAGGTGGTCAGACATAATGGTTTTCCATTAATAGGTAATAAAACAGATAGGATAAAATCCAGTAGAATATAGCATATGCTGCGTATTTTAATAAATCGTGCAAGGTGATTTACTACGGTTTGTGGTAGTCAGTTTTTTTTAGACAGTTTTTTTTGCCATAATTTAATATCCAAGAAGCATGTCCTAACTCATTTTGTGTCTTTGTTGTTAGTAGATCACGTGCTCCTGATTATCATCGGCTCTGCTTGTTTGTGACCCTACACTAATTTGCGCTGCTCTTTTGGCCATTACAGACATGGTCTAGCTGCATCTGTGTCTTTTCATATGTGTATTGTCAGTAGAACTTCTGCAGAACTTTCCATTCCCATCAGGGCATTATTGGGATTGCGCTAACACTAATTTACCACTGTTTATTAAATCTCGCACTAAATCTTATAAACTGGTACTGAATGAAAAGAGAAAAGTGAGTACTTAAAGGCCGGGACATCAAGCCGACTTCAAAGAACTAGTGGTGATGAATGCCACTTTGGCAGTGTCGGACCAAAAAGGTGCGCTCAAACACACCGCACTGACTACAGCTGACAGCACATGCGTGAGAAATATTAACTGTCTATATCAGCAGCTATCAATAGTATATATTTGTCATTCAAAGGGAGAAACCGAAACAAAAATATAGGAGAAAAACGCAGATTTATGAAATGTAAACGAAGCAGCGCTTGCTTACCATTTTTAATATCAGTTATTTTGATAACGTTAATCATTTTAAGTGGCTCTTGTTATAATGAAAGAATTTGCATATTAGAATGATTTGGAAAGATTACAAAACATTTAAACAGCCTTCTTTCTGTACTGCCTTCAATTATGTGCTTGTTTTTATCACTTCATTAATTCTCTTGTACTGACTCGTTCACTTAACTGAACATCCAATCAGAGTTCATGTTGAATTGGGCAAACTGCCACCGACATGAGCCGACGAACACCCCAAACAAACTAGCCCGACTGTCGCTCGCCATCGGCCAATTGACCGTCAGCTTGGTGTGTCCCAACCTTAAAGGAGAAAACTCTAAACTGGTGCTAAAAACATAAACAGGATGTTACTACCAGAATGCCAATCATGTGTTATTTTCTGTTTGCATATATGCAGTGGTCACTAAGGAAGGAGTGTACATCTTGGATATGGCAGCCAAAATTGATGCTACTGCAGACTATATCTGCAAGCCCAAGTGGGGTGATGTGGAGTTTCCTCCTCCGTTTGGCAGAGAAGCTTATCCTGAGGTACAAGTAGACAAACGTCATGCCATCGCACACAATTACCAGAGAGCAGGTGTTCTTTTGCTCAGATTTGCTTTGTTGCTTTGTGTTTTTTGTACAGGAAGCATACATAGCAGATCTTGATGCTAAGAGTGGCGCCAGTCTGAAACTCACCCTGCTGAATCCCAGAGGACGCATCTGGACCATGGTGGCTGGCGGCGGTGCATCAGTGGTGTACAGGTTGTGCTGCCAACATCTTGGCCCTCAGTTAGATATTAGATAAACCAAGGGCATAAATACAGTATGGATATGGATCAGCTATTTTCACAGTGAACCGTTTTAATGCATATCTCTTTAAATGAAAATGAGTCATCTATTTTTTTTTTTTTTTTGTGAGTGTGTGTTAAAAACGTATAACAGTATGAGATTTTCACGGTATTGGAAAATGTTCTGGTTTCACAGTATCATGGTATATATTAAACAATAACTCTTATCAGTAACAATGACTCTTAAAAGTATAAGAACAAGTTATTTGAGTGGACAAACCTTTATTAAACTAACTTGAAACCATTTTGAAAGTCCCCCTCTCCAAAAGAATACATTTCATTTAAAAAAAAACAATTAAAAATAAAGGTATACACCTTGTGTACATATATATTACACACCTTAACACTTTAATGTTTTAAAATGTTATCACATGAAAATTTTACAACTTTTATTTTGGCAAAGTTCTGCACAACAGAGGTTTACTAAGTTAAGACATGGACAAACATGATAGTCCTTGAAAATAATGTTTAAATTCATTATTATAAAGAATATTATTGATATTATAACTTTGAAGTACATTGAAAAATGTTAATATATTTGTCATAATTAAGGTAAATCAAACTTTTATTTTGACGGACCTTTTGAGTTTCCGATTTGAAAATGGTTTTACTCAAATAAAACTAAGACATTTTTATTTAAGTTCTCTTTCAAAGCAGCTCTGGTGAGTTTCATATTTATGTAACGCTGAAAACACCATTAGAGTCATGCCTACTTCAGTGTGTAGTAGATAAAACATCATCACTCAGAGATGAGCAATTATTTCTATCAGCAATATCTTCGCACTTCAGATTGCAAGTTTTACATGACATCCTCCTTTATACTGTAAATTCCATGTTAATGACTTCACCGGGATTCCCTCTGCATCAGGAAATTATACAGCTTTAATTTGTTCATTTTTATAAATGTGACACACCTTTATCTGCACAGAGGGAAGGTTTCCGCGAATATGAGCGAAGATAATGTAGAATCTTAATACTTAAAGGGTTAGTTCACAGAAAAATAAAACTATTATGTCATTAATGACTTACCCTCATGTCGTTCCAAACCCGTAAGACCTCCATTCATCTTCGGAACACAGTTTAAGATATTTTAGATTTAGTCAGAGAGCTTTCTGTCCCTCCATTGAGGCTGTGTGTACGGTATACTGTCCATGTCCAGAAAGGTAATAAAAACATCTTCAAAGTAGTCAATGTGACATCATAGGGTCAGTTAAAATTTGCTGAAGCAGCGAAAATACATTTTGGTCCAAAAATAGCAAAAACTACGACTTTATTCAGCGTTGTCTTCTCTTCCGTGTCTGTTGTGAGAGAGTTCAAAACACTGCAGAATCTGTATTATTGCTGTAGCGTCTACCTAAATTTTGAATAGTAGGGACATGTGCCATTGATTTAGATACGAAATGGCTTCTTTACTTTACTTTAGGTTCCCTCTAATAAGTTAAATGTTTAATCTGATCAGGGATATTTTATAACAGGGCTGTATATGCAATCATTATGTGCACCACAAAGGCATTTAATCTTAACATTTAGTAATACATTTTTTAAATGGAATGTTGTATCCTTTAACATTACTTAATGCACTGTGAACTGACATGAACTAAGAACATTAAAGGCATTAAAGACCAATGAAAATACATTGAAAAATAAATTGTTAGTTAATTTAGCTAATGCATAACTGATATTACCAGATAAGACTTATTATAAAGTGTTGCCCTTGTTTAGTGATACCATCTGTGATCTGGGTGGAGTAGATGAACTGGCAAACTATGGGGAGTATTCTGGAGCTCCCAGCGAGCAGCAGACGTATGACTACGCAAAGACTATCCTCTCTCTAATGACCAATGAGAAACACCCTGATGGTGAGTGTGAGACAGAATAGCATGCTTTTTAAGTCATGAATTGTAAAAATAAAACACAATAAATGGCATTTCAGTTCTGTATGATTTCAGCGGTGCTAACACCTAGACAGAAACCAAAAAACAAAAACAAACACAAAATAGAGTTGCTGTGGTCGCAGCTGGTTAAAATTAATGATTTAATTTGTCCCTCGCATTGTGTGTGATTAAGACATGGTTTAAATGTTAAATTCAGATTTTTTTCCCGACTCCAATTTTGCCTCTCCAGGAAAGGTGTTGATCATTGGCGGCAGTATTGCTAACTTCACTAATGTAGCAGCTACCTTCAAGGTACAGTGGCTCCATCATTGTTAAATCATGTTATGTAGCTAGTTCTTTTATGTTTTATTTTTCATCAAACTCATTAGGGCATTGTGAGGGCTATCAAAGACTACCAGGGGCCCCTAAAAGAACATGAGGTTACCATCTTTGTTCGACGTGGAGGTCCAAACTACCAGGAAGGGCTGAGAGTGATGGGAGAAGTTGGTAAGTAAAAACAGCTTATAAAGGGTGCTATTAACACCTGGTATTAACATTGACCGAAATAAGATTTGTACAGTTCAGACAAAACTGGTCTCACTATCCAATCAGAGTAGATCACTGTTAATCCCGCCCCCACGAGAGGTTTGTCAAAACACCAACGAAAAACTGCGAAACGTAAGCGAAATATGTGGCAATGAATTCAGAATTCACGATTAGTGAAAACGAATCTTTGAAAAACTTTAACAAAGAATGAAGCATATTTGAAGAGCCTGTTACATTTGTTCGACTGAGTTCATTTTTTTTAATTTTCATAGTGTTTTTCTTTTTTTTGTAATGGCATATTTTTTATAGTTTCTGAAAAAGTTACGTTCAGTTTTATAAAGTTTTGTTCATTGTTCGTTCAATACTTTGTGACATCTGTTCTGCCTTGTGACAAAGTCTCCTGGTTCAATTTTGTCCCAGAGAAATGAGTCAAAATTGCAGTAACTACAAAATCCAAACTAATACCAAGGCAAACCACAGTAAGTGAAGTTACTGAATTCTGGCTTTGTTTTCCTGTTAGACACCACAGATATTGCGCAGTCTGCCTTGATATCCCATGGTAAATCATGGTTGAAAATTACATTTTGATAGCAAAATATTAACAAATTACAGCTTTTTAATCAGTTAATAATAACTAGCCAGCCGCTAGCAAATTAAACAGCCTGCATTGCTTCATACCCAATCTGAAAACGTAATAAGAATCTGATTTATATTATTTTATTTATTTATTTATTTTTCTGAGAAAATTTTATACACCTTTTTATATACCTAACTGCAGATATGGATGTGGTACAGTACAAATATTTTGAGCATCCCTTACTCTGAATCACAATTATCCCTTATTTTCTTTTATGGCATCCCTAGTTATCTTGTTAGGAAAAGTTTAAATTGTGTGGATTTTAACTACTTGGTCTATAATGAATTACTTTTTAAATAAAATGAGCAAAACACTTTGTGGTGAAAGGAACATTGTGATAAGATGATCTTGAGGCTTACTACAGAGTAATTATAACTTTCACAACATGCAAACACCAATAAAACTATTAAAGTTATTAAAAACAATCAACATTTAGTAAGAAACACAAAAAGAAAGCTGGATGGACTAGTTTTTTAATCTGATTTAGTTTGTAGATACTTCACTTTGCTTTTGAAATAGTGTTTTAGTTGATATCTGCATTTTAGTGGACAAAGGTCACATCAATGGTCATGGTTTTTATCTACAAAAAAATGTCATCCTAAAAAGGCTTTAAATGAATGCATTGCCACTAATTTACCCGCAACATGTTTGACTGACTGATGTAAAAACTTTAAAGGCATTTTTCTCAGTTTAATTAAATTCAATTAAAGTTTTGAATCTGAGGGGTCAGCATCAACTCTTCTCAGGTGTTCTGGATCCAGACTGGAGCTTGTGTATATCTGTGGCAAAACAGAGAAACAAATAGAGACTTCATTAGCATAGCTGGTGTTCCAATAAAGTAAAATTAATTAGTTTAACCCAAGCTTAAGAATAAAAATGCACATTTGATCAGATGCAACTGCAGTTACAATTTAAGAGATGCATTTTTCAAATGCTTGGCGAAAGAGATGCGTTTTTAAACTAGATTTAAACAGAAAGTGTGTCTGAACCCTGAACATTATCAGGAAGGCCATTCCAGAGTTTGGGAGCCGAATGTGAAAAAGCTCAACCTCCTTTAGTGGACTTTGCTATCCTAGGAACTACCAGAAGTCCAGCGTTTTGTGACCTTAGGGAGCGTGATGGATTGTAGCGTGGTATAAGGCTAGTTAGGTATACAGGAGCTAAACCATTTAGGGCCTTATAGGTAAATAATGATAATTTGTAACTGATACGGAACTTAATAGGTAGCCAGTGCAGAGACTGTACAAATGGGGTAATATGATCATAGTTTCTTGACCTGGTAAAGACTCTAGCTGCTGCATTTTGGACTACCTGTAGCTTGTTTGAGTTTATTGACTTTTTAGGGCAGTATTGTGTTGTCTTGTTTATCTGAAAGTGCACTTTTTTCTTGTTTTAAATCTAGCCAAAAAGCCACTTTGACTGTAAAACAGACTAATTGTATAAATTTAGTGTGAAATTACTACATTTATAAATGTATACATTTATACTACATAATACATGTTTATTTTTACTGCGAACATTTCACTGTCGCTTTAATTCAGAATCTGCAGCACAGCAAAAATAGACTGTGTGTAAGCGATTGCTACAAATGCACCGCTCCTGGAACACAGTGCCAGGCCTCAACTGCGTGCAGTGTGAATGCTCAGAAAAAATACGCACCGCATGACAGCATACACAGTTGCCTGTTTTACATGCCTGTTCTTCTGGCCTCAAACAGATAAGAAATGTAAAAAGATGTATTAATTATACATTTTACTTCCAAGTTTGATTGTTAGCCATTAGGTCAATCTGTGATGTGTAATAAATTCACTGGTCAGATCAGACAATGACAAAATGTCCCTGTATTCACTTGTGAATGATGTTTAGAGATGTCCATTCACACATAAAGTAATCTCATATTTCTGCATCCTTTTGTTGTTCTTGTTCCATTTTCATTGCAACAGGAAAGACTACTGGAATTCCCATCCATGTCTTCGGCACAGAGACTCACATGACCGCAATTGTTGGCATGGCACTTGGTCATCGACCAATCCCCAATCAGCCTCCAGTGGCAGCACACACTGCAAATTTCCTATTGAACACCAGTGCTAGTGCAGCTGTAAGTGTATTTTTATAGTTTATCCCAGTGGCTGACATGTAAACACATACAGTGTTTACGGCCATGTGTGAACTTACAAATGAGTAGCACATGATGCAGTGACCAGCAAAGAGAATGAAGACATTGGAGCACATGTGATCTGTATTTTATGAGATACTGTAGTCAAGACAAGAGTTGGCAAGATGGAGAAGTTTATAGCAACATTTCTCATAAACATTACATGGACATACAATTCTTACCATTCTGAATTCATGCAATTCTGATTCATACATTAATGTTAATTTCATACATGTATGTGTTAGAGCTTCTTTATACTAAAATGACATTTTTTTACATATACCATTTTGTATTTAGAATGATTTAAATTCAGTGCCAAAAGCAGAACATATCACACCTGTTATATAACTAAATATGCTAGAATAAATATACTGAATATGCTGAATAGAATTCAGTGGCCCACAAACCCTTTCAGAAGTTTGTTCATTCTTTCTGTCTTCCAGACGCCAGCAAGAACCAGAAATACTTCATTCTCTGAACACAAACTGACCACTGGTGTCACCGAGGGCATGACACCCACAGCAGGTGTTCCACGAGGTACAGAATTTAGAGCTCAGCTGAGGTTTAATATCACAGTCACAGCAACTTTTTAAGATAACTTTTTAAGAACACATTTATGTTTTATTCTTTAACTGTATCTTAATTGAAGGTGCACTAAGTAACTTTGTTTAGCTAAACTTCTGTTCACCACCATGAACAAGTAATTTTTTTACTCCAGATCAAGCAGAATTTTATCCTAGAAGTTTCTAGATTCTTTTAAATTTTTTGCTGTCATGCTTTGATCTCATACAGCAATCCTTCTGTGCTAAACCGATAACTCATGAACATTTTAGACATGTTTAAAAATGATCGGGAGGTCGGAAAGTGCTCGTAAGGCACTCTGCTCGGCTCGTAATTCCTTGCACATGATACGAGCCACGACCATACGAGAATACACGATTTCCACACGATTGAAAAAAAATGCATGTGAACTCGTACAAAAGCAAAAATCGCACCGTGTACGCCCGCCTTAAGCAAGTAGCTTGACATTTGACTTTATATTTCTTTTAAACTATTTCCATTTTTAAATATTTACTTAATGTTCATAAAAAAATGTATGTGCATTTAAATGTTTAGTTAGTTTTTTAAATGATCAAGGTGTTTTTTTAAACATTACTGTGATGTTTTAGTTTAAAAGGCCAATTTAGTTTGAAAACAGTAACTAAAACTTGTCATTAAAAGAATATTCCGAATTCAGTACAAGTTAAGCTCAGCTGATAGCGTTTATGGTGTAATGTTGATTATCTAAAGTAAATGGGCCAGCTTTTGGAGGAAATATGAACCTTATCATTAATAGATACTTATAGTATTATTTGAGATTAAAAGCTGTTTAAATCATAATTTGTTTTTGCAGTTTTAAACTGTATTTTATTTTATTTTAACTCTGTGTTGTCACACTGTTTCTGCCTTATCTTGGCCAGGTCGCAGTTGTAAATGAGATCTTGTTCTCAACTGATTTTACCTGGTTAAATAAAGGTTAAATAAAAAATATATATATATATATATATTTTTGCATTTGTGTAAAATTGGAAAGCTTTAAACTGAAAAGGTTAGTGATTTTTTTTTTTTTCACTCTAAAATCATGCATCTTGGAAAATTAGCTTTGAAGCTATATTTAGTTACCGTATTTTCCGGACTATAAGTCACACTTTTTTTCATAGTTTGGCTGGTCCTGCGACTGATAGTCAGGTGCAACTTATTTATCAAAATTAATTTGAAATGAACCAAGACAAATGAACCAATAGAAAACATTACCGTCTCCAGCCATGAGAGGGCGCTGTAGTCTACCACTGAAGACATGGAGCTCCCTCTTGTGGCTGTAGACGGTAATGTTTTCTCTTGGTTCTAAATAAATGCGACTTATAGTCCAGTGCGACATATGTTTTTTTTCCTCATCATGACGTATTTTTGGACTGATGCGACTTGTACTTAGGTGTGACTTATAGTCCGAAAAATACGGTAGTTGAAAATGACTTGGCTGCATACAATATATTATTTGTATCTATTTTATAAAGTAAAAATTGGTGTTCAATAGCATGTTTTCAGTGGTGAAGTTGATTTATTTATTATCTTTCTATAGCTGCCATTAGTTATGAATTGTATTTGTGTGGTGATAAGAAATATGCAGAAATTTGGTAAAAGTACAAACAATTTATACATTGAAAAGTTATTAACTGCACCTTTACTTTTATTTTTTATTTTCTCTCTACATTTTTCTTCTGTCTTGTTTTTTTTCCCCAGTTCTTTTGTTGTTAGTCATTTTTTATAATTTTTTTTAATTTCTCTTTCATCATGTCTCTTTTTTTCTCCTCATGCTGTCATATTTTCTTTGTGTTCATCATCATAATTAGTTTCATGGTCTGCAACAGCCATGTTTAATGCAGAGGTTAAAGGTAAGATCTCAGGCTGTTCAAGTCAAGCGTTTAGTGTGTTTCTTTGCACAGTGTCATATGTTGGCATGGCAGCAGTTATTAATCAATAATCCAAGAGGTAGTTCTGGTCCTCTAGTTTGATTGTTCAAGAGTGCTTATATTGAGAATGAGAATATTAAAAATGTAGTCTGATAAAAATGTAGTCACTTGGTTAAGCCTGGGCCTGTTGTCGTTCTGTAACATCAGCCCAGCCTGCATCTATGTGCGTTGCATGTGAGCAGCAAAAAGCTGCTATTAGATGTTTTTTATTTTTGTAGAAAAAAAGCTGTATGCAGGCCATTGATTTGATGTTCTGATTCAACTGCATGCTAACTTCATCTACTTATTTATCATTGTCTAAAACACATTTAAAGTTTACCTTACTACCTGAACAAGTGTAGGTACAACAGGTGAACTGCCAGCTGTGTTATGAATACTTATCTTTTCACATAATGTTTTTCAGCTATTTTATAATAGTGAAGTATGCATATTCAGATGCAGCCCATGACTTTGTGGCACATAGGCATAGTAAATTACCAGGAGGCAATGAAAAACATTGAGAAGAGAAAGAGAGATTGAGGATATTGAGAAGCCCTTCCTCTTTTGGTGTTAATAAACACCATACCATCCAAAAAACTGTTAAGGATTGATTAAATAAGTTGAATGGCTGTTTAAACAACAGAAATGAAATGTTGTGTGTACCGGGATAACTAGCACATACAGTATTTGCATTTCTGTAAGTGCCACCTAATATCAGAGTGAGTTTGCATTTATTTTTACATACTGATCTAATATAATTGAGGAAATATGAAAAACTTAGATTTGGCTGGACTTAATAGGGCCACTTCCTCCGAAATATATTGAAAATGTATATAATATTGTCAAAAAAAAAAATATATATATATATATATATTTTATACATATATGTGTATGTGTGTGTGTGTGTGTGTATTATTTATATATATATATATATATATATATATATATATATATATATATATATATATTTAATATTTAATAATTTTATGTTTAAAATACGCATTTTCATGTCCATGTCTAATTCTCATTTTCTTTATCCCTTTTCCATGTTTCTTTGAGTCTTGTATCTATTATTCCATGAGTCTTTTCACACCCTTATTGATGTCATTTGTTTTTTTTTTTTGTTTGTCTTATTTTAAGACACTCAAACTGAAGGCATATGAAGCAATAATGTAAAAAAAAAAAAAAACAAGAAAAACTCATTGTGCATGTTTGGACTTAATGGTCTTTATATTTACATAATTTAGATTTATGGCATTAAGCAGGCAAATTACTTTAAGCTGAGTTTCAGCCTAACATTTGTCTCTCTACCCCTTTAGCTAAAGCCACGACTCTATTCACCAGGCAGACTAAGGCAATCGTGTGGGGCATGCAGACACGGGCAGTTCAGGGCATGATGGACTTTGACTACGTGTGTTCACGTGAAGAGCCCTCTGTTGTTGCAATGATCTACCCCTTCACGTCAGTACATTTAAAAGAATGTAGAGTGTCCAGAAGAACTTAATGCTGAATGTCTACCATGAGATTTAATGTAACTTGCGCGATGTCTAATAATTGGTTTATTCTACTTATTATGTAGCACATAAGATTATAAAAAGTGATTGGGATTTGAGGGCATGAGGCCATTTTTATGATTTTTATGTTATGTGTGTTTGTATGTGTCAGTGGTGACCACAAGCAGAAGTTTTACTGGGGTCATAAGGAGATCTTACTTCCCGTCTATAAGAACATGGCTGATGCTATGAAGAAACATCCAGATGTGGATGTGCTCATAAGTTTTGCCTCCCTTCGCTCAGCTTTCGACAGCACCATGGAGACAATGCAGTATCCTCAGGTAAAATCCTATATTGACAGCTCAGCATTTGTAATAGCAGTTAAATAAACCTAATTCATTTTTTTTTTATGATAATCTCTGAAGCCTGTACAGAATCACATCGATTTATTGCCACATTGCACATATAAACAGAGACCAAAGATGTTGTGTTTGTATTTGCAGTGCAATAACTGATATATAACTGATGTAAATATATTTGCGTGCGCTTTGTGTAAAAGAAGGCAATTTCATTATAGGAAGTTGCTTTAGAGTTGCAGCATGTTTCAAATGCAAAAACAACAGCTCAACCTATGTTCCTGACAATATGGTGTCTAATGTATTCCCTTCCCATTTCAGGCTAGTGGGCACCACTGGTCATATGACACGTTGCTATTCCGTACCTGTAGATTCAACTGTGGGTATAACCATGGTCTTCTTGTTTTATCAGATACACACTATAGCTATCATAGCTGAAGGGATTCCTGAAGCTCTAACCTGCAAACTCATCAAAACAGCCAATGAAAAGGGTGTCACTATCATTGGACCCGCAACTGTGAGTGTTTAAATATTTTATAACTATATGTTATGTGTTTATATAGTTGAATATCAACATTAGTACAAATCTCAGGGAAAATTCTGAGGCAGATGAGAATAAAATTGAATTATTTGGCCTCAACACCAAACAATTTGTATGGCAGAAATCCAATACAGCTCAGCATCCAAATAACAGCATTCCTACAGTAAAGCATGGAGGTGGTAAGATCCTGTTATAGGGGTGTTTCTCTGAAGCACATGTCAGAATAGAAGTAAAAATGGATGGGGCAAAATACGGTCAGATTTTTTAAAGCAAAAGGTGGTTCAACACAATACTGACTCAAGAGGTGATCCTTTTTCCAACTCAGTTATTATTATTTTTATTTATTTTTTTATTTTTTTGGGACATGTAGGGGTGTGCCGGTTTCAGAATTGGTGATGACGGTTATGACGTGAGTCAAATGTGACGGTTCATAACATAACCGTCGGGGGGGTGGGGGGGTGGGTCCAAGTCAATTGGTTGTTCTTGGAGATAGCGGGTTAACTCCGTGTCAGCGCGCGCTCTGATCGGTAAAGGGGCAGAGATTTCAGACCTCCGTTTATTAAGGAGATCTGTCACAAAACTCATCATTCGCGCCAACGTTTTTTGAGCAAATTTCAAAGCCGCACCCGCCCGCCATCCGCTGATTGTTTTGGGGTCTATGGCGATGCAATGCTTTGCTGATGCGAGCCGCAAAAAAAAAGCCATTGCCATTTGCCCATTAGCTCCACCCACTACCGGAGAAACTGGTATGTCTTCTGCTTGTTCGAAAATGAATATGAATATTTCTAAATTTAATCCATTATTTTGACAGTAGAAGACAACAAAGAATAGTTTACATATAGCGTGTTGTTTAAGCGTGGTAAGACTCTCGCTCTCTCTCTCTTTGCATGTGTGAGAAACAGCGCTATCAGTAAAGTGATGGTGAGTCATGCGCATTCACAAAGAGTTTACAGAGTGTCAAATACAGGTGCGCTGTGTTGTCCATTGAGATGAGCTGAAAAGTTCAGATCGTTTGAAGGAGAGAGAACTCTGAAGCTCAGATGCTGAAATTAATGCAAGCGTCATGCGCTTCAGTCTATGTAGTAAACAAACCTGCACGTCTCTGCCATTCATTAATTCACACAGAGACGCGCAGAACACGGATTTATATTTTAAACAACTTTTGCGGCTTAACATTTACAGATACTGGTCCATATGGAGATTTGATTTGATTATTTTATGCTAACTTTGGCAAATTCCATGACTGTCCATATTAAAATGCAAGTTTCATTTTCATGACTGGATTTCGAGATTCCGTCCTCGTTTTTTGCTTCATGGAAATCATAGAGCAAATTTCAAAGCCGCACCCGCCCGCCATCCGCTTCTTGTTTTGCGGTCTATGGCGATGCAATGCTTTGCTGATGCAAGCCGCAAAAAAAAGCCATTGTCTGTTCTAGAAAGGATGCAGCAAAGATATTTAATGCTAATGTATGAGTCATAGGCCTACGCTGAGTTTCATTTACGATGAGATGCGCTCTAGTGCAGTGCAAGTGAACGCGGCGCGCTGGTGCTTCCATGTCACGGTTATCATTGTCTGCTTTACTTTCTTTTTATTTATTAAAATACATGCAATTGGTTGATGAAACATTTATTAAAATTAAGATAAAATTTGTACAAAACGAAATTCGTTTTTAAGAGGTTTTCTACAAAGCAAAATTTTATGAAGTGGTAAATATCATGTCTGACGATTTACAAAACTTCATTAAGTGGTAAAAACCATGTCTCCCGATATATTGCGCATCTTATGATCTTATCTAAAAAATGAAAATAATTTTTGATAAAAAATGTTTGTAAAAAATATTTTAATGACACGGTTTTGGCGGTTATAGAGTTCCAATGACGGTGTTCAACTATAACCGTCGGTCTCACGGTTATATACTAACCGTCACACCCCTAGGGACATGTTGGTGTTTTATCTTTAACTTGGATGTTAGAAATTGCACTGAGTAAATACAGCTGGATAAAACAAAAACTGTATCCACCTTCATTTCAGGCTGCAAAGCAACAAAATGTTATTATTTTTAAAGGGAGTGATTATCTTCTATACCTACTGTAATTTGCCTGTAATTAAATAAAATAATATCTGTAATTTTGTGTTACTCACTTCCAGTCAGAGTCTGAACATAACACTAGCCGTTCAGATAAGACTCAGGATTAGTCGATTTATGAAAACTGGTAATTTTGCCCTGTTTTTGCAGTAATAGGGATCTAATGAGAATTACCACTGAAAATAATTAGAATTATAAACACATTCATAAGTCCATACAAACATGGGAGTATAGCATCATCTTTCATGGTCTTAATCTCTTTTATGGCTTGTCAATTTTTGTTTTATAAATTAGATTTACTAAAGTACACTTATGTGTTGTAGGTTGGCGGTATAAAGCCAGGCTGCTTTAAGATCGGGAACACAGGTGGGATGCTTGACAACATCCTGGCATCAAAGCTGTATAGACCGGGCAGTGTGGCATATGTGTCCCGCTCAGGAGGGATGTCCAATGAACTCAACAACATCATATCGCACACTACAGATGGAGTTTTTGAGGGAGTTGCTATTGGAGGAGACAGGTGACAAACAGAACATATCTTGTGAACATGATCAGTGACTGACAACCCAAATAGCCAATCAGTTTGCTGCGATGAGGAGCCTTGTTGCAATCCACCATTTTTTAAAGCTTAATGAAAAACCTACTGTTTTTAAATCACACTGAACTGTAAGACACATACAAACCATTCAACTGTGATTAAAAAAAAAGAAGTGTTCAGAGCACATGCATTTTGAATACTAGGTATCCAGAGTTGCAAGTTAAAGGGAGTTTTGTTCATTTCATTACTGAAATCAGCCAACAATTTTAGAAAATCACTGGATAGTTGTTCATCTGCTGACTTCATCTTATGTGTGTGTTGTTTTATTTTATTTGAAAAAAGCATGCTATTAAAGCATACTGCTACTAAAAGGTCAAATAGAGAAGGATTCAGAAAATGCTAATTGCTAGTTAATTAAGCTAATAAACCAATCAACATCTAAACTGGCTAATGTGCCACTCTCCTCCACAGATTTCCTGGCTCTACGTTCATGGAGCATGTTCTGAGATATCAGGACACTCCAGGAGTCAAGATGATTGTAGTGCTGGGAGAGGTGAGATGAGAAAGCTTTGTGAGGTCCTCGAGATATTTTCACGTAAGACTGATATTTACATGTATTTGTATCAATAAATGCTAAAACTCATCAAGGGGAACCCAATTCTAAGAATTCATATTCATCAGCAAAATGATCAAAAGCAAATCAAAATTAAGCAAGTTGTTATGACCTTTTGCATATTTTCTATATAATATCATTTAAAAAGAATGATCCTTTATTTATATTTCAGATCAATCACTCTAAAAATGGACAGATTTGTTAACATGTTCATGTATAATCTACTGGTGGTCAATTCTTTGACTTCATATTTTTTACCATAATTATATGACAGTAATATAATTTGAGAATTTGAGTTGAGTAAGTGAAATAAGAGCTAAGGCACTGTAATTCTAATTATAATATGTGTGCTGTCTTTTAGATTGGTGGCACAGAAGAGTATAACATCTGTCAGGGCATTGCAGATGGCAGAATCACTAAACCAGTCGTGTGCTGGTGTATTGGAACGTGTGCCACCATGTTCTCATCTGAGGTACTTCCTTTTACATGGCTTTTGAGATACTTAATGCATATTGGCCCTGTTCAAACTGGCACTCTCCACCCATTTGGTGGTCTTTTGAGTCAACACTTGTAATGCATAGGCAGGGATCAAGAGCATAAAATGGAATAAGACAACTATGGTCTTGTGGACTTGGTGGATATGTGCCAACAAAGGCACAAGTCCACATGAAGTGCTGCATTTGGGACAGGGCCCTTCAATGTTATGAGATATCTTTATCTAGAACTTTTGTGATAACCTAGCTAGTGACAGCAGTAACATTGTATTGTGTTAATTTAAATGTTTTAGGTGCAGTTTGGTCATGCGGGAGCATGTGCCAATCAAGCGTCAGAGACAGCTGTGGCCAAAAATCAAGCACTGCGGGAAGCAGGTGCATTTGTGCCCAATAGCTTTGATGAATTAGGTGATGTCATCAAGTAAGTAACAGAAATCAGAAGTATTTTGTCTAGAGGAAGTAGAATATAACCTAAACACTACAATTTGAAGTCATGGGTGACCGGTTTTATTTTTATTTTTTTTATTTTTTTGCATTTATGGGGTGCAGTCTAACGTGTTAATGCCATGTTTAAAAAAAACCACACAATTTTCACACAATTTACCTTTATTCTACACCGCTCTGTCGCTTCTCTTTTGAACATTCCGATGCTTTCTTGGTTTTTATGAAACCCCTCCCTCAGAAATACGCAATGGGCACAGATTGGTCAGCTTGGTCAGTGTGTTGTGATTGACTAAACTGCTAGTGCGCGTCTAAATGTCATGCCCCTCACCTCAGCGGTATGTTCTCTGGATGTATTGTAAACAGTGACGTCATCAATATTGCTTATCTATTTGAGCCCGATTGAGACTCATTAGTGAAGAGGTTCGTGCAAGCACGGCTCTTACAGGATACTTCAGAATGGTATGTTTTTTAATTTGTTGTTGTATCATTCTTTCGATATGCTATTATTTCTAAATGCTACTGCTTGTTAGCTTTTAATATATCTTATGGTTTTATCCTGATTAAAGCTTTAGTACAGCACGGCAACTAAATGTTTAACGCTTCTTATAGCTATGTGAAAAAATATATGTCTGTCTATACACACAAATTGTATAATTGGAACAGTTTTTATAGCCGACAAGCTGATGATCAGGTGAAAGAGAGATGCAGTGTGTGCAGAACAGGAGGATGTCACATGAGGATCAGGAACCGCTGCTTTGAAACATTAATATTGAAACTGGTGAATCCATTAGAAATCGTTAGAAGACAGTATCATGATTTATATATGAATAGATGTTATTGTGCACCCCTAGTTTTGACGGCATGACAACAACTCTTTCTCTTCTCTGTAAAAACAGCGTAACATGGCCTCGCCCCCCTGTTGCATGTTTCTGGGGTTGGGGTTTATTTACATAACATAAATTAAGTAACTCGTTGTAGACCCTACAAGCCATTTTTGAAGCATTAAACTGCGAGAATTTTAAAAGACATTGCATTGAACTTTCAGCGTCGTAACTTTGCAGATATTGTTTATGCTCAAACAGCAACACTACACACTAACTAACATTAAAATAGTGAAATGGCAATCAACCACCCCTTCACCTCAGCATAAGAACTCATTTACCTGTGTTGTGAAAGCTAGTTTGTAGTCTGAATTGAGTTGAACAAAACGGAAGCATTATTAGTTTATTTTCTGTTTTTTTTTTGGGAAGGTTTGTGTATGATGATCTTGTCGCGAAAGGAGTCATTGTTCCAGCACAGGAAGTTCCTCCTCCTACCGTCCCAATGG
This sequence comes from Carassius gibelio, assembly GCF_023724105.1. Lineage (NCBI taxonomy): Eukaryota > Metazoa > Chordata > Actinopteri > Cypriniformes > Cyprinidae > Carassius > Carassius gibelio. The sequence continues at coordinate 3,309,221 of NC_068382.1, forward strand.
ATTACTCCTGGGCAAGAGTAAGTCCTGTCCCCATTCCTTTACAGTGTGAAAGAGGATTGCCTTTTTTCAGAAACATTACAATATTCTGTAATCAGTGATTTCATATAAATTTTCACTAGTGTTAAAACCTGATTCTTCTGTTTGTGGTATTGTGATGTGTATGATGTGCTGCCGTACATCGTGTAACTTTGTGAATGGAATCTTATCTAGAATCCGTTCCATGTCACATAAAAAACTTGATGATTTTCATTGTTTGATTCTGTGAACAATTCACAGATGTGGACAGAATACGGTACTGAAATACTCTGACCGTGTTTCCTGCATCACTGTTCAGTTGCTGCTTAATTGCAACAGAATCTACAATGCCATGCTAAAATAAATGACTGGGTTGTGAACTTGCTGTAAAATTCTTAATTAACTGTTAATTGAAAATTTTAATTCCTTACAATTTCCAAACGAATATTTGAAAAATATAAAAATGTCTGACTGTGTCTGGGTTTTCTTCTAAATATTTTAAAGGGGTCATATGATGTTGTTAAAAAGAACATTATTTTGTGTATTTGGTGTAATGCAGCAGTTCTCAGTTCCAGTCCTCGCACCTCCCTGCTCTGCACATTTAGTATGTTTCTCTTATTGCTTCAGATGTTTGTTCTATTCGAACATAAGTGCCCTGCGAAGTGGACAGGATATTCAGCCATGATTCCAGTTCGAAGCGAACGTATATGTTCCATTCAAAATGCATTGAAGTGTGTGAGACGTGAATTTATATTGTATTGATTTACAGAGCTATATGATGTCACACTTGTCCGTGTGTGCAGACGGACGTTGTGCAACGCAAATCCGTGAATTAATGTTCCGAAGTGAAGTAAACTTCAACAGATTTCCCCTGCTCAGGGAGTAGGGAGCAATGGACACTGTGTAGAAACCATGTCAATGAGAACACAGTTCACTTCTAACGAGTTGATTATCTGAATCAGGAGTGTTAACAAAGAGAGACATACAATATTGTGCAGAGCAGTGGGGCGCGAGGACTGGAATTGAGAACCGCTGGTGTAATGCAATGTGTTTATGCGGTTAAAGGTTAAAAAAACACATTGTTTTCCACATAATGAAACGTGTACATTTTTACAAAGCTCATTGTTCTGATAAGTGAGGTGTATGCTGATTGGCCAGCTATCTCAAGCGTGTGCGGAAATGTTAGGCCCCTTATTATACTTTGATGCTGTCTCCCGGCGTGGCGAGACAAACAAGGCATTTGTTGCATCCAGTGGGGACATTATTACTGATTATAATGACTTATACAGTCTTTTTATGCTTTGCGTATCGCACTGCGTTAACATAATACCATGTCTGCATTTGTGATCTGTGAAATGAAAAACAAGCGCTACTCTACACTGCCCAAAATTCGCATTTGAATTAGGGATGCACCAAATCCAGGATTTGGATTTGAATTCCGCCGAATACTTGGCTTTTTGATGAGGTTCGGTTTCGGCCGAACCTTAGATGTTTTTCCACTGAACCAAACTCTAGGCTTCTGCTACGCTGGTCTACGTCACGCGGCCGTTGATAACGTGAAGGTGTTTACATGTGGACCGTTCTGTAGCGATACAGAGCCAGTCACATTGGGTGCTGACATGAAGATAAGCATTTTTTTTTTTCGGTGAGCCTTTGATTCCTCTTAGAGAGGATCATCTTGAGTGGTGGAAGACAAACCAGCAGCGATTTCCATTTCCTTCCATAATATTTTTCGTAATATTTGGCTACTGTTCTAATTGTAGCCTAGCCTACTGTTATAAACGAAAACTAAACAGCCTACTATCCATGTTTGTTGAGTAAATGTTCAATAACATTAATTTCAGTTAAGTCATCAAACATATTCTGATTTAAAGAAAAGAAGAACACTTTTCTTTGCATTGTTGCACTTTTATTAAAAGGTTTTGGTTTGTACTTGGTTAAGGCTTATGGTAACTGTCAAAATAGTTTTTCCCACTTGTCATCCTGGGATAATGGTCCCTTCTTTTTTTTTCAAAAATACATTGCTGTGGACGTTGTTTACTTCATTAATGTGTTTTATTGTGTTAATGGAATAAGGATGCGAGTAGGATTCGGTATGCGGCCTCGGATTCGGCCGAATCTTAAACAGTGGATTCGGTATTCGGCCGAACCCAAAAAATCTGGATTCGGTGCATCCCTAGTTTGAATCATCAGTAAAGTTGAAATTGCCCCACTTTATAGAAACAAACATCGCCGTTGTAGACTACTAGTTTCAGGAAACAGTCCTCATCCTCCATAAAATGCACTGCACATCTGAATATTTGGGTTGAACTGTTCTGGAACAGTGTTGTAAATACAACTTAACCACTGATTTCTAGTTGTGTCCTCTTTTGGAAGACCAAACAAAGTAGTTTTGCTTTCACAATGAAACACACAGTGTCTCCACAACATGGCACCACCAGAATAAAAATTATGCGTTCTTTTCTTAGTGTGAACATTTAGGCAGTGTTATGCAAATTTTGACGCAGACTTGTGGGTGCGTGTTTAAACAAGGCGTTTTAGGAGGGCGTAAACGAGTCTTAACTTTTATAAAGAATATCTCTTTGGATTTGAGACCTTATTCTTTGTAACTTTACAGATGTTATTTATGCAAGAGAAAGGAAAAATTTAAATCACATATGACCCCTTTAATGCAAATTGCTAAACATATTCAACATCCACTGTACATCTATAATGTCTGTATTATTGTCTATATTAAATGAGCGCATGTTCTGCTATTTATGCCATCTCTGTTCCTGTAAAATTGAGCACATCAAAAATTAATCAGATTTATCCATAGAACACAATGTTTTAATAATGAACCAATTTAGCAGAAACAAATAAAAATAAAAACTCAACATGCTGCATGAGCTCCAGACTATCCCCTCAGCATATAGAATGTTACTTTTTTACAAGAAAAACTAACCAATTTGTGGATTCACTGGAAAGTCAATGTAAATTGCTGGCTGCTAAAATGCATAATAAAAAGGAGGATATGGTCAATTTTCAAGATGTATCTGGGCTGCTTCTGTGTGTGTAGGAGCTGGGTTTGATTCGTAAACCTGCATCATTCATGACTAGTATCTGTGATGAAAGGGGCCAGGAGCTCATATATGCTGGTATGCCCATCACCGAGGTGTTCAAAGAGGAAATGGGACTAGGAGGGGTACTGGGCCTGCTGTGGTTTCAGAGGAGGTTTGTTATGTAAAATTCCTTCATTATATAGAATATTCATATGAATTGACTGAGAAACTATCTGTGTTTGTCAACTTGCGTTATGTATGGTTTTGGCTTAAAATCATGAATGCATGTGTGTTTTTGACAGATTACCACGTTACGCATGTCATTTCATCGAGATGTGTTTGATGGTGACTGCAGATCATGGGCCGGCTGTATCTGGTGCTCATAACACTATTGTGTGCGCTCGTGCCGGTAAAGACCTGGTGTCCAGTCTGACCTCTGGACTTCTGACAATAGTAAGATCAGTCAATGTACATGGCTGATGTTTTCCAAACTAAACTGGTTCTGCTACAGTACAGCAAGAACGAGAGTTCACTAGCCTCATATCAAATATGAAATATATCAAATAGAGTATGGCTATGTTTGATTTCGATGATATTTATTGATATCTGCTGTTGATTTACAAGTTATATTACAATAATTAAATATTAAGAAAACATTGTACATAGTAATTACTATATGTGATATTTACTATTTTATATGATGAGAAATAGTTGAAAAATATGCTTGCTAATTCTCCTTCGTTTTAAAGAGGAACTGAATGGTGTGTGTGTTCTGCAGGGAGATAGATTCGGTGGTGCACTAGACGCAGCTGCTAAACAGTTCAGTAAAGCGTTCGACAGCGGCCTGCTGCCCATGGAGTTTGTCAACAAGATGAAGAAAGATGGTGTACTGATTATGGGCATCGGGCATAGAGTCAAATCAGTAAATACTCACACACATACACACACAGATAAAAACATTGCATGAGACTTAATTACCGTATTTTCCGGACTACAAGTCACACTTTTTTTTCATAGTTTGGCTGGTCCTGCCACTTATTGTCAGGTGCGACTTATTTATCAAAATTAATTTGAAATGACCCAAGAGAAATTAACCAAGAGAAAATTGCCATCTACAGCCGTAATTCATTTATTGTCTTTCATGTAATGCATTACATGGACTCAACTGAAAAATTTCTGAGTCCATAATATCTGAGTTTAAGTTTGAGTACAAATTTACCCTAATGTGTAAAAAGTTCATTTTAATTTGGCTGGACTTGAATCAAGAGTATGGCATTGAATACCCAACTCTGTCATTGATTACGGCATGTAACATAATTTCAAGTTTTCTAGGGATGTATTGAAACACCTGTGAGTTTTTTTTTTCCCATACCATAAACCAACCGAATGCATCATAAAAGTAGTTCATACGGTCCTTGTCAAACGATAGATTTGCATGATCAACAGACCAAAATTTAAGTACATGCAATATTAATCTCAAGCTGAGGTGGCCAAATATTTATCAGATTTGGAACCACATTTGAAAGTAGCCCAAATTGAATCTCATGTGTATTTCTATTTACACATACATGCATGTATCATTAAATGCATACATAAACAACAAATTAATGTAATACATTAAAATGTCATGTGGTGCGACTCTCAAAAATGTTGTATATATTCATATCTGGGCTTTTTGGTGACAGATCAATAACCCTGATATGAGGGTGCAGATCCTGAAGGACTTTGTGAAGCAGCATTTCCCATCAACACAGTTACTGGACTACGCCCTTGAAGTAGAGAAGATCACAACCTCCAAGGTGATGTTATCACTGATGCCATTTTAATGCATGTATGTTTTGTTGTGTGATTGTTTCTTCATGTGATGCTCACATTACAATGTCTTTCCCGCTCTGCAGAAACCTAACCTTATTCTAAACGTTGATGGTTTTATTGGTGTGGCTTTTGTGGACCTCTTAAGAACATGTGGAGGATTCACACGGTAAGTCAAGAAAACTATTGTTTTTAAATATGTGTTTAATATTATGGATGGATTCCATTTCCTAAATATTTCCAGCACCAGGGCTCACATAGTCACAGAGACCAGAAATATCTAGGATTTTTTAAATGTGATTTCCATTGGGCAATCGCTTGGATTGTAGTGCGGTTGTTGTGCAGATGTGTGATTTTGATTTTCAGAAGAGTCTGAAATTGTTTATTTCTGGCGTTGATCAATTAATAGTCGTTCGTTTTAAGCGATTAGTCGACTAATCACACATTTATATAATTAACCATATTATTCATAATAATGAGCATTTAATCAATCAGCACTTAAGTACACGCATAAAATTCGCCACAGCATGCTAGCAGAAGTAGTGATTACTAATGTGTTTGGGGTAAAAACAGCAAGAAGACAGACTTAACATGATAATTCATTAATGAACTAGTGTTTTCTGTGTTTTCAGCTGCAGCGATAGACAGTGGACAGCACATTTCATAATCTGAAAATATTTCAATGCTTTCATTATTTTACAAAAGCACAACATTTTGTTATTGCGAGTGCACAGAAAGAAATAAGTAGACCTTTTACTGACTCAAAAGATGTAGTACTCTTATCTGTATGAGCAAAAATGACAAAGTATTTTAAGTTAAATGCAAATTATCAAACTGGCACTTCCAAGATAACTGTCATGCAGTGAGCGTGCTACTATTCGGCTTCGGCTTCCACACTCAAACACTTGAATAAGGTACACTTAGATTAACTTTAGAGAAGCCATGTAATGATGTTCCTACTTAGATGTTTCAGATGATAAGCCACATTTGAGGTTGATGAACGACATGAATGTTTGTATGTCTTGACCGATGTATTGATAGACCAGCTGTTAATAATCTGTCTGTCAAGGAAAAAGTGACTTGCCACTTTCTGTGGATTTTTTTTTTTTTTGCAACTAATACAATTTTTTGATAAACTAAGCCTCTTCTCGTCGCCTAACAGTTATTTCAGGCGTCTGAAATCCAAATGTCTGTTTTGTCTAGTGCTCGTTCTTTATATTCAGAGTATATTCTTCACTAGTTAATTTGCAGAGTATATTCTTGACTAGTTTATTTGACATTTGTTTAATGTCATTGTAAAGATCATGCATCTAAATTACATCAGTGTTTATGCGTTGCAGGGATGAGGCGGATGAGTTTGTTGAGATCGGGACTCTTAATGGAATCTTCGTTCTGGGACGCAGCATTGGTTTCATCGGTATGCCACTGAATTACTCTTTACTGTCCAGACCCAGTCCCACCAGTTCTAAAACTGAATATCTGCTTGAAAAATAACCTCTATTACCCAACGTGTCTGCTGTTTATTTCTGTTTTTGAATTGAGATTGTTTAAAAAAAAAATTCCATGTTGACTTCACCAAGTAACAAGTATATTTGTGTGAAAAAATCCATAGAAAATTTAGCAAATTTAGTTAATTATTAATTAATTAATGTAATATTTTTTACTGTTAATCCCACAGGTCACTATCTGGACCAGAAACGTCTGAAACAGGGTCTCTACCGCCACCCATGGGATGATATCTCCTACGTCCTTCCTGAGCACATGTCTATGTAAACCTGGAAAATGTTACAAGTATTTTGGATAAATATGTGGGAACATGTTTATTTTATTACTTTATCATAGTGGGAAGGGGTAAATTATTCAGTCATAACCAAAGAAACACACTAGCAAAATACTGACAAATAGTAGTTAAGCTTATGTTAAAGCATGACAGTTCTCAGTTGAATTTATAAAACGGTTGATTATAAAGCAAGCTTCATTTTTATGGTACAGTGTCATTGGCCATCTTATATTACTAACACAATGCACCTTCCTTTGCTTTGGTTATGATTAACAAATGAAGTATCGTGTCTCTTCAGGCTGCCAGCTTTGATCAGTCTGAATGAAGACACCACAGCTTGTAGATGCAAAGCACCAAATTCTATAGCATATTCTCAAATGATACCATTTATGAAATGTTAGCATATACTCCCTGAAACTTGAGTACGCAAAGTGGAGATTCATACTAAGCACATAAATCACTTTCTGGGATAAATTACTGCAACAGAAAAGTGAAACTAAATTAGCTTCTATGGTGTTGTTTTTATGTGCAAAATTCTAGTATTTTTAAAATAAAGTTCTTTATTGGTTATTTATGTTGGACAATGTTCATTTGTTCCACAACATTCAAAATTGGTCAAGGGTAATCTCTTTAGTGCAAAAAAACCTATGATATTCAGTGCATATTGGAATAATCAAAAATATTGTGAGTGAAGTTACTTATTCTGATATCTTCACTAACAAATTGATGGCTTTCAGTGAATTGGAGGAGTTGACATGCTGCATTTAATATTTGCACTTGGAGCAGAAGTGAACCATGTGTTCATAAGTTCTGGTGAAAATGTCCATATTTACTGTAATCATGCTGATCATTCTGACAGGCTTTCTGATTCGGTTTGGTTCAGTGAACCAGTGCATGAGAAGAAAAATTAAAGCAAGCAAACCACAAATTCAAGAGGTCATGCAGGTGGCTCTGTAATTTTATGTTCATCTGTATTCCAATACACAAACATTTTCATGATGACATGAACTCATGGAATAAAGTAATGAAGACCAACTAATCAACATGATTTATATTCAAACCAGTAAACAAGTTCTGCTTTGTATACAGTAGAGATTTGCACAAATACATACAAATGCAAAATGGCTCTGTTTGAATATATAAAAAAATAATGTGGGGGGGGGGGGGGGGTTCAGAAACACAAGTACATTATTTTGTATTTGAAAACAAAATACAATTTAAAATAGCCATTCAATACTATTAGGCTGAAATATTTTCATATAATCTTTCCTAGACCTATTCTGAGTGCAAACATTTTACAACTACTAAGATTGTTTTCATTTAACCTACCTTTTCCTTTCCCTTGTCCCCTACAAGACAAAAAAAAAAAAGTTTTCTCAAAAAAAGCTGAATCCATTAATGACAGAGTAGCTTGTTGCCTGCAAACTAATTTCCTGTTGATATGCATTGTATTGGCGGGCGAGAAGTATTCTAGCTACCTAAATATATTAATGTAAATTATAAATTTAGTATGTTATTATTATGCAACAAGAAGAATCAACCATAACACCTTTGCTCATGACGGACTGGCATCTCTCCAGGGATTTCTCTGCCTTCGGCCCGAGATTCTGGGATAAGCTCCTGCTTATCTGCGGTTTGGAAAATGGATGGATGGAATATTCATTGTTCATGAAGTCATAATTTCATGCTGTAGTGCTAAATTGATAAAATTGATAAATTGCAGGAAAATTTAGGTTGGAACCAAGTAGTTTTTCTGTAATTTTTTTCAAAGTATATTTGTCTTCTAAGTTTTTTTTATTTTTAAGTTGAGTCAACAAATTATTTTTTGCAGTGCAGTAATATTTTTGTATGTTTATAATTTGAGTAAATAGACAGCCTACTACTACTACTGCTAGGCCTACTACTAATAACAGGCAGGGGCGGACTTAACCAGTAAGAGAGGTAAGCAGCCGATAGGCTCCGGGGCATCAGGGTTTTCTGATCGGGGCCCCCATTTGATATTGGTGAAGAAATATTTGGCCAACGCTCCAGTTTGTATTTGTGTTCTGGAGAGCATCAAATTTTCATAAGCTGTGAAGAGGTAAATAGACTATAAACTATGAGAGAGAGAGAGAGCAAAAATAAGGTTTAGTAAAAGTATGTAAAAATGTAAAAGAGCAAGCTTAGTTATTGTGTTGGGGTCCCGTACCTGACATTTGCTTAAAGCCCCCAAATCACTAAGTCCGGCCCTGAAAACAGGCCTAATAATTAATTAGTTACAGCAGCAACTTTAGGTATGTTCCATGTCTTATCGCTGTTATGACAAAATAATTGCAATATTTTTTGACCAAGTTCTGCAGCCCTGTACAGTTGTGGCCAAAAGTATTGGCAGTGACATAAATTTTGTGTTTTGCTAAATTTGCTGCTTTGCTGACCATTGCATGTTCATTCTCACTGTTTCTACAAGTATAGGCAGTGACATAGTCTAGAAACAATGTGAATGAACACCACAACTTAAGTAGCGCACATTTTGCAAATACTAAATTTATGCCATTGCCAATACTTCTGGCCACGACTTTATTTAAATAATAATAATAATGATTTTATATATATATATATATATATATATATATATATATATATATATATATATATATATATATATATATATATATGTGTGTGTGTGTGTGTATATATGTGTGTGTGTTCACAATTTAGCTTAGATTTACTCATTACCAATTTCTTTATATTAATATATTTCCCAATTAATTTGAATAATTAGTTAAGAAAATAAATTGTACATTTAGAATCGTGTAGAAAAACAAATATAAAATTTCAATTTGTATTAATGTTCCAAACATCCTACAAATAGAGTTAGAGACATTATCCAAAACAAGCTTGAGTATACACACTAAATATATATATACATGAATCACAGATTATTTTACAACACCACAAAAGTCACATGAGTTTTCCCTATATCCAAATCGAACCATTAGTAGTCCTGATTAAAATATGCCATTCCTGACGTCGTTTATGAGCTGAATGTAGGCCTAGATCCAACAGGGATCAAGTCTGACACAATATTGTGTGTTTTTATTTTATTTTACATATAACACATTTCTATGCGATTTCAAAACAATATGATGTTCTTTTGTTATGTTACTTATCTGTTCCCAGATCAACAACTTGTCTCGCGTCAGTTCCTGTGCGTCAACAGGACTCCTGCGGTGTATGTACCGTGCGTGTGCGCATGCGCGTGTTGAGCGCTGTTTATGTTGGAGTGTGTATGTTTGAGTGTGCTCCACCACCTCAACATCTTACGCACTTTACGAACCGACCGCGCGGACACCAAGATGGCCGCAGCCGCCCCTAATCTAGAGGACGCCAGCCGAAACAGCGGCGCGCCAAGCACGACAAGCGCTCTAGCGGGAGACGGAGAGTCTGAGGAGGCTGAGGAGTTTGCCTCCGCGACCCACTGCTCGGAGCTCTCCCGGCGGCAGAACGAGCAGCGGAAGGCCGGGCTCTTCTGTGACGTGACACTGGCGTTCAGCAGCGCCCCGGGAGCTACCAACACATTCGAGTTCAGCGCCCACCGTTCCGTTTTAGCTGCAGCCACGGATTATTTCACGCCGCTACTCGGGGGTCAATTTTCAGAGTCGGTGACGCGGCGGGTGGAGATGAAGGAGTGGAGCAGCGAGGCAGGCCTCGACCAGGAGACAGTGGAGAGCGTCATCCAGTTCATGTACACTGGCGAGATACGAGTGAGCACTGCGAACGTGCACGAGGTTCTGGAGCTGGCTGACAGGTGAGAGAAAACCATACAAATCGAAGAGTGTCAAAACACAGCGAGCAGCCTACCTAGACATTATTGTTGGGATGTTTGATCACGAATAGTCTATACATTGGGCATCACATGAAACTGGTGTTTTGTTATCGTTGGGGATTGTATGCGTCGTTTGAGTCAGTAGCGCTTTGCAGCATTTTGGGTAGCATGGGTACCTTCTGCAGCTTTTCTGGATATCATAATTAACATTTTCAGATCGACAGGATTAGCTGAGCATGTGTATGTTCTTAAGCAGCAGCATTTTATCCAGCATATGTCCAGCATTATGGGATATAATACTTTTTTTGTAATTGTTTTCCTACATAAAGATTAGTTTCCCTTAAAAAATAAAATTAAAAAATAATCTGCTCGCCCTCATGTAGTTCCAAAGTAATATGATGTTCTTTATTTTGCAAAACTATCAGAAAAATGTTTCAGCTCTTGTTATCCACATGGTCCAAAAGAAAAAATGTGCATAAAGATAGCATGAGAGTCAGTTCTCTAACCCAGTGACATTTTGAGTCCTAATGTTGATGCACAAAAAAAAAGTGAGGTTTGATGTTATTTTGTTGCTGTTTGATTTTGACTGTATACCACTGAGTTGATCAATAATTTGATTTGAGAGTAATTTTTTTTCTTTGCTCTGTTCAACATACAAAGTTATCATAACTTGTATGTAAAATGTAGAATCTATACACATGACATAATACATTTATTTAGTGCTGCCCTTTAGACTTACACAAAACAACACATGCACTGCACACATTAATATTTCAAGTTATATTAATAATTATTTTGAAAATAACTTGATTTAATCTGTTTAAAAAAAATAAAATAATGTATTCACCCAATTTTCAAGGTCTTATTATTTTTTTATAGTAAAAACCGATTTACTTTTTTAACCTATATATCACCCACCGCTATTCAGACCCCTGATACAATGGTGTGCTCTGGATATTTGTAATTTCACTGCTGCATATTTTATTTCTTGCCTGCTGAAATGCTCTCTGCTAACAATGACTTTTTTTTTTACCTGAGTGTGGCTGCTTTATTGAATCAATATAATTTAACTTGCTTTGCAGCAAAGTGAGGTTTTGATGTTTAGCCCTTAATTAGCCTACAGTGCATATACACCAAGTAAGCACAGCACATACATACATCTCCTGTCTGTCTGTTAGAAAAGTGCTTTATCTGGAAAGCATCTGTTGTCTACAAACTCTCATCTTAATGAAAATGATTTAGAGACATATTGTTTATCAATAAATGCTATCAAAATGCATCATATAGACATCTCCATCATCTTCATGTGTTATTATCTGGGATAATATTCTGCCTATTTGTATCAATTTATGTCCTTTGTTCTCTGTGAACATCTTCATTTTAATATATAGTGTGCAAACAGAATTTGCACAAAGATCAGTATTGTTTCAGTGATGTCTTTACATTTATTAGTTTTTTGTTGCTAGACTACGCTACTATTAGTATGCTGCAATTATGTTGAGACAGGAGTTTTCGAAGTTTAAGACATTGAAAGCCTCCCTTTTGACATAACATACACCTTGCCTTGACTGCATGCACGGATCCTTTCAAAATGACTAAACTACTGACCATTGCATAGTTTTTCATTGGCCTCCAATATTTGTAGATGCATTTTGTCCATAGAAATGTGTTATTTCAGTGCTGTAATTTGATGCGACCGGTTGCACGTGCACTGTGGTGTGTGGGCAGACCCGACTAATTGATAATGACAATCGTTGTCGATGATTTTCATAATCAATAATCCTCGATTTTATCAATTAGTTATTGCAGCCCTAGTAAAATTACTGATTAACATGGCGGATAAAAGCAACGCCAATATACTATAGGCATACTAACAGAAAATAGGTGCTTTTTCAAAATTGATGTGCAGTTGTGGTAGGCCAGTTTCAAATCGCATATTTTGCACACTGCCTTTCTTGTCCTCACTCAATTTAAAGTGCTCCCACACAGCTGAGGTCTTCGGCATTTTTGTCTTTTCTTCCAGATGAACTGAATCATGACGTTCACTCATTCATTTTGAACAGTTTACAAATTACAACAAAAAAAAAATTCACCTAGATGTAAAAATACTATTATTACATTGTCATATATAGAATCTGCATTACACACCGTATATAAATACAAGGAATACATTCTTGAAATATATTTGATTTAGTTTACAGATAAACAAAGGGGAAAAAAAGTGCAACACCTAACATAGCCTATATATATGCTGAGCTTCAGAGAATTTTTTATGACGTGCTTAATTTGTTCACAGAAAGGAAACTCAAATGGCAGATCGCGACATCCTATTTGTTTTCTTTATTTTACAAAAGCACAGTGTTTTGTTTTCATTGTGAGTGTACACAAATAAAAGCAGACCTTTATACAGTGGAGCATTATTAATAAGACTGTGTTTCAAGTTGATTCTGCTATTATAAGGAAACAGTTTAAGTGATCGCCCCAGTGTGCACGCATGCACACACACACTCACACAAAACATCAGTTCCAGCATTGCTAACTTGACAGCACAGTTGTTACTTTATCAAAATAAATACAGTGAACCAAACATCAGCTTCCCTGCCTCGGTGTCACCATTGGAACGTGACTGAAGTACAAAGCCTATAATTTACTTTATATATAATAGTTTAGCATTCAGATACATTACATCGCAAATATGGAAATACTATGGTATATTTGGATTTTTTTTAACGGATGAGAGGAGTAGGATACATGAGCACAAAGCTCCATTTCACAAACAGTTGAGTGCACAAGCCTTTCGAATATCAGACTTCTCAGTCTGTGAAAGATGCATTCAGAGTCAAAACATGGTCACTGTCTAGTGGGCTTTGTTTTCAAGTGCGCAACTCATGGAATTCGCTGTTCTTCTGCTGGCTGCCAATTATCAAACCGCATTCATTGCTGTGGGCGCCCCCTTCCGGATTGGGGGTGAATTACCTGTATTCGTTGTAAGGCCTCATGCACCGAACCGAGATGTCCGTACCGTGACTGTTCGGTACGAGTACATGTATTGTTCTACCACTTTGATACTGTGATATACACAATATAGAAAAATCTCAATGTCAGTCACAATGTCAAAGCCCAGCCCTAGCTGACTATTAGAACAAATAAAACAAAAGAGCACTGACATCATATATCTTGCCTGTTCTTGTTGTTGGTTTTTGTAAGTCCTAAATCAATCTCTTTTCTTTTCCACTCACAGGTTCTTGCTTGTGCAATTGAAGGATTTTTGTGGAGAATTTCTCAAGAGGAAGCTCAGCCTGGGCAATTGTGTGGCCGTCCATAGCCTTGCACACATGTACACTTTGGATCAACTGGCCTTACGTGCTGCTGATATGATTCGTCGCAACTTCCACAAAGTCATCCAGGATGAGGAATTTTACACGCTTCCATTCCACCTGGTCAGAGACTGGCTGTCAGACGCAGAGATCACAGTTGACTCTGAGGAGGTTTTATTTGATGCAGTGGTCAAATGGGTTCAGAAGAACTCAGAAGAACGGATAAAGTATTTTGAGGAGCTTTTTCGTCTTCTCAGGCTGCCACAGATAAAGCCAACGTATCTTACAAGAGTTGTGAAGAATGAGCCTTTGGTTGTGCAGAATGCAGCCTGCCTACAGCTTGTGTCAGAGGCTGTGGAGGGTCATGCAATCCGCTTTGAGAACCTCAAATCAGCAGATACAGAGTTCTGGGCTTCATACATGGCCACATTCCAACCAAGATTTGGCCAGAACATGGATGTCATCATGGTGGTCGGCGGAGTCTCTGAAGGTGGTGACTACCTGAGTGAGTGCGTCGGGTACTTTGTGTATGAAGACCGTTGGGTCAATTTGCCACACATCCATAACCATCTGGATGGTCACGCTATTGCGGCCACTGATACCCATGTATATGTGGCTGGGTCCATGGAGCCAGGATTTGCCAAGACAGTGGAGCGCTACAATCCAAATCGCAACACCTGGGAACAAGTGAGCAACCTCACCACACGCAAGCATTCCTTTGGCCTCACCTGCATCAAAAATATTCTGTATAGTATTGGCGGTCATGGCAACTTCAGCCCTGGCTTTAAGGATGTGAGTGTCTATGAACCTGACCAAGACAAGTGGCACAACCTAGAATCTGCTCCTAAGATTTTGAGAGACGTCAAGGCCATTAGCGTCGAAGATCGATACGTTTATGTCATGGCGCGAACACCCATAGATACCGACAGCGATGATGGGTTGAAGACAGTGACTACTCGCTACGACACTGACAGTCGCCAGTGGCAAGAAGTCGATTCCTTACCGCTTATCGACAACTACGGCTTGTTCCAAATGGCTGTAGCATCGACTAACTTCTACCACACGGCTTCTTGCTGTCCCAAGAGCTACACCAATGTACGTGACGATGTAGCTCGTCAGAAGATCAGCGCAAGGATATCTGATGATATTCTTGAGAGCCTTCCCCCAGAGGTTACTAGTATCGAGGGTGCTGCTATATGCTATCTTGGTGATGATGTGTTTGTGATTGGTGGCTGGAAGAACAGTGACGATGTGGATAAGCAGTATCGCAAGGAGGCATACCGTTATTGTGCTGAGCGCAAACGCTGGATGCTTCTGCCGCCCATGCCCCAGCCACGATGCCGTGCCACAGCATGTCACGTTCGCATTCCCTACCGCTTTCTATATGGCTGTCAGCGTTACCCAATGCCACAGAATTTGGCACGTCAGAGGGACCGTATGCAGCAAATGCAACAGTTACATCGTCGCACGTTAACTCTACGCAGGCAGTTACAATCACAGATTGAATGCTGAGAGCCCTTGTTGCTCAATAGTGCAAATAATGCTGCAAAAATCCTGATAATTGAGTGTCTTCAGCATTCTCATGATCCCATTCTTATTAACATGTGTATTATTTGTTTACTTGTGACATTTCATCACCAGGACAGTGAATGAAATGGCTGAAGCTAGTATATAAAGAGAGTATTTTCAATGTGATTTTGTATAATGGAATCATATAAATATGTAAAAAAAGATACGTTTGTAAATATCTGTACATTGTTTCATTGTTTCATGGCCTTGCATGAATTTGCCTTATTCCTGCTGTCGGCAAGTTGCAGAATGCTGCACATTGTTAATTTATTCCAAGTGGTGATGGTTGTCCTGCTACATTTGTGGGTTTTTAGGTTGTTTGTTTTGCAGGGAGTGATGTGTTTAACCATTTTCCCAGCTGTAATGAATCACCAGGTTTTTTTTTCTTTTTAGAACCGTTCAAAAACAAATCATTAATAACTACAAAAAGATCCACTACATCTTTATTCCCTTCACTTGTAAATTAGTTCCTGGTCTTAATTCTGATTATTTTACTTATTTGGCACTTGAATGCAATTCTTTCACAATCTTTGTTAATATTTGCAAATATATATATATATATTAACTTTAAAGCACAGGGAATAAAGATGAAGTTGTGGCTTTTTTTTTTTTTTTTTTTTTTTGTGCATAAAGTCTACATCAAAGCTAAGATGTTCAGAATATAGTCAAAGATCCATTACCTCAGTGTCAAGGGCTGTACCTTGTAAACTTACTTAAAATAATGTCATTGATGGTGCACTCTATTCCATTTCAAAATCTCTCAAATTCCATTTTTTTTTTCATATATATTTGTTAAGCCTCCTAAGCTGTCATGCATTGCCTGTCAATAATTGTTAACATTTCCCATCAACCAAGTGTAGTTGTCCATTCCAGTTTTAATAAGGCATCTACTGATGGTACCCTCACTGCATCTTTGTATTTGTTAAATATATAATGCCATTTATAATCAATTTTTGTTTATTTATTGGAAATCAGTTTTCATCTACATTCCCGTTTGTTTTTATCTCCTCAAAACTTTTTTTCCTGTGTTTTACAATATGTGATGTTTGAAGTCTTTTTACAAGAAAACTCAGTGCACTTCAGTTCGGTTAAAACTTGTCAAGCAATCATTGGCACTATCTAGACCAGAAAACATTTTGTAATGTTCACCTGAAGAACATTTAGCCATTACCACAGTCCACACCAAAGTCTTAAAGTGTCATCTTAGCTGAACTAATGTGACACTACGATGTTAAAATCTCTTCTAAATGCAAGATAAAAATGGCTTTGACGATGCATCTATAGCCCTCGTATTGACTTTCATATTTTAATATTCATTTCATACAGGTAAAACATCATAAAACATACAGTGAACATACATTATTAAGCCTTTTTCAAACATTTTCCTGCATATTGGAGACCATAGGATTTTAGATATTGTATTCAATGGGAAATGTAAGTTTTGTGTCTCTCATGTTGAGATGTGGTTTAATAGTGTTAAAGATCTTTATCTGTTTCTTTCCTTCTTGCACAGAGAAAATGTATATGTATGTATTGACTGTGAAAGTGTCTAGACATCAAGAGTATCATGGCTGGGATGTTAAGGCTGGCTCGTTGTTTTAAAGTCTTTGAAGGGCGAATATAGTTCTTTGCACGTGTTATAAAGTATGCACATGTTGTGGATCTCCGTGATTTGCAATAAATATATATAAAAAATCTGATATTGTCCAAGAACATTAGTTCTTACCCTTCCTGAAGAGACGTTACTTTTATGTTTGCCGAAATTTTTTGATGCAGTATAACTGTGGATTACAGTGTTAATTTTAGATCGATTAATGCATTTTCACATAGAATGATTATTCCCCAATTGATATGCTTGACAGTGTGTGCAAATTGACATGAGATCTGTTACTGTGCATGGTTTGGGCAAGTTATAGGAAATATGGTCATATTACAATAAAGAAATTATTAATGAGAAAACCTTTTGCTATTTCAAGTGTACAGTTTTGGTGACTTGTGGACACACATATACAAGTATGTACATAAAGTTCAATAGGAACCAATGGAAAGAAAAGAAGGCAAAAATAGCATACATTAATCACCGCTACATCCAGAAAGTTATTTCAAAACATCTACATTCACCCTAAAAATACTCACAGGACAGTATTATGAAAGGACAAATGAACAAATAATTCATTAATGAAGATTATACTTATAAAATAAAAGTATACTTCTTCATTAGCAGATTGGGTTCAAGTATATTTTCCAATTATAATTTTGTAGCAAGTGTTCTAAAATGAATATTTATAGTAAATTTTAACTTATTTCAGCACTTATTGGGAATAAATTTGCTGCTTTTTGCTTGCTTCTGTTTGTAAAAGTGTCCTTTAACAGTAAGAGTAGTACATTTTGAGTTTTTCATTGGTATTGCAACTATATTACATCTATACTACAGGAAATAGTGATCTATACTACAGGAAAACATTTTAGTTTTTATAATGTAAGTACACTTGGTTTTTAAGTGAACTTAACATTATACTTTTAGTTTACTATTTTTGTACTAAATACAGGGGTACCCAACGTCTGTCCTGGAAGAGCCTGAGTCCAGAGTTTCACTCCAACCCAAATCAAACACACCTGAACAAGCTAATCAAGGTCTAAGGGTTACTAGAACGTTGCAAGGTTGGAGCAAAACTTTGCAGGACTGTGGCTCTCCAGGACCTTGGCCAACCCTGACTTAATAGTATACTAGTATAATTAGCATATTACAATTATTTCTAAAGCAGGGTTCCTCAAATCTAACCCTGATCAAACCTACCTTTCATTTTCTAATGATACACAAAGTATTTTCTCTTATTTTAAGTCTAAAGAAGTAAACTAATAGCACACTTGAACACATATCTTTTTTGTAAGAGTTGTCATAATATTTCATTTCAAAATAAAATGTTTTTTTATACTTTTGAAACATTTTATTAGGTGGCACAAATGCATTTTTGAGATCCAACATGTTTAGGAATATAAAAATATGTGACCATCAAATGTACAAACTTTTAATACTGGAAAGCACGTTGGTCTAGTTTTCAGCCTCAGGATTATGAGTCTGTTGCTTTGTTCTCATGCTTTTGTGAATATCCATGAGAGTTTCACAGTTCTTCATGGTGTGTTTTCTCTGCATCCTCATCCACTTTTAGTTTTAGCTCATCCTGAGTGATCAGACCATCAGAGTTCCTATCCTGGTTCTTGAACATATCCATGATGACAGTCTCTGGATCCTGAGCTGGTTTAAGACGACCTTTCCCTTCTGATACCTGCTGTTTGATGAACTGGGAAAACTGTGGAGACACAAGGTACAGTAATAAAGTTAGGATTAAAACTAAATCATTGCTTTCTTACCCAAGTGACCGTGGCACTTACTAAAACAAGTATTAAATTACAAAGACCATGTGCCCTGATGAGGTAAATACTTCAGCAACAGTAAAGAAAAAGCTAATAAAAAAGGGCCAAATACAAGTCCTATATCTAGCAATGTAACATATCTTACAGAAACTAGTCAAAAGTCTGAGTTTTGTATTGTGCCCTTGAGTAAGGCCCTTATAGTGGTCTCACATGTCCACCTTGCAGCATATTTTGGTCAAGAACCACCCACTTTATTTGACTGACATGTAAAGCTTTCACAAGATAACACATTTCAGGGCCTGATTGTGATCATCATCATTTTTAAGAAGAACAGGGTTCTGACAACTAAATCAGAAAAGCTTGCTCAAAGGAGGAAATCATCTAGAGCTAAAAACAGACCTCTTCTAAAGGGACCTGTTGGTCCTGGTTGATGTCTAGTTCCTTAAACAGCTCAACCGGACTCTCTTCGAGCCAAATGAACAGGTAGCCTTCTGGAAGCCCCTTCTGCAGAGACACCAACTCCAGTTCGAAGCGCAGCACTGCACTCCCTGGGACAATGCCAGCTAGAAAAACAAGAGAACACACGACAAGGATGTACATTTGTGATTACAATATTTCCCGGACTATAAGTCGCACTTCTTTTCATAGTTTGGCTGGTCCTGCGATTTATAGTCTGTTGCGACTTTGATTAATTTGACATGAACCAAGAGAAAACATTACCGTCTCCAGCCGCGAGAGGGCGCTCTATGCTGCTCAGTGCTCTTATAGCCTACACTGAAAACATAGAGCGGTAATGTTTTCTCTTGGTTCTAAATAAATGCGATGTTACATATGTTTTTTTTTTCCTCCTCATGACGTATTTTTCGACTGATTCGACATATGGTCCGAAAAATACGGTAAATGTTTGTAAAATACAAATTCATAACCACTGATTCTGGCTAAATGCCTTTCTCCAAGTCATCTTATGTGAGAGGAGAAATATGCACAGATCAAACGAAAACAGTCCAGAACCTTTCTAAACATATGTTGGTTGATTTTGATTTGAGAGGACATGGATGACTTCGCTGGAGGAAAGCATTATGGACTGGCATTTTGGCCAGAAGTGACCGTTTAAAATGAAACAATCAATGATGTATTTGTTTCTTAACATAGGTTTTCACTCCACATGATTGGTTATTAATGGACTTATGTTGTGTAGATTATTGTTTTTCACTGGAGAGGATCCATTGGGGAGCAATAGTGATGTTGTGCAAAATTTTTCCAAATTGTTTATTTTTATTTTTTTACATGTTAGTGTCACTGTATTTGAGCTAATAGTACAGTGAAATTGTTCCTGTCTGAACAGATAGTTGGTCGGCACTGGTTTACATCCTTTTAGATTATGAAACAGACACATGATATAAGACAAACCTCCTTTCTCTCCATGTCCAAGGTGTGGTGGCACTATGACCGTCCGTCTCTCTCCTACACACATATTCCTAAGAGCCTCGTCTAGGCCGTCAATTATTTTACCCCCTCCAAGCACCACATCCTGTGGGGTCTCATAGTCCCTCCTGCAAAGATCAGACATTAATAACTAATCCAAACCACAAAACCATTAGCAAATTGTATTAGTATTGATACACTTAAATTTAAATACATAAAAAATGTAATTAATAGTGAAGCTATTATAAAGATATTCGATAGATTGGGGACACTCACGATGTAAAGAGCAGCGTGCCGTCCAGCAGCGAGCAGTTGTAGTGGTACTGAATGAAGTCATTCACCTCACTGGTTTCATTACACACCTCAGGTTTACGTGTGATATCCACCTGCACTGGATCTTTGACGCCATGGAAGTCTATCACATGGATGTCAAAGACCAACACCGCTGAACCTGGAATGTCCTTACCTGGCCAAAACAGAGCTGCACTTACTGGATAGTAACATTTTGAATGTAAACGGCAGTTAACATCAGCTATCTGAAATGTTGCCAACTATGTCAACTGGCCTTTGTCTATCATCATTGGCTATTATATGCACTATACACTATTTATCCAACCAATGAAGAACCTTCAGACTTATTTTCAGACTACATTGTATGTGTGTTAGAATCAACCCTAACCCTAACCTCAACTGAGTTTGACAAGCCTTGTGTAAATATACATGGCACACTTTTCATTCAACTTTCATTGATAAACTAGCATTTAAAATAAATTAGGATAAACTAACCTGCCCCCTGCTGGCCATATGCAAGATGAGGCGGCAAGATGATTCTTCTCCTCTCTCCTGTACACACACCCTGCAAGCCTTTATCCATTCCAGCGATCACGTAGCCCATTCCAATGTATGTGTTGTACGTATTATTATACTGATAGCTGTGTGATTAGAGGTAATATAATACATTAGAATCTCAGTAACATCTACAGCAATCCAAAACAACAAACAAGCAAAAAAAAAACAATTAACCTGGAGTCAAATGTGATGCCATTGAGAAAGGAAGCATTGTAGTGGTAGCGAATGTAATCGCCCGCAACAGTCTTGCGTGTACATGGTTCAGGCGCTTCAATGACCTCCACAATGATGTCATCTTTAGGGTTGTGGAGGTCTTCCAGGAGAATGTGATACACTAATGATGCATGAGGAGGGATTTCTGTGCCTGAGGAAAAGAGAGACACAAGAAAGGTGAAATCATGGGGATGAGAGGTCAGAAAGATCATTTGTTTAAAAAAAAAAAATCACCCAAAAATGAAAATTTGACCATAAATTACCCACCCTCAAGTCATCTTAGGTGCATATGACTTTCTTCTATCAGATGAATCAACAGCTCAAAAGATCAAAGACAGTTTTTAAAATAACTCCAACTGGATTCGTCTAAAAGAAGAAAGTCATATACACCTAGGATGACTTGAGGGTGAGTAATTTATGAGCAAAGTTTCATTTTTTGGGTGAACTAACTCTTTTAGAGAGTTCAAAACTATTATTTTTTAAAGTGTCCCAACATGTTGTAGCTACCTGTTATATAATGTGCCAGTCCTAGGATTTTGGAAATAAGTGAATTTACATAAAGTTGGAAATGTACTGCATAGAAGCAGTACACTCGTGTAGGATGATATATATACTATTTAGCACATCTCAATTGGTTAATTGATTGTATCGTTGTAAAATATAAACTATATTATCACCCAGCTTTAATCTGCTAAATGCGACTTTAAGACATAAATATATTCATATATATATATATATAAACATTAATCGCATGATTTTCTCTAAAGCTACTTGGAAATGTGTATTGTGAAAATAATTATACAAATAAATTTGGATTGACTAAACCAAAATCACAACTGTCTGTCAATGGATGTACTGTATATTAGGAGTGGGGTTTTTTTTTTTTATGTGTGTGTGATTTTACTAAACCTCACACAGGAAACATTTATGCTTTTTATTTTAAGAAAAAAAAAAAAAACTGTTCAATGTCCAACAGTGCTACTTTAGATTTAAGGCTGGAATCTACTACACTACACAATCTAAACCGATTTTAAAACTCCAGGAATCATACACCTGCCGACTTTGTAAATGGTTACAGAGGAAAAACTGGGCATCACTTACTAAATAAGCGGCGTTTAGTAGCATTTCATCAGAAACTTTCAACTGAATAAAACTTCACGCCATGTTACTGTAAAGCACAAACAGCACATTCCAGACAACAGCCAGACATGCAGTTGTGGAGCTTACTGGGATTAGCATATTAGCCTGGGGAACTGTGTGTAAGATGGCTAGGTGGCAGCAACGCCGGCACCACCTACTACAGAATGTTTTTTTATTTTATTTATTTTTTAACTAGTGGAATCCTGCAGCTCTGAGAGGGAGGGTGGGCCTACTGAACTGCTGTAAGTGCGTGTGCACAACAGCAAAAATATATAGCAGTGAGATGCAACACATGAATGCTGATATGACAGCTACATGCACTTGAGCGTGGAGGGCGTTCCGCTGTCATCCAAACACTATTGTAGAAAAGACAACAGGTAGTTGACAGGGTATTGGCCCTTCAAAGTGCAATTACAGTATTTTCACGGATGTACAGATGTCTATTAGATGGAGCGCTCACCTCTGAAATTGTCTTCAGCACTTACTATGACAGTGAGATTACAAACTGTTGATTGGCCAGATGCGCAGATCCCATAAGTCTGTGCTGGATGCCAGACTGAGTCACTTGCGTGAGAGAGGGAGTCTCTTCTAAATGAAATTGGCCATTGAAGTCCCAAGAACCAGGGCTGCGTGTTCCCTGTGCCTCGGCGCATGTACACCCTGTGATTGAGATTCCCAGAGAGACAGACGGCTCAACAGACAGGAGGTGCTGGTCTGCCCATGCCAACAGGTGAGTGTGTGAAGAGGGCGAGAATGGGAACCACCATGGTGATTCATGAACGCCATAGCGGCCATGTTGTCCATGCAAATGAGAACATGCTTGTGACAGACCTAAGTGTAGAAACACTTCAGAAAAAGGTGACCTGTTCCGAGCACCAGGCAGTTCCAGACAGGTCATCAGAGTGCCAGGTGACCATCATACAAGGCTGCTGTTGTAGAAGGCTTTGCTCCTCCAGAAGGCCAGAGCTTCTAGGCATTTGAGATTCACCAAGATTCACATTGAGCTCAAGTGACGAGCCCATGCATGAATGCATGCTTTTAACCATAGCTGAAGTGGTGCACATGAAGCAGTCCCAACATGCCAAATAATGTTACAGTGCAAACAGTCTGAGGGAGATCTTGATAATGCACTCGTTATGCTGGTGCATTCCTGTGCGGTAGTCTGCATTACACTATTGATATAGGGCAATCTGTGTATTTCATATTGAGCCTGTCTCTTTAAGGTAAGGGGAGAAAGAATTCTGATAGGATACATATTAGTAACTTCTGTATTCTGTTGTTCAGCTTGTTACACTGAACAATGGAACAATTATAGCACAAAGTAAAGCAGTGATATCAGTGCCTGCAATAGTCAGGTCACCTTTATTTGTATAACGCTTTATACAACACTGATTGTGTCAAAGCAGCTTTACAGTGTCAAACAGAAACAGTTTGTCAATAATGCAAGAGGACAATAACAAAGTCTGTTGTCCTGGAGTCATTTTTCAGCTAAAGTCAGTAAATTGATGATTCAGTGATGTCATCATCCAGTTCAGCTCTCTTTCAATAGTGCCTGTGCAATCAGTCAAGCGTCCCCAATGAAGCAAGCCAAGGGCGACAGTGGCAAGGAACCAAAACTCCATCTGTGACGGTAATGGAGAAAAAACCTGGGGAGAAACCAGGCCGAGTCAGGGGGCTAGTTCTCCTCTGGCCAGGCGAAACCAGCATGGCATGGTTTAATTCCAGGCTGCAACATAGGTCAAAAAAGTCAACACATGGGGGCAGCATCAGCACATAGAGGTCTAAGCACTACTACACATCTGTATGAAAGACAGCAGCACAGACAGTGCTTATCATAGAAGGGTGACACACAGCTGCAGAACCTGAATATACTGTATAGTATTCAGCAACTTACATAGTGGTCAGTGTAAGCAACTTTACATGTTGGCAAATATAGCGGTCAGTGTGGCAAGACTACCTACATGAATGACAGCAGCAGAGCGGAGTACAGTATATATATATATATATAGATACCCCCTGTCTATGTAAAGCGCTTTGAGTGCCTAGAAAAGCGCTATATAAATGTAAGGAATTATTATTATTATTATTATTATTATTATTATATAGAGGTCATGTAAAGAAACACCATACATCTGCATGAAAGACAGCAGCACAGCCGGTGCTTATTGAAGAGTAGTGCACAGTGGCAGCGCAGGCATATATGTTGGTCAGTGTAAACAACACTTACACATCTGTATGAAAAACAGCGGAACAGTCAGTGCTTATCAAAGAACATGGCAGCATACATAGCTGTCATTGTTAGCAAGTGCAAGTTTGCGGGTTTGAGTCCCAGGTAAGTTGCTTTGGTTAAAAGCATCTGCTAAATGCATGAATTTAATTAAAATGTAAGAAAACCAAAGCCCATCAGAACACAGGCTCCTGCGTCATCAGGATCACATTCATGCATCATGGTCCTCTTGTGAATAGTGGCGGAGACTGACACAGAAGAAAATTGTTGAATAAAGTATTTTTGTTTTCTTTTCACAAAAAAAGTATCCTCTCTCTTGGCTGGGATATTTTGTGCTTTGTACAATACTGAACGCCGCTGAGGTGTGTGTGTGTGTGGGGGGGGGGGGGGGTCAGCGGGACCTGTGCCAGCATATAAGCTCTACTGCAAACTTTACATTTGGCACCACTACCATGATGGGAACATAAGAGCCAGATTTGTTTCTTGAAGTTAGGTATGCGCCACCTATGATGAGTGCTTGGGCACGGCCAGGCGGAATATGCAAAGTTTGAGTTTGACTGGGATCCTAATTGTTCCCACACAGATCAAGCAGACCTAAATGATATCTTCAATCCATTCTTCATCAGAACATTTAAAGGGGGTCAGCAAAGCTTATTCCATAATCCCCTATTGGCGAAGCATTTATAATGAAGGGAGAAATTTTCAAATGAAATACCGCTCAGCTCCGCTTATATAGGGTGCTTTCACACCCCTTTTCACATACAGCAATGGCATTAACTGAATAAGGACTTGACAGACTACATTTCCTGAGTGTGCTTGTGAACTTCTACATAGTGCTGTGTTCGAAACATCAATACGATGATGCACTGTCAAAGAGATTTGACAATACGAATATCAATACAGTTGGCCATGTATCAATATTGTGGCACGTGTGTAGCAGTGGACCGCACTTAATTTGAATACAAGAATAACATTTAAAATTTAGTTAAAAAGTGCAAGGATGAATATGAATAGTGCATAATATATAGACTACAGCAAGGTTTAATCTGGCTGTAGAGGAACACAACTGGGTTGCCTGATATAAACAGATGTAATCCTTTGAACAGAGCTTCCCACTTGTGCAATATGGAAATATCTGCTAAGTGTGCTACTTATCTTTGTCAACCTGGCATTCATGAGTACCCATTCTCTCTCCACCATAGATAAACATGCTTGTTTTCTGAAAACAATGGTTAGCTTGCAGTTTAGTGATCTCCACTTCAATATTCTATTCTCAGAAAAGTGTGATTCATCAAGTGTTCATTTAGAGCGAGAGAGAGAGAGAGAGAGAGAGAGAGAGAGAGGGAGAGAGAGAGGCTGTGTATGTATGAATTATCACTGTTGTATCGAAACGATATGTACCGTTTCGTGACTTTGCTGATGATACACAACCCTACTTCCCTAGGTCTGTCATTGTTTCTGTCATCTAGGATGGTCAAAGGAAAATCGAATTTCAAACATTTTGTTGAATTTAAAATAAAAATCCACATTCTAATGCAAAAAGTTCCATTTAAATTTTAGTTGTGCATTAAGGAGGCTGCCTTGTGAGCCCCGGGTACACTTCACTTCACAGTCCACAGTCCACTTCACAGTCCACATTTTCTAGAGGGACACCATTAGACTCGCGTCTCTCACAGAAGAGCTGTATGTTTGGAAAGTTTGCATTATGTTTCCATTATGTTTTGTAAAATTAATTTTTAAGTTAAAAACATATCTTGAGACTTTATGGTGGATTTTTGTTCCCCATCCCACTTCATCTCATGTTTTTAAATGAAAGAATTGATTCTGTTTTTCTGGCTTTCCGCCCTTTTCCGCCCTAACTGAAATTATGCATTTTAAATGTGAATATAATTTGAATATTAATAATATTTAAGTAAAAAAATTCGAATTTAGTTTTAACTATTTTGTCATTACCTATTGCATTTCAGTGTGGTACTCTGTCTGTACCTCAGAAAACAGGAAGTCTCTCCAGTGTATAATTAAAACAGCAGAGAGAATTACAGGCTCCTAGCTCCTTAGACTGGAGGACATTTAGAGGGCACATTGCACCCGGAAGGCCAAAACCATCATAGAGAGACCCTTTAGATCTAGGTCACAACATGTTCACCCTCCTGCCATCTGAGAAACAGTATGCCCACACAACAAGACTCAAAAATAGATTCTATCAGAGCAGTCTCTCTTTTGAACAACCTACCTTCACTGCAAAAAAAAACGGCTTATCTTACTTAGTAAGTTTGTCTGGTTTCTAGTCAAAATATCTTACTATTCTTAAATCAAGATACTTTAGATAAGCCAAAGGACTGTAAGATATTTAGTCTTTTGCAGTGTTCCATATGTACAATAACTATAAGAATGATAACTATAAAAATAACTATAAAGATAATGATATTAGCGTCCACACTAGCAAATTATATTGTCTTTGTATTCTAAGCAGACGTGCGTCTACTGCTTTAAATTCTCGAGCTCATTACAGCAGGACTGATTCTGATTGGTTGGAAATTTTTTATCGTTCATCAGGGAAAAAAAACTTTCTGAAAGTGATTCCAACAATATCGTTTCTCTGTGCCTTTATCGTTATAGTTATGGTGTGGACTCTGCTATTCTTTAATATTGAGAACGATTTTTAGAACTATATCTTTATCGTTATCTTTATAGTTATCGTGCTTGGTGTGAACGGGCCTTAAATCACATCCCCACATACTGCCTCTCAGTGCAGAGTCTTAAATGTATAAAATGTGTGTGCAGATTTGTACATGGTACATCACTAATTTGAATATATCAAGAAGGCATCTGGAAGTAGCTCCACCCAGTGTTGCCAACTTAGAAAATTTGTTGCTAGATTTATTGACTCCCCTTAATGACTTTTTTCCAAAAAAGCAACAAGCGGCAAATCTTATGACTTTCTTGGACCAACCTTATTTAGTCTCTGAGACTGAGTGTGAGGTCTTGCTTTCCCAGCACACATACCTCTCTGGCCCTGTCCCAAATGGCACCCTAAAGCCCTGCGTTCTTCTTCTGGGTCTGTACTTTTGTGACGTAATGCCGCACTGTCAGGTAGAAGTCTGCTGCGGAGCTCACCCAGTGCGGGCTCGGCAGAAGTGCGGATCGAGGGGCGCATAACGGCTGCAGAGGGGGCACTCGTGAGCACCCTTCTGATCGCTTAAATGACATATGGGACACCCTATGGTCTCGTGGACTTTACCATAGACAGTAAAAGAAATGGACACAGCGACCCCATTGGAACTCAACTGAGACATGTGATGCCCATTTTTAGTGTTTTTTAGCACTTCCGTTTCTGACACGCAGACTCAAACGAAGCTTGACGACGTCAGCAACCTGTCTGACAGATGTAAATCTTCTAAGTGGCTGTGCGTGCAAACTGCCATCGTTAATCTTGCAGAGACGGCGAGCTTGAGCGGGGAGTTCTTTGTCATGAGTGAGCAGGAGTAAGTATTCTGATTAATTATTTTGTATTGTATTTTAAAATGTAACGCCAGTACGTCATATTAAGTTAATTGCTTGCGAGCTTCTCCTCCTGTCTGTACGGTAATGCAACAGAGTCACGTTATGATGCAATCGTTAGCCTATTTTTTACAAAAACTGTTTCTACGGGGCCATAATGTAACATAGAAGGTAATGGAGCCCTTTATACATTGTCTTGTATCTTTAGAAATAAATAATGGACAAACGGAGTCTTTAAACGCCTCAGATGTAAAGTTATTCGCTGTCAAAATTACGCCAAAATGAATGGGAGTCAATGGGAATGCTAATGCAAGTGAAGTTCTGCTACAAGATGGAGGCACGCGGCCGACTTCAACTTCCGGTCGACTTCCTTGCCGCCTGGGACTTAACGGACACGCGGTTGCCATTGTAAGTCCATAAGACCGCAAGTGCGCATGAAGTGTTCCATTTGGGACAGGGCCTCTCTCCGTGTTTGCTCTGTTCAGCGAGCGCAGAGAGGAGCAGCACTTTCAATTAAAAAAAGATATTCTGTTGCTTCCAACTCTACTTTACATGCAAGTATAGCCGAAATAACAGCACAGCCATTGTCTTAATCATTTGTATGTGTATTTGATTTCATTAGACAATGTTGTGATTAGGATTTTAGTGTAGATTAATATATTTGAGAGCTGGTTATTTAGTCTTAATAGACTGTGTTTCAGTCACTATAATATTCATTCCATTATCTGAGAAACGGTTGAATATATTAATAAAAACAGTTTTATTGAGAAGTTAGCTGCATTAAAATGCAGTACGTGAGCACAGGGAGGCAAGACAATATGAAGCACTGACGCCAAGAATATGATGAGTTTGAGTCTCATTCCAGCAGGGATTGTAGGTAGGGGGAGTGAGGCCCGGACTGGCCATAAGGAGCACCAGGAGTATTCCAGGTGGCCTAGCGGCAGATTTGGCCGAATGTTTTTGTTTGTTATTATTATTATTATTATTAATATTTTACATGTATGCCTTCTCAATATAACAAAGTGATAATTTACAATTGTTTTAATTCGATAATAAATCATGAATCAGTTGGTCTTGACTGGCAGCACTGCGCTACACAAATCGGCTCATGTCTGTTCCGCTTCCATCAAACAGTTCCAAACAGAACCGATGTGTGGGACTCGATGAAAGAGATAAAGCGGCCAGAAGAATAAAGATAATGAGTCACAGCCTAATAATGCAATAGTGTGTTCAGTATTATATTTTTTTCAACAAATACATTGTACTAATTTTGGCATTTAGGCATTTTAGAAATTGTGTTCTATTACACTACATGTCAAAAGGTTTTGATCAGTACGATTTTTCATTTTTATTTTTTAAGAAGTCTCTTCTGCTCACCACGCCTGCATTTATTTGATCCAAAATACAGCAAAAATAGCAACATATCATTACTCCAGACTTCAGTGATCGTTCAGAAATCATTCTAATATGCTGATTGGCTGCTCAAAAATATGTATTATTATTATTATTATTATTATTAAGCTGAAAATAGATAGGATTTATTTTTTCAGGTTTCTTAATTGAATAGAAAGTTCAGAAGAACATAATTTATCTGAAATAGAAATTTCCCTTGTAACATTATAAATGTCTTTATCATCACCTCTGACTCCAAGCTTTTGGTATAGTGAATGTATAATGTTACAAAAGCTTTTTATTTCAGATAAATGCTGATCTTTGGATGTTTCTATTCATCAAAATATTCTGATGTACTCTTAATAATAATAATAATAATAGTAATAATAATAATAATAATAATAATAATAACAAATGTTTCTTGAACAGCAATTGAGCATATTAAAATAATATCTGGAGGATCATGTGAAAATTCAGCTTTTTATTCAGAGAAGTAAATAACATTTTAAAATATATTCCAACCGAAAGCAGTTATTTTACATAGTAAAAATATTTCACAAAATTACTGCTCTTGCTGTTTTTGGATTAAATAAATGCAGGATTGGTGGGGGGAGGGGCAGAGATGTGTCCTAATCCGGCCCTGGGGGAGTGAATGTACAGCCCTCTCTACGTACAAAGTGTGTACCTAGCCTAAAGTTCTTTCTTATCTACTTACTTTAGGCTTCAGTACTTGAGGGAAAAAGGTGTTTGCCCAAAGCATCAGTTTACACTGTAAAGTAGAGAGGCCCTCTCGAAAGGAAGCCCAGAATTATATTGACACGTGAGAAAAGTCCAACAGAATACAAAAGAGTGCAACCATGTCCAAGATTTGAATAAAAATCTATAATTAATAGAACTAGTTATTCTTAATATGTACATGTGGGTGGTTTGCTTGCTTACCAAATCCTTTTTCTCCAAATGCCAAAAATGGGGGGATGACGAAGTGTCGTATTTCTCCCACACACATGCCCAGCAACCCTTCATCCAAGCCTTTTATGAGCCAACCTTCCCCAACCACTGCATCCTGCGTCTGGGAACGCTTGTAGCTGCATCATGTCCAATACAAGATTAATCAACACACTTCTGATACTGTTTATGACATATCCACTAAGCTAGCTTTTAGATGTTAAAATACTTTCTCTTATGCCAGTACAAAGAGAATTATTATGAAGCCATATGTAAAATTATTTGCATGAACGGTGTCAACATTGTGGATCCATGGCAATATCAACATATTGCTCAAACAAGAGCATGAGTTTGTTGGCAGGAGTGTTCAGGAAACTTGTTTGTAAATAGTTATTATTTTTTGCAGTTCCTTTGAGTTGAGACTACTAGGACAGTAAGTAGCACTAACCTGGAGTCAAACACAGTGCCATCCAGCAATGTCCCATTGAAGTGAAAGCGGACAAAGTCAGTCCTCATGACTGAGCGCTTGCATTCTTTAGGTGTAATGATGACTTTGGTCTGAACGTGGTCTGCTCTGTTAAAGATGTCCAGCAGAACCAGATCAAACACTAATGTTGTGTCTGGTGGCACTTTATCACCTGAAATGGCACAGAAGGAAGACAAGAGAGATTTCTATGATATCTAATACAATGCACCCAGACATTTTAAGCCATGACCTGTGTGCTCCAAATGGTTTTTGAGCTGCTTTCCAAGTCTGAGAATTAAACTAGTATGCACATTTAGTTTGATGAATGTTAAAGGTTGGTTTGGGTATATTACCTGCTCCTTGGCTACCGTAAGCCAAGTGGGGGGGTACGGTGATCCTCCTACGCTCATTCACACACATACCCAGAATGCCTTTGTCCACACCAACAATCTGCCACTTTTGGCCCACTTGTCCAAAGAATGCAGCCCCCCTATCATAGCTGCATTTAAAACAAACAAATCACATTACAATATATTTATTGTGAAAAGGAAAGAGTTCCAACACACAGCATACATGCACAGACAGAGCTTTGGAAGCCATAAAAGCACATTTTACACAAGTCCATTTTATTTCTATAGCTCTTTTACAAATGCAGCTTGTCTATCATGTATCAAAATTATTCAGAATAGTTGTTTTCAAGCTACACTGCAAAAAAAAAAATGCACAAGGCATAGAAACCGAGTGAGCTCCCTATCAAGATACCATACGGCCATTGGCCACGTATGATACTTTATATGATGTCCATAAATGCTTTCCATGTAACTCACCGGTGTCTCGAAGCACTGCCATAGTAATATATAATATCCAATATAATATTGTTAAATAGATTTGAGTAGAACATCTTGAACAAACCTATTAGCATGTAACTTTAAAAGGCTACTTCAAATTATATAATAGAAGTAGCCTGATTTTACCATATCACAAAAAAACGTATTCCAATGTAATATTCCATTGGTGCACGTCCAGAAAATCACGGCACTACACTGGACATCTCCAAAACACAATGCTATCGCCTGATGTGAATATTTTTAATGTGCAAGATGCAAAGAATGAACATCACTCAGTGAACAGTTGGCTTAATTATCTCACCTAGAGTCAAACAGTTTTCCGTCAGTAAAAGTGCCGTTATAGTGATAACGCACGAAATCTCCTGATTTCGCTTCTCTGATGCAGTTCTTAGGGATGAAGTGTCGATCAACTGCAATATCATCGATAGGCCCGGGGTTACAGTCCACGGAGAACCACGTCGCCAGCAGTAAACTTAAAATCACCCTCCGTACCATTTTAAGGAAAATGTAGACTGAGAGTGAGGCTTGTGCGCAGTCAGTTGTGGGCTCCTGTAGGAGGAGTTCGGATGTGTAAACGTGGAAGATCTTCAGCTGGGATGTTGCTTCGGGCACTTTTTCCGTGTTCGGAACAAAGAAAACTACAGGCTCTGAATTATTTTATTGAGTGATCAGTTGTAAAAAAAAACATTGTTTACTGTTATTATTTCTGATCTTATTGGTTAAAATGTTGAGAAAATGACGCACAAGTGAAAAAATATGTAATGAGATCATATTTCACGGAAACGTTTTGAAAGCCGTTCAGAAGGCTATGACCGTCGGATTGGCTTTAGCGGCGTCGCATTTTAGTCAAGAACATGAGCATGTATTATTTATTTATTTATTTATTTATTTTTGTATTGTAGCCTATGTAATATTATTTAACAGCTTGGTGTTTGGTTCATTATTATTCTGTCAAATAATTATTATTATTTTATTTATTTTTTTGCTTGGTTTAAAACCCCTTGGCATTCCTGCACGTAAAAAAGCATCCCCAAATCAATTGCGAGCTGTTCAACAAAACTCAGAGTGTCACCTAAGTCTGGTATTGAGAGTAATAAAGCAATAAGCCACAAAACAACATTGTTTACAGCGAATTTATAATAGCTAATAAATCACATACCGTCCTTTTTTCTTTCTTTTTTTTTTTTGTAAACAGATGCCTTAAGATGACTATACCTGTGAGCTATAAAGTAGAAAACACACTAGGATCACAGCGTGGAGCTTGGCAGTCTGACAAAGATTGTGCGTGCTGATTTTATTGTGTTAAAAAGAGTTTGCATCATTCGAATAACGATAATAATATCATCTTTCCAAAGATATGTGGCATGTTTAGATTTTTTTGTGTGTGTATTTTTGTATGGTGTTGTATAAATGACCCTATTTTTTTTTTTGCAGTGTACCGTGGGTGTGGAACGCTAAAAGGAA
Organism: Carassius gibelio; assembly: GCF_023724105.1. Lineage (NCBI taxonomy): Eukaryota > Metazoa > Chordata > Actinopteri > Cypriniformes > Cyprinidae > Carassius > Carassius gibelio. The sequence goes on from NC_068382.1 coordinate 3,342,405, forward strand.
AAAAAAATTTTTTTGATAAAGTGACCCAAAAAGTAGCTTCAGCTGTTGAAGGGGGGAGCTTAGGGGCAGGCACGTGGCGGGTTTGGTTGGGGGTTGCTCGAGGACTCAAGCCTCTGCCGTTTTTAACTAATCGCTCAAAAGTCTGTCAATCTGAGGCGTTGCTATGGCTTATTTCTGCGTGACTGAATATCAAAGTCCCTTTAAGACTAGGGTATTATAGTCTTTGCTGACATAAGCGGAGGGAACTCCAGCTAAGACTAAAAGCAGCCAAATGTATTAAACATCATAAACCCGTCTTTTTAGCCAACAACAAAAGTGTCATGTAGGCTAATGAAATATGTTTAATGGGGCTGAATTTGCATTTAACATATTTACAATTTAATTACAATTTAAATGTTATTGATATATTTACTTTCCATGGTTAATCGAACAGCGAATACATTATATATAGAAAGTGACATTATCACTAACTTTGATCTATCGCAAGTTTAAGCACTCTCAAAAAAAAAACGATCGTGTTAAAGTCACTGAAGCTGTATACACTGTGAAATTATTCTCTTACTTGCAATGTACGCGCTTTGTTGTTAATGACGAGAGAATTCGCGGAATTCAGTCAACGCGCGCGCACTCAAAACTAATGAGTTTCAGCGATGACTCATCTGAACGCATCTGATCGGTCATTCCTAAACTCAACAGAATTGCGTGTGATTGGTTAAATGCGCAGCACTTTAAAAACGCCTAAAATGAAATGTGGCGAAACATGAGCAGATCTTAATTTGATGCCACAATCGACACTGTCTGTTCATTTTCACTTTGTTAGCAACAGATGTAATATATTTAATTTGATTGTGCAGGGGCATTTTTGCCCAAAGTCTCCATGGCCAGCCTTACACACGCGCCGCCTTTGGAAACCTAGGTTCTCAAGCCACCTTCAATGCATGATCTTTCAGAAATCATTCTAATATGCAGATTAATTATGTTGGAAACAGTTATGCTGCTTTTTACATTTGTATTTATTTTTATTATTTTTATTTATTTTATTTATTTTTGCAATAATACATTTTTGGGGGTTCGTTGATATAAAAAAGGCATTTATTCAATATAGAGATATTTTCCAAAAAATAAAATAAATAAATAAATCTATACTATCACTGTTTATCAATTTAACAAATCCTTATATTTACAAATACAAAAGTTAGATTTTAAATAAATACTGTTCTTTTTAAAACTTTTTATTAATCAAAAAATCCTGAAAAAAATAAATAATAATAAATAAATCACAGCTTGCTAATAAATCAGCATGGCATGGGAATGTATTTTGAAAAGTAAAAAAGTTAGATCAAATAAATATTAGATTAGTGACCATAAGTGACTTCTTGCAAAAAGATAAAATAGTAATGTATCCAAACTTTTGACCTATAAATTAAAAATGCCCCTAATTTACATTTGAGCCCCTGCCCTGCCTCTGCACATTCCTGATTATGGGTGTTGTTTTGTCTGTACTGTGGCACATGCCCCCCACCAAAAAGTGTCCTTGTATTTTTGTACTATTATGGATATATGGGATTAAAATGTCTTTCCTCTGTGTAATGTATAGAAAGCAGCTCACAATCTGATCTGTTTTACATAAAGTTCTTGATCTCAATCAGGGGCATTCCTCTGACTCTCTGAGATGTTATGGCTTGGGAAAAAAAAAAATTCCAAGTACTGTGTTAAATTCACTTAAAATTTACCTTTTCAATTCAATTCAAATGTCAATACAATTCAAACAATACACATTGTTTCAAAGCAGCTTTAAAGAAAATGCATGTGACTACAATTTAGAGTGATCTGTTACATTTTGTTTCTTGGACTGTTGTATAAAAATCATGTTTGTGGTCGTGCTATTTAAACAGAACAATAGTCTACACAGTGTTAATTCAGAATAATTGTGACCTTTTTCCCAGTGATCTCAATGGCAAGAATATCTCTGTGTACCTGAATCCAAAAAATAAAATAAAAATAAATAAAAATTAATACAAGAAGTCATTCCTCCAGCTGGACAGCTGACCAATTTTTAATCATGGTGTCATCTATCTTCTCAACCACAGTTTAACAAAATGTGATAACTCATACTGTACATGAAAGAAAAGGCTACAAATAACAACAGCTGCCACAGAAAAACAATGCATGACAAAATATACAGACCATTTACAATTACGTACGTACGATATTACAATGAACATAATATTTAGAGCCAATATATACTGTAGGACATATACGCATGTAGGTGGCGGTAATGTGTAACAGTGTACGCTGCAGCAGACAACTTGCAAGAGAAGAAGAACATCAGGAGGGCTGTTTGAAAAGATCATAGACAGTAAAAGAAAAGATCCACAGAAACTGCGCGTAATATTTATATCTCTTGAAAACTATATTTGATGATGTTTTAATATATCAAAACGAACGACATTTTTAATCCTTATGAACAAAGAACATCAAGGTAAGATAAACATATTAATAAGTACTCTGATGATACAGCTTTTTGTGGCTTTTTAGTCCATCGATTCTACCCCCTTCTTTTATAGTTTTGTTTATATTGGTAATATATGATATATAACTGGTAATATATTGAGGAATTAGGGTCCAACTGTGTTAACACATGGAAATGTGAGAAATCAATAGCAATAATAAAGAAGATGTTTACAATTACTTGCTAGGTTCTCCAATTATCTGGTTTCTTGTGCTGTGAGTGTATTATAAAATCTCAGGAATTTTAACATGTGTTTGTTAATTATTGACCCTAAAAAACAGCTACAAGGAGATTAAGTTTCATATCAATACACCAAAGTGTTGATATACAGCCTTTTTGTCATTTTGCAATCACATTCGTTGGTCCATTAGATATGCTACACATAAACACTGTACCTATACACAACTAATCTACTGACAGATTCTGAATATGAATATACCATATATAAATGTTTACCTATACATAGACTGAAAAAAAACAATATATAGACTATACGAATGCTTCACATAATACTGTACATGTGCAAAGAGAAACATCGTAAGTCAAACAACTGGCTGGGGAACAATGAAAGATGATTTGTAGTGCATTAGCATGTAAACACATATTACTGTATCTTACTGTATCTTATATGGGATTATGTACACACAGCAGTGTGTTTGAAAAGTGTCTAGTGTGCATAGAGGAGAATTGCACAATTAATATTATTTTTTTTACTTTCAGACAGTTTTTTTTCTGTGCTGTGGTAAGGTTGGGGTGGGGGTGTTTGGGGGGTGGATGAGGGGAGATGGTCCATGTTTTAGTAGGCAGGGGGTTTGTGTGGGGTTTCAGAGGGCTTGCACAGCCTGGGGGAAAAAGCTGCTGAGCAGTCTGGCTCGGTCTTCCTGATGGTAGGAGCTGGAAGAGACTGTGGGAGGGATGGGTGGGGTCATTCACGATGCTATCGGATCATCGTGTGAGGAAAATGTCCAGGATGGAGGGGATAGGGGCACCAATGATCTTTGCAGCTGTGTTCACAGTCCGCTGGAGGGTCTTGCGGTCTGCTGCACTACAGTTCCCGTACCAGACAGTGATGCAGCTGAGCAGCATGCTCTCTATGGTTTCTCTGTAGAATGTGGTGAAGATGGGTGGAGGGAGACTTGTTCTTTTCAGCCGGTGGAGAAAGTGTAGCCACTGTTTTGCCTTCTAGGAGAGTGACATGGTGTTTGTGGTCCAGGTGAGATCCTCTGTGATGTGCACAGATTTAAGTTAAGGCTAAAAATAGCTCATAGCTCATAACATCCTTTTATCACTAAACTTGTTTCTAAATCTGTGAACCGTTAGGAGTAGTGGAGAGGACTCCTAAGTCATGAAGATCAAGCCACAAACTATCTTCCTTTGAAATGTAAACATTTTAGAAACATTTGACAATAATGAGCATTTAAAACGGTATATCGCCTTAATTGCAGAGTTATTATGACTGTTGTAGAACTTGTTAGGGACAATTTTCCTTTGATTAGCCTATATCCTTGATTTCATTTACCAATCAGGCAAGAAGTAACAGCTCTTCTTACACCCGGTTTGGTTTTCTTTTACGTGTGCATGTCTTACTATCAGTCATGATTATTCTATTATGTTAATGAAAAGGCTGTTAATATGCATATTCACTTAGTGTTTACAAGAAGCATACATGTAAGAGGCTAACAATTAGCTCAACATATACTTATTTAATTAGTGACTCTTAGCCAATATTTAAAATATCACTGAAAGAGCCTGCCCCATCAGCCAATCACTGTGTGCATAGTAAGTTAAAATGCTGACATCATCCATAGCAATTTGGTCAACCCTGCCCTTACTCTTAGCTTAAGACGTTTCTCTATTCCTTAGTAAAAGTTTGTCTTATCAGCTTTGTGAATTGGTTTTGAGAGAACACTCTTAGCTAAAAACTTTTACTGCTAATTAGGTGAACTCTGTTAATGGTAATAAAATGTTTTGTGAATGTGGGCCCTGATTTTAAAGACAAACATATTCTGACTAATGGCACACTAATGGCAAAATGCAGTACTACTAGTTGTCACCAGTGTTAAATGTGAACACAACTGAATCTGATGTTTTATTGCATGTCCACACTTTTAAAAGATATCTTTATTGGTCAACAAACTAATTTACCTCTGCATACATAGAGCTTGGGAAACTATGTCACTGCGCATTGCATTCTGGGTAGTCACGGCCATTTTTGGGGACACGCTCATCAGTAAAAGTGAAAGTTAAAGTGACATGACATACAGATCAAGTGTAAGATTACATATAAAGAAAAACTCAACAAGGAAGCAAAAATGCGGTACTTAGAAAAAAATCAAGACAATCAACGAACTCAATCTGCACGAACACAGTGGTCGGATGATCTTAAAGAGCTGCCGCTCGTAACCTTCCCCAATGTGTTTTCTTACTTTATTTGTAGTGTCAGAGCGTACATCTCTGATCAGTTTAAAAATGATAAATCTCTCGAGTCTCACCTGCAATTTACAAATGGATGGGTTGCAGAACCTTCAAATTTTCTGCGTCAACGAGCGGAAAACTGTTGTCTGCACAAAGGTCTTGAATTAATCAATTTTAACAATTGTCTTTCTGTGTACCTTTTTCACTTACTACATTATCTATGTTCTTGATACTTGAAGGTTACTGTACTATACTTGAAGGATACTTGAAGTGCACTGAACGTATAAATTAAATAATCTTCCTTTTTTTTTCAATTTTCACTGCCCTACCTGTGGTCTTGATACTTGTTTACCTAATTACCTTTTATGTGTTACACTGCCCCTTTACTTTTTAATATGCGTAATTGTAAACTGTACAAATTAACCTCCGTGTGTTATGATGCACAAATAAAGAGATACAGAATTGATAAATTTTGCCGTTTATTACTGTAACAGGTGGTATGCAATATGCATAACACTGATAATGCAGGAGATGTGGTTCATGCATAGGTAACATTTAATATAAGTCTGTCAAATCGATTAATCACATCGAAAAAAAAGTTGTTTATATAACGTACATTTCTGTATATTTATTTATATATATATATATTCATCAAATTATTTTTCCATGCAGGTCATGAGTACGAGTATGGCAGTTAATTACACAACAAGTTTTTACCATTGTAACTTATTTTTTAGCTGTAGAGAGCAAAAAAAACAGTCTATTATCAATCCAATACAATGCATACAGCAGCGTCCGTGTCCCAAAGTCCCAGAATGCGTTGCGTTGCTGACGTCATGTTCCCAGACTCTCTCTCTCTCTCTCTCTCTCTCTCTATATTATTAGGGGTGTAATGGTACGTGTATACGTACCGGACTGTTTCAGTACAGGGTTTTCGGTACGGTGCACGTGTGTACCGAATGCAATATTTTGTGTGCGGAACATATACATTTTCGTGTTTACAAACGTAACATATTACTTAACATATTAACTTAACATATTAAGTGGCGGAAGTCTCCGCGTTCAGCGCAAATCCCGCCCTGGAGCTGATTCTAAGGCCGGTGACACACGGGCTGCGTGTCGTTTCTGCTGCGTGTCAAAAAAAAAACTATAATCTTGCAGAATGTTATACAATATAAAATAATTGAAGAGTTTGGTTCCAAAACACTATAAATGCATTTTGATTAATTTGAGTAAAGAAAGTGGCAAGATGAAAACACTGTTTTCCATTTCAAACTTTCACATAGCATCTTTAGGTTATAATAACAATAAGAATTCAAATCCAGATTTGATTTTAAAAATGTATTAGTATTTTGTTTTTTATCATTTCCCCTCCGAAATGCAATAAATCCATGATAGTTTTTTTTATGCAATAAATTCATGGAATCAATATGAAAGTTATTTTTCATATTGAATGACAGCCTCTGAACTTGGTTAATACCAATCTTGTACACAGGAACTGGACTAAAAATACATTTATCAGTCATCATGAACAAGGACATGAACAACAATATCACAATAGACCACAGAAAGTCCAAAATGACATTTAATCATTTGCATTCATCTTTGCCATGTTACATTCATTTAGTTAAATGCTATGTGCTGTATTAACAAAAACATATATGGCATAAATAAAAACACTGACAAGCTACTCAATATCGCGTTCATAATCGAATGCGAATCATCTAATGAACGCAATATAGTGTAGCTTGTAAGTGATCTACGCTCTGTGTATTAAATGCATCTGAATAATTTCCATCTGAAAGCACATGGAGATTTACTGGTACTATTAATCACAGAACTGGCTTTATTGACGTGATGCGTATGATAATCACATGCGATTTATCATGCAACCCTTGTTTGTTGATCACAAAGTACAAAGTAGATGAGGAAAACTAGGATGGCAAGTGTATTCAAAGCACCGCCATTACTGTCTAGAGTGGGTGGAATGATGCGCTGTGATTTGTTGAGCGGATATATCACATTGTGCAAAAAAGGAAGACTGGCGTTTGTCACGGTTTGGAGAAAACATGAACTAATAATTCTGTGTATAACACACTTTGTGTAAAATTAAAATCGTTACTTTCAATACCATCCAGATACAATAGAAATTTTGGCGGAAACTCAATAAAAGTAAAGAAATGGAAATATATATTTTTATTTTTATTTATTTATTTGTTTATTTTAACAATATAAATATTTGCTATCACTTCTTAACAATTTAACCCATTCTTGGGTTATGAATATTTTAAAATGTTTATTCAAGAAAGAATCCTGAAAAAAAGTATCACAGTAGCACAACAGTTTCCAGTAATAATAATAAATCAGCATATTAGAATGATTTCTTAAGGATTATGTGACACTGAAGGCTTTGCATCACAGGAATAAATTAGACTTTAATGTGTTTTAAAATAGATAAACGTTACTTTACATCATAATAATATTTCACAATATAAAATTGTATTTTTGATCAAATAAATGCAGCATATGAAACTCCTTTAAAAAAAAAAAAAAAACATTAAAATCATTCTGATCCCAAACATTTGACCAGTAGTGTATATTTAAAAATAAATTAATAAATTAAAAAAAATAAATTAAAAAAATAAATAAATGTAGGGCTACATGGACTTAAATCTCATTCATAACTTAACCTAATGTGTTAAAAATGGCATACCACAAGCTCATGTGAGTTTTGGATTGCAAAATATTAATAAAAAGTCTTACCTCTTTGATATGTATCCGTCCATTTCTTTTATGCTTTTTTTTTAATGACCCCTTAAAGTGTCCTGATTTGCACAAACAAATTGGAACGATTTAGACTTGAAATTTAAAGGGATAGTTCACCTAAAAATGAAAATTAACCCATGATTTACTCAGCCAAAAAAGCCATTCCAAAATGAGAATTGACGAACGTGGAAGCAGAACAGAACAAAACAAATCAAAACACCGGTCATAAATTAGAAGTACAAAATGAGGATTTGTAAAAAAAATAATAATAATAATAATAATAATTAGAGGATTTCGATATATATGCCAAGAGAAAACTGCTCCTAAAGAAAGGCTTACAAAATATACATTTATGTATAAAATATTTAGCCAGGTAAAAAATAAGGTTGAATACATTGCAAATAAGATTGAATACATTGACTGTTCACTCTAATGTGTATACCCTAGTAACATTTTCTTATTTCAAAGAAATATCAGGAATTATCCCACACACACAAAAAAAAAAAAAAAACACTCAGTATGTTTTTCCAGAGATTCTTATTATACTGACAGTACCAAAAAAAAAGAGAAAATCTTCAGTTTGGTGAGCAATTTACATCAAAGCCATCAGAACTAAACCATTGTAGAAAACACTTTGTAGAATAGCATCGATGTAACATTTTATAAGACACTTTTTTTTGTGTAGATGTATATTGTCATATTGTCATATGACAAACATCGGTTAATCATCTTATTTAGAAAAGCATACAAAAGTGGCTTCAACCAAATGGCAAGATCTGACCTGGTACCAATGGAAACATTTGAATTGGTTGACGGTGTAAATGCAACCACTGAAACACAAAAGACTGCAGAGTATACGAGAATTTGTTATATGCATGCAAAATGTGAAGCTGCTGTATTTATAGTTCATCGTGACTATATACAAGAATTCAGTTCACATAAGACACATTTTCATACATACTGTTCAGGAGATATTGCTCAAAATGCATTTAGCTTTATTGCTTCCCAATTTACTATTCAGGACCAAACAACCATCCTGCCAAGTTTCAAATCTCTAGGTCTTTTGGGCTGCCGGATGCAGTTTTGGGGTACAAACCAATATGGTTTGTAGCACTTGAGCCCATAATAACAATTATATTTAATAATAATTAATAAAGAAATTCAGTTATTTTTGAAGACCCTCATAGATGAACTGAAATGCATAAAAACATTGCTAATCCTGTTTCAGATCAAATAATGGCTGGAGAAATTTCGGGCAGTTTGAGGGGTCAATCCTTCTACCTGCATGTTGTGAAGAGACATCAGTCCATCACACTCGCTGACATCATCAGCCGTCTGGGAGGGGTGAGAGATTTTATTTTGTCATTCGTCTGTAAATGAAGGACAAAACAGGAGTTGTAGTAATTTTTTCCCTTTATGCAATGTGATGTTAAATGGTGCATCTCATCCTGTCTGTTCACTGTTTCCTATAGAAAGTGGACAGTTTTCTCACCAAGGATGTCGATGTGATTGTGACGGGAATTAAAGAACCTCATAGTGATTTGCAGGTGGATGGTTCATGTACTGCAGGGGGGAAACAAAGTGGAGCCCCCAAACCTCTGGTATGTATGCAATTCTTCATTTTGTTCTTGTCTAGGTCTAGCATATAGTTTGATGTGCTATCATTAGATTATTTTAGGAGCTTTTCATGCTCTTCAGTTCTGGTTCCCCCCAAGGTTATTTTTTTTAAACCCAAATATTTCGACAGTTTTTTTTTTTTCTTGCCGCAGTCACGTTTGTCTTATTCACAGAGGGTATGAAGGCTTTTTTTTTCTTCAAAGCTGCTTTAAATTGGTATATTAAGAAAATGCTATAGAGGAGAATTGAAATATTTCTAAAAGGTTCAAGCAGGGAGGTTTAGTAGCTAATAATGTCTTTTAAATGTCTTTTTACCCTCAAGCTTTGTGGCAGTCGTGGAAAAGCATTACTGGAAAAAGCAATCCACAGAAATGTAAGTCCACACAGAAAATTCCCTTTCTTATTTATTTAACTTCAATGCAATGTGTTTGTGTGCATGTGCTCCTGCTTATAGTCTCAAAATGAATCCTTCATAATCTTAATTTACATTGACATTTTTTTAAAAGTTAAAGGATTTGACAAAAAAAAAAAAAAAACTGCACTACAGGGCTCCAGGCTAACATTTGAAGGCATTGGCACTAGCGCCACGATATGGAAGCAGTTTAGTCTCAAATATAATTCACGCAAAAAACACGATTCACACATGCATAGACAATTTCACATGCATGAAACCTAATTCACGTACACACAAAAAAAATTCACGTGCGAGAAAAAAAAAATATATACACAAAAAGCAATTCACATGCGCAAAATAAAATTATATATTTTTAAAATACATTTCACAAATGCAAAAAACAATTTGTAGATATACAACTGTGCACAAAAACCTTTGAATGTTTAAAATGTACAAGTGTCTGAATGTACGAATAGTCATTTACGAATACACTCGTTTTTGTGTGTAAGCTCAATTGCACATGTGGAGGCAGTGTGAAGAAGCCCATTACTACTCGAACCTGTGCAATCCGCTTGCACTTGGATTTAGACCATACTTCGGCCCAGTGGAAAAAAAGGTTGAGAACCACTATATCATATATAGTTACAAATTAAACAACGTTTCTTAATATCTGATGTTGTTTATCTTGATCGAACTATATTGCTTCATTCGTACACACTGACCTAACAGACATCAATTTATAAAACAAGATTATTTAGAATTATAATTTCACAACTCTCAAAATGTTACTTTTGTCTTTACAGGTCTTTCTTTTTACTATCCTGATTGCAGTTTAATTTATAATTACTGTAACTGTCCTGTTACAACTGTATTTTGATTGAATGTGTAAACGATAAAATGTGTAAACTCAGACTTTTATGAAATAAACTAAACTCTTACCCGTGCTTCCCGTTCTTCATTCGCCATGCTGGATTACTGATGTAAAGGCTTAATTTCCGTTCTAATTAATCCATATTGCGCAAAAGGTGCGCAGAATCGTGCTCCTTGAATGCACTCAGTGGTTTATGATATGATTGGTTGAATGGTAAGCTCGCATCTGATTGGCTAAAGAGTACGACGGACCCACGTGGGAAGAGAGCTCTGCCAGGAAAATCACAAAAACACACACACACACAAATCCGAGTGGATTCATAGTAAATGACGATTCGTACATTCAGACACTCGTACATTTTATACAACTGTGCACAAAAACCTTTGAATGTTTATCTACAAATTGTTTTTTGCATTTGTGAAATGTATTTTATAAATATATAATTTTATTTTGCGCTTGTGAATTGCTTTTTGTGAATATTTTTTTTCACGCACGTAAATTTTTTTTGTGTGTACGTGAATTAGGTTTCATGCATGTGAAATTGTCTACTCATGTGTGAATCGTGTTTTTTGCGTGAATTATATTTGAGACTAAACTGCTTCTATACCACGACAGATGTGCCAGGAGAAGATTTGGTAGCGCTGAATTTTGAAAATGCATAATCAAAAAATTTTCACTTGTGCTTTCTGCCCTTTGAACCCAACTGTATGTTGTACCAAATATCTGGTAGCCAATACATTTATCTGATGTTCCAAACATGACAATAATGTATAGTATAGCAAAAAAACATTTTTTTGCTCCCTTTTAAAAAAGGTATGTTTTTTTCTTTCTTTTTTTTTTTACGAAGCAATTCATGTTTTTGAATCGAGCATGCTTAATATTGGATAAATCCAATCTGACCCCTTCAGATGATAACATACTTTTTGCTCAGTCATAATAATTTCCGGATTAATGTTAGGACCTCTCAGTTCTTTGATTTTGCATTTTTATTTATTATTATTGGTTGAGTGTCTTTGGTTGTTTGTAGGAGAAGTATCAGAGCAGTGTGCTGGCGAATGCTCGGTTGTGGGGAGTCAAGGTCTACAATGTAGATGGTATCCTTTCATTTACCTGCTGTAGAGGCCGCTCAACAATATTATATATACGAGTCACATGGGCTGATCTTGGAGTGGCATTTTGAAGTTTGACAGCCCCATTCCTCTTTCACATTCATCATACTTAAACGTAAGGATTTTTTAATATTTTTATGAATTCATACATTCGTGTCAATTCAAAAAGTCAAAATGGGGTTGGGAATGACATGTAGTCACAAAGTAAAGACAATTTCAGTATTATATGACCTTGCCAGTTTTTTTTATTTTTTAGTTGTTTAATAAGTGAAGCTCAGAAAAAACACTTGGTTACGCAAGCATTATGTTAAGGATCATGTAAGAAAATGTAAAATAAACCTATCAATAAAACTACAGCATACCTGTTCCTCTCAGTTACAAGAAGTCAACACTAGAGAGCACCATATGTACAGTTTGATTTTACATTTCAATGAATGTGGGATTCTGCTCATGGACTCTTTTGTGAACCCCTGTTATTAAATAAGTTAGAATCACAGTTAAAAATTGTACTGTACTGTTAGTGCTGTTTTTTTCTTAACTTAAATGACAGAATTTCTAAAGTTCATCAATCATCTAAATGAGAAAATGAAGATAGCTAAGGTAATTTTATTAATTTTTAATTTTAATTAACACTGTTATTATGAGTTGCTTACGAAAATGATTTTCTTATTCACACTAATTTCACCCTTTGTTTCCGAACAGAAAAAAAGAAGCAAACTAACAGCTCCTCATGTGAAAGGTTTGTACTACAATTGTTTTATACTAAATATAAGTCTAGCTTTAATATTTTTTTACACCTCTGTACCTGAGAAACGTGAGTGTAGATGTGGCACATGCTCTGGAGCATTAATACATCTGTGTCTTCACGCAGCTGGAGTTTTGAGAAGTCCTTATCTGAAAGTGGAGGACTCCAGTCGGTGAGTTTTAGAGCTCAGTCTCATTCTCTTAACTCTGCTTTCTGTTTAGATGTTAGTTTAGGTACTTTATACTGTATTTTACACTGTGTTTTATTTTAAGTGAAACAATGGTATGTCTCAGCCTCTGACTGTGTGATCAAATAATGAGTCAAGAAGTTGTCCGTTGTAGCTGATATCAGTTCTGGTTCATTCGTGGCTCTGAAAATGGGAAGTCAAGTCTTGTATATTGCATTGTGTGTACAGTATTTTTGTGCAGTGTGCTCTGTAAATAAACATTTTCTAACAAAAAGTGCAAAGTAACAAGTCCAAAAAAAGAAAAATGCACAAAGAACTTCTACAGAGATTTTTCTCTCTGCAGATTTTTTCTAGACCTTCTTTTCTCGGTAAATTAAGGGTGCACACTATTGCTGAAAAACACAATCACTACTCAGCAGTCAGATGTCCATATGCACAAAGGCACAGATCCCTAAACAAGATCATATCTGCAGATGAAACTTTTTTTTTTGTTTAGTTTTCATTTTTGTAGAAGCATTTTTGAAATTTGAACTAGCACCTCATGACTACACGTTATGTACGAGAAGCTGCAAAAGACACAGGCACAAGTGGAAAGTACAAAACATGGTGAGATTAAATTTTAAGTGAATATAATGGCCGATATATTGCGTCACTAAAAATGATTTAGGTCATGTACATATATTGCGTGATAAGTCTATGTATTGATTATTGCGACAGGCCTATTTTTCTTTATTATTAAATTCCCAATAACTCTCTGTTTTAATAAACAGTATGTTATACTTGACTATTTCCATTGTAAAACTGTTTTGGTCTCCAGTTCCATTAACATGGTGAATCTTTCAGCTCAGGTCACTGTAGATGTTTTAGAAAAGTTAATTATCAAAATGCATGCAGCACCCTTGAGGCGGAAAAGGTATCAGAAAGGTATCCTTTCCCTCCACTGCTGAGGATCTTTGTGTACAGAGCACACAGAAAAGAACTATTTTGTTTAGAGTCTGTTTGGCACTGCTGTCAGAAATTGATCCTATAAATACTAGATCCTGGTGGATATGGGTGATTAAGCCAATCTTATACATTATGCAGTACATTAATTTTTTTTTACATACCACAAATACTACAATGACATGTAAACAGCCAGATGAAATGTCATTTCAGCATCCTTAGCAATAAAACACAAATACATTTTCGCATAGTTTTCATTTTTTGGCTAGTTACAGCAGATCACAGCACGTTTTCCCTCATTCAAATTTTGACATTTTAATCTGAAATATTAAGAAATGTTGGTATCCATTTATCATCTACTTAACTATTTCCCAATTTAAATGTTGTTCAAAGATGATTTTTATTTTGTTAATCCTTATGGTTTTGGTTTTAAACAGGAAGTTCAGACCATTCTATGCACAGACTCTGAGTTTCCCAGTGATGAGTTTTTCAGGAAGATTTAGCCCTTTTGAGCCCCTCATTCCTCGGCAGTCTGGTAGAAGCAAGGATGTAGATTCCAGCGAGGACAGTTTTAGGTATGTTCTTTGTGTTTTGAGAAGTTGGAAATTAAAATCTATATTGTAACTTTAGCCTGCAATTATTTTTTTGTTTGTTTTTTATCAGGAAGAAAGAAGCTAGTATCAGCTGCCGTAAGTTGCGAGTGCCACATACTGCAAGCGCCACACGCAAAGGCCCAACTAAGAAAAGTTCAGGCTATTGTGAGTGCTGCCACGTGGTCTACAAAGACCAGTATGAAGTGAGTCAATTTGGTTTTTTGTTTGGAAAAATTTAGTAACGGACAAAAAATTCTGTAAGATCTTTTCATATTTACTACAAGGCACTGTTTAATATGCAAACTTTTGATTTAATTTTTGACATCAAATCCTCTTTGATTTTTAGCACTTGCTGTCTGAAATGCATCGTTCTTTCATTCAAAATGACAGTAACTATGCTGTAGTAGACCAACAAATAGCTGCCATGGTGGCTAGCTTTGTTTGTAATGCAAATCTAGAGGTGGATCCAACGCCAATCAAGTAAGTGGCAATTATACAAATGCTTTCTTTGCTTTGAAGCAGTTCACATGATATGTTGACTTTTACTGTGTCTCGTTGACAGTACAACATTGAGTGTAAGACTTTTTCTCAGTATTCACTGTGTTTATTCATTCCCCTCAGGTCATTGACAGGCTTCTCTCAATTACAATTGTGTAATTTAACTGAGACTAATACTGTCAGCGAGAATGAAAAATCTCTTCAGACTCCACTGCATCAAGAATGTGATCGTCTACTGGCAATTACTGACAACAGAGTAAACCTCTTTCCTAAACCTATCCAGAGTCCACCTGGTCAACCAAATGCAACCTCGCATCCTACAATGCAAAATAACACTCCTGATCATGGCAATGTGAAATTAGACCTCTACATCAGCTGCACCACAGATGTTCAGGACTTTCAATCTGGTGTTCTTTGCATGGATATAGTACCACATCACATTCCTCCAAAATCCCAGTCAATAGAGAAGAAACCCAAAAGCCTCTCTTCTGTCATACTTTCAGAAGCTCCATTCAAAATGCTCACTCTAAGCTCTTCCGGAGAAATCCCACGCATAATCTCTGGTGGTAGAAATGTTCCTGAATCTCAGGAACGAGGTGAAGGTGGTCATAATCTACATGTGTTGCATATGCGAAGGGATCTTATACGTGGTATTCCTAACACATTCATCTCTCGAAATCAAAAACCTGATTGGGATCATTGTTTAAAAATGTGCTCAAAAAGCCCTAAGATGCTACTCCAGCGAGGTGAAGATGATAATTCTGAAGGTTGTGGCCAGTATGCGTCAGCCCAAGATAGTTTTTGGCCTCCAGAGTTAGGCATGTCTTACTTTTCATTTCCACATATTTTACCATTTCCACACTTGTCAGATTACCCATTTTCTATAGTTTGCTTAAAAAAGCGCTGCAGGTCCTTCACTCCAAGTCCAAAACTTGCCAAGAGAAGAAAGATTAAAGAAAAGCCAAACGCAATTCAGGGGGGTTGCAGTGATTCCTGGATAAGACCGTATTCATCTGTACTTTCCACCATGACATGTTTACCGGTCTCCAAGGTGGGTTTTACAACAGAGATGAATAATCAAACTGGAGGTAGCATACTAGCAACCCATGAATCATCACTGAATGAGTCATCTCTTGTGAATCAGATCCCAACACAGCCTTCCCTAAAATATTTTTCTCCCAGTACCCATTTTTTGCCACATCAAGCTGACCAACAGGCCAGTGCTGCAAATCAACCCTGTGTCCATGTTAAGCAGTCGCATGAATTGTCTCCAATCAAAGATTCAATGGAATCCCAAATAACCACTTACTCATCTGATTTGGACCCTCCTCGGTTGGTTCCATTTTTCCACGAAGACCATCAACTCCAGCGCCATCCGTTTCATGATCCTCCAGAACTGTTACCATTTTTTTGCCATACACCAGAAGATACTGTCCATACATCAGTAAATAAAGCCTCAAACAGCTCATTCCTGTCACACTCTGGAGCCTCTGTTTGCACTGAATCTGCTCTCCTCCCTAACCTCACCTGGTCCACGGGCTCTTCTGAGTCAGATTGGGATTCTGGCCTGTTGTCATGCTTTGCGGCTGGAGTTCCTCTTCAGAATAAAGGGGCACATGACGACGTGGGTCTGTTATTACAAAAGCCACACACTGGTATGCAGGATGGGAGCTATACATCACGGTTGTGTTCCATACTGCAACCATCTTGATTCACATCATTGGGATTGAAGTTGCACCAATCCAACAATTGTGACTGTTGATGAATTCAATGTTAAAGCATTTTCCATTCTAAGTAGTCTTTATTTTTCAGTTCTGCAATTAAATTAAGATGACTACTACCATTACTTGTGAAATAAGACTAATGAATAACGAATTAATTGTTTGTTTTTAATAAAAAAGATTTATTGTAGTGGTGTGCCTAAATTTTGCAGCTAATGTATAAATAATTTCCTATTTTTCAAATATGTTCTATTCATGAAGACTTCTCAAACTATTTTTTTTTTCTGGATAATGAAACCATCTTGTCTTACATCAATATTGATTTATAAATTTTTCTTAAGAATATTGAACAATGTTTGTCTCTCAGTATGCAATATCTCACCAAAAACAACTAGTTTTAATTAACAGCTAGCAAGTATTTCATGCTTTTCTCTTCGAGTGACCTCCATGACCTCTCTTATGGCTCTCTCTTGCCCTGAGTGTTGACCATGACTTTTCAGCGGAAATATCCGGGAACATGTGCTGGTATTGAGAATTTAATGAGGCTTTGCTGGAGGGGCATTATCGAATTAGTTTAAGTGCTGTGTCTGGCCTCGCTCCAGTTTAGAGGCAGTGTTAATGGTAGAACAATGCCGTGGTGGTTTTTTGAGAACATGCAGGATAGGATACACTCTGAAGGCAAAAATCATTTTTAAAAGACATTTCAGATTTCCTGTAAATGTGCATCTATTGCGGCGGCATGACTGGTCCAGTGGGGAGTGTTTAATTATTTAATATCAATATCAAGTCATCTTTTAGTGACAGAACATCTATTACAGAGGTTCTGAAAGGAGTATATAGAGCTTGTACCACTGATGTAGAATGACTAAAACCTTGCACTTGAAGGATTTTCCATAAAAACTAGAAATTACCTTTATGAAGGCCTTAAGACAGTTATACATGTTTTAAGACAAAATCCTTAATAAATGTAGAGTTCTACAATAATGTTTTATTATTGTTATTTAGCAGTATGATGAATTATTGTTTTGATATCTGTACACTTGTATTTTACCTTCTTAGGTAAAGCATTGACTTGTTTTGAATTGAGTTATTTGCTAGTCTGTTTACTAGTTTCATCTTTCTTTCTTGCATGTGATATGATAATAATATGGTATTTTTAAAAAATCTATTTGATGTAATTCAGTCATTCTGTGGGATGCTGTATCATACAAGGAAATGCACTTATTTTGACCTTCCATTTCCAGTGTGATGAATGATTGAGTAGCAACCAATCATTTTTAAACATATAATTTTTGACTCGCTGTTTGATCGAGCAATGAAACGTTAAGACATTCTTTTTCTAAATGGGCACTACTCAAAACATACAGTACTTTTAAAATGACATCCATACTGCATAGTCCTTTACTAACTAGTTTTAAAATGTATTTAAAAATATATATAAGTAGGTAGCATGCCATCAATCCATTCTGCCATAGTTCTGATTTAAAAATAAATAAAATGATGCTTACAAAAGCTATTTCTATTTCCCATATTAGTCCCTGAATAATGTGCCACGTGCTGTTCACTATATAGTCTATGTATGCTTCAGAGTTGAGATGAGCATCATGGTTTTATGAGTAACTAAAGATTAGTGCAGATCGATTTAGTCCTCAGGCATGAGAGAAATCGCTGAGGACAGGAATATTTGATATGCTTTTAGCTCTCGGATGACGTCGGATTCTCTCTCCAGGACACACACACACAGAGAGAGAGAGAGACATCGATCTCACTTTTAAACCACTTACAAAATGATACAATACTCGATGATGTATTGTAATCGATGATATATATTGGCCTATATTTTGTATAAAATAATATTTAATTGTGTATATTAAAGTGATCTTTGTTCCAGGTCACAGAAGTGGAATATCTGATGTTGCATGAGTGCGGTGTGAAGTGAAGGGGAGGAGAGGAGAGTGGGAGGAGGTGCGGGTGGGAGTCCCGCAGAAGGAGCTTTTCAATCCCAACATGAATTCCACCCGCAGTTTCTGACAAAACACGAGCGATATAAGCGGACATCACGGCGCCTCGCGCAAGCGGATACTTTCTGAACTCTTTGCCATCAGCGTCTGCTTGTTTTCCACGGATGCCCTTAACGTCTTCCTCGTGACTTCAACATCGCCGCGGAACGGGATGAGGCGGTAAATGTCGCGTTTCGCATCTTTTCGCTCCGGTTGAAGCTGCAGGAGTATGTGATCATGTTGGCGACGCGCTGCCTCCTCCTGTGGGCTGCGGTCACCGCGCGACTCGCCGTGACAGGTGAGCGATGAGCGCCGCGTTGGGAGCGGGTTCGTGATA
The DNA here is from genome assembly GCF_023724105.1 of Carassius gibelio. NCBI lineage: Eukaryota > Metazoa > Chordata > Actinopteri > Cypriniformes > Cyprinidae > Carassius > Carassius gibelio. The sequence goes on from NC_068382.1 coordinate 3,361,112, forward strand.
TTAGCACAAGCTCCATCGGAGTAGCTATTTATGCATAATATGCGTAACAGGTGCAACGATTTCTTCATTTTACGGATTGCCCGTTTTCTGTCACGGGCATTGCTGTGAATTTTTTTTAGCGTCGCAGCAGAATACGCAGTGATGCCGCAGGCTAGATAGAGTGAAGTGGCTGTAAACGCAAAGGAATTAGGCTACTAAAACATAGAACCATGGCTTTGACGATTGTCTTACAGTTTTTATGCATGTGTCCTATATTGAAAGCCTGGGGCAGCAGCATCAAGCGGGACGGAGCGGAACGGGGACGCGAACAGAGCGCGTATGCAGAAGAGCTCACGCAGCCTCAGCGACTGCTGCAGCGGACTGACGCCGAGGAGGAGCTGCCGCACGGGCACTTGGGTACTCTAGTAAAGAATGATGCTGATGGAGCGCATGTGAGTGACTCTCCAGTGATGGCATGAAATTGGCCCCTTTTACTTTCTTAATTCACATGTTTCTGGTCTTATAATGAAAGATGTATTTGGAAAAACAAGCATATATTTTCTTCCTAAACTTCCATCATAATATAATAACTTGCTCCCTCTCTGAAATTACTTTATTCTCTGGCTGATGTCACCAAGTTCTGTTATTTTCCATCCCCTCCCTTCCAACCTGGCGAGTCCATTGAGTGTTACTGCATTTGATGAACATATACATGTACATTTGCCTTGCTGGCATTGGCATGTGATCTATTCTTTCTCACTTTGTAACACATAAAAATAAGAATGTTCAGTAGGTTGTGAATACTCTTTCGTGTTTTATTATTTTTTAAAGAGACCATGATTTAAAAACTCAATTTCATAACTTTTGTGGCTTTTGTTGTGTGTAAATGAAATATTTTGTTTATTTTGATGTGTCTGGCTGCCAATAACTGTGTAATATTGTCAGCTCTTTGCTCAGCTCTCCATCTGGGCCTGCACCATCCATTCCAAGGTTCCACATGCACAAAACATCTCCCAATCTTCTAAATACTATGGCATCTAATTTATTCACTAAATAAATAAAATGGTATAACCCATTGCTGTAATTGCCATAGACACATCTCCCTCTGATAATCAGATTAATAATGTACTGTTTCTGTTTTTTTTTTTTTTTTTTTTTTTTTTAATTGATTCCTAAATCATTGCATTTGACTCCCCATATCATGAACATGTGCTTTCAGCCTTGATTTATAACATTCTTAGCAATTTTCTTCCAAACCCAATGTGTCATGAAGACTGTTGACTAGAGCTGAGAGAGAATTGGCACTGAGCCCTTTTGAGAGTGGTAAAGTGCACATTAAAGGTTCTACATGTAAATATATACTTTAATGTAATATTGGCTTCTTGCTGTAGAGGAGGGTGGAATATTAACCGTTGGGGGAAAAGTAAATAGGGCTGTCTCAGTGTTTGTAAAGATCTGTAAAGGTTTAGTTCACACAAAAATGACAATTCTTTCATGGTTTACTTCATCTTGAATCTTGAAATCGGAGAGAATATGTCCCTCTATTAAAAGTCAGTGTAAAAATCATAAAACTTGTTTACATTATATGAACTGAGTGGTCTTCTGAAGGAAGCACAACCATACTTGTTTAACACATGAAGACAAACTTTAATGGTTCTTATGTTTGAGCTTCCATTTGATATGCTATATGCTTGTGCATATAGATCAGTGTTATATATGTGAATAAAAGCCTAAATGCAATCATTATATAAAGTGATTGAAGACTTGGATTAAACCAATTTTTGAGTAATTAACTTATAATGACATCATTACAATTTGTAAAGATATTCTATTAATATATCAAATACCTTATATTTAAGTATCTCTGCATTTTTTTTTTTCTATCCATCAACAAAAATAGTTCCAGAAGAAAGCAGGAAGTACATTACCTTATGATACAGTACCAAAAGAGCAACCACCAAAAAATGACATGACACTGAATGCTGGGGCCATAGTTGAATCTTCAATAAACTGACTTACAAATGATTGTTTGAAGAGTTCAGTAATCGCTCCAGGTTTTCCAGCTCTAGGTAAGGCAAGTTTATTAATATAGCACATTTATATACAGTGGTAAATCGAAGTGCTTTACGTAAAAGGAGTTTACAACAGTCATAAAACAGATGCCTCAGAAATAAGAATAACAATGTTTAGTTTTATCCTTTATTGTCTTCTTTAGGATAAATTTGTCTCGAGCAATCAGGAGAGCAGGACAACATACAACAATTCACTATACAATCACACTTCATCCATACAAAAAAAAAAAACAAAGGAAAGAAGAAATTTTATTTAATTGTATTAAAACTGTTTAGTAAAAATAGAGGAATACCTGAATAAAATTCACTGGACATAGCATATTCGGACATAGCACAGTGCTCTTCCTGGTCTCCATTTCCCATTCGTCACTCACAATCTTTTCCCTATATATATATATATATATATATATATATATATATATACATACATACACACACACACACACACACACACACACACACTTACTGGCCACTTTATTAGGTACACCTGTTCAGTTGCTTGGTAACACAAATTGCTAATCAGCCAATCACCTGGAAGCAACTCAGTATTTAGGCATCTAGATGTGGTGAAGACGACTTGCTGAAGTTCAAACCAAGCATCAGAATGGGGAAGCAAGGGGATTTAAGTGACTTTGATCGTGGAATAGTTGTTGGTGCCAGACGGACTAGTCTGAGTATTTCAAAAACTTCTGATCTACTGGGATTTTCATGCACAACCATCTCTAGGGTTTACAGAGAATGGTCCAAAAAAGAGAAAATATCCAGTGAGTGGCAGTTGTGTGGACAAAAATGGCTTGTTGATGTCAGAAGTCAGAGGAGAATGGGCAGACTGGAAAGAGATGATAGAAAAGCAACAGTAACTCAAATAACCACTCGTTACAACCAAGGTATGCAGAATACCATCTCTGAATGCACAACACACTGAACCCTAAAGCAGATGGGCTACATCAGCGGAAGACCACACCGGGTCTTGCTCCTCTCAGCTAAGAACAGGCTGGTGGTGGTGGTGTAATGGTGTAGGGGATATTTTCTAGGCATACTTTGGGCTCTTTACTACTAATTGAGCACCGCAACCTTCCTAAGTATTGTTGCTGACCATGTCCATCCCTTTAAGTCTAATGTACCAATCTTCTGATGGGTACTTCCAGCAGGATAATGCACCATGTCACAAAACTCAAACTCATCTCAGACTGGTTTCTTGAAAGAGTTCACTTTACTCAAATGGCCTCAAGTGATCAGATCCCAATCCAATAGCAGATTTGGGATGTGTTGGAATGGGAGATTCTCATCATGGATGTGCAGCCGACAAATCTGCAGCAACTGCATGAGGCTATCATATCAATATGGACCAAAATATCCGAGGAAGGTTTCCAACACCTTGTTGAGTCTATGCAATGAAAAATTAAGGCAGTTCTGAAGGCAAAAGGGGGTATTAGCGAGGTATACCTAATAAAGTGTCCAGTGAGATTTTTGACTGAACTTGTTACAGTGGCCTGATTGCTCCTTGTGATTTGATCTAAATGATATATCTTTGATGACAGCATAATTTTGCTACTTACCTTTTAAAAGAGTCTTTGCATCAGGAGTGCACATATTGCTTTGCTCATATTGTTTAGTTAACTGAAATATTCTGGTTTTGGACTGGCCGTCATGATGCAGTGAAATCCAGGCAGTCAGGTAAATGAATATGTCAGAGATAAATTTTAGAAGAAGGAAAAACAAATGTATTAAATAAAATAAGAAGTAAGATATAGGGGATATGTAAAGAGTAGAGAAGAAGGGTGGGCACGAGGAATACATATATGCAGGAAACTGACATCCTCCCAAACTGCTGTTTATAGCTAATAACAAAAGGGTCAAATAGATTTATCCATTTTATCACTCATCCCTTATGTCATTTGTTGTTGTGCCTATAGGTCAGATCAAGTTAGGTCATTGTGACCAGTCAAATGTTGAGATTAAAATTAGAAGTGTGGCTAGACGTGGATTTCACACCTTCAGTATAAATATAGCTAAATAAGCACTTTCAAATATCATGTTTTACATAGTACAAAAACATAGTTTCTGGAAAAAGAATGTGATAAGAAAATCAAGGAAAATATAACAACATTGATTATTTGGATACATTAAACATTTATGTTTACTTTCATGAATTATTGCTGTTTTTGATGCAGATGTTGCTGATTTTGCTGATATTATTGGTTACTATTAGAATCATGAATGTAATTCATGCATGCATTCACATAGAAATGAAAAAGTACTCATTCTCAGGCTATCCAAGATTGTGTTTCTTCAAACACAAATTTAGCATTCCATCACTTGAATCCTCTGCAGTGAATGGGTGCCATCAGATTGAGAGTTCAAACAGCTGGTTAACATATCACAATAACCTTGTGAAGTGAAAAGCTAACTGTTTGTAATACATTAACCATTAAGACTTTTTAGGACATTTACTGTGGTCTTGAAAAATTAATCTTTTGTAATATTTTGGTGCCCAGCCATTGCAAAAACTAAAAATGATCAAAGGGAACTGCTGGGAACAAAGAGAAGCAAATTATTATTATTTATATATATATATATTCATGAAATATTTTAACTTCAAATATTTATAGCCATAATATTCAGGATAATGTACAGTCACCCGGTTGTTATTGCAAAATTTGGGTCACAATGGGGTCCTGAGCATTTATTTGCTTTAACATAAATTATTGTTTCACACATACCCATCCCTGTCTGTATTTGATCCAACCTACTGTACAGTGCTAGACTGTAGTTTTTGAATGATTTATTTAGTCCAATAGATGAGTGTGGATGCACTCCCCGCTTCTTGCATTGAGGCAGGTATTTGTTTCCGTGCCTTCGACTGCAAGTATTGCAAGGTGATCGCATTTCACACCCAGACCGTTCGTCTCCTGTAACCAGGGATGCAATATATACCACCTGTCTGTCAAAGGCCATTTTATATGCTCATAACCTTGAGCTGCCTCACCTGACACTGGTGTAGAGCACAGGTCAACCCTACGTGACCGTCCTTCAGGCACTGGAACCGACAACTTCTGTCTGAATCTGTACTGTCACCTGTTCCCTCTCTCTCCCTCCACTTTCCAGTCAAAATCTCCAAATGTCCTTTCTCATAAAGGCAAAAAAAAAAAAGTCAGCTCAGTGAGAAAAACATTTAGGTGTCACTTTGATTTTGAGGGTGAGGTGTGTTGTCTACGCCAAGTGCTTGGAGGGGCTGGTTTGATGATGTGGGTTTAAAACCGAGAAGCTGCAAAGGCATTAAAAAGACAGATATTAAAGTCACTGTTGGTTTCTAGTAGGTGCTCTTGTTTTGATGTGGTATCCACTTGTATCGGGGTCTGCATCTGCCACCAGTAGAATGATCTCTGCCACTAGAAATTGGGAACTCGCTGTAAATCATTGAACTCCCACTAAAGCAGCATCCAAACTGAAATAAATCCTTAGCAGTGAGTGATTTTAACATTTTACATACAAACTCCACTTGATTTCCAACGAGTTAACATTTACATTTTTACATTTACATTTATTGATTTAGCAGATGCTTTTATCCAAAGGAACCTATACACAAGAAATACAAGCTATGTTCTTTAGTTTAACACATTCACAGCAAAAAATAATATTTGTACTGAATATGCACTTGTAGTGTACTTAAAATCTTAAAAGTATGCATTTTTTTATTTATTTACTTGCAGATAATGTAATATTCATGAAATAAAAGCCCAATTAAGTTTACTTAGAGTACACTTTTACTACTGTTGAACACATTACATTACAAGTATAATTGATGTATGGCAAGTTTAAATTTAAATTGCATTAAAGTATATTTTAGTTTACTATAAATGCTTGTCAGTAAATTTCATGGTACACTGTTGTGAGTTAAAGGTTTGACCCATTGCATAAATTGTATTCAACTGAAATGATATTGAAGTATTTACCCTTATGTTTTATTCTGTCAATGATAACATGGTTTAATGCTGATCGAATCAATGAAACAATGCTAGATGATGAGTTGGCACTGGTAGAGAGCGTTTTTGTAAGCTCCTTTATAAAAATAGTTTTATTATTACTACCACAAAGTCATTTTCAAAGTGAAATTGTGTACATTGCGTAACAGTGGCAGTAAAATATGTATTGTAGATATGGGAGTGGCATGTTTTGATATTTGGCATAGGGTCATTGGGCTGGTTTGGGGCTAATTTTGATTTGCAATCGGGCTAGTTTTGTTTTCCAGACCTTGAAACCCTGTCATATAAACTACATTTAAAAAAAGTCCCTTTTTCAGGATTATGTATTTTAAAGTAATTTAGTAAAATCTAAACAGGCTTCAGATCTTACAGAGAAAGTATTTTCAAAGTTTGTCGTTTATGCTTTTTTCAATTAACCATGAATAATTACTGCATATGCACATGTGGAACAATCCTTAAGGCAACAGTTTACAGTAGGTTATTAAAGTCAGGGTTACAGTAACTTAGGGCAGTTGAGAGACCGTTCTACTGACTTTGAAAAACACCAGAATAAAGATGCCCAAGGTCCCTGTTCACCTGTGTGTACATGCCATAGGGCTGGGCGATATATCTAACGATATAACCATGCGCAAGTCAGTAAATCCGAATAGCACTAAATCGCCATCACTTGCTATCAAATGGAGTGGCATTTAATAGACAGAGCCGTAGATCACTGACAAGCTTCGCAATACTGCGTTCATTATCATCTAGATATATCGCCCAGCCCTAACATGCCATAGTCCTGCTGCAGGGAGGCATGAGGGCTGCATATGTGGCCAGAGCAATAAACTTCAATGTCTGTAATGTGAGATGCCTGGAAGAAGGACATGCTGATTGTCCCTGCTGTGGCAAACCACGCGTTCCCCCAGAAATGTCTGGGAACTTGCAAGTGCCTTGGTGGAAGGGTGTGATGGGTGGGGGGTGATGTCCTGTTGCTCAGATGCCACTCAATCCATGGTGATAAGGAATGGCTCTTTTTCATAATGTAACCAACCTGCCTGTATCTGTTCTTCTTTCTCTCAGCCCATTCATTTGGCTCAGATCTCGTTCCTGGTGACTGCATTTGGAATCCCATTTGTTCTAGACCTGGAGCTCAATCAGTATGTTCAAAATTCCTATCACAAAAAAAAACACAATGAATTAAACTTTACATTTCAAAATAGAAAGAATTAAATTGTATTTTCTTGTAAAACAATGATATGTATGTGTGTGTCTGCAGCGATCTCTTGTCATCTAACTATGTTGAACGGCACTTCGGTGAGGATGGGCGACCTTTTCAAAGTCTGGTAAGGAAAATAATATCCCTTTTTCATTTTGCATCCCTTTATATTGATATTGTTAGAGATTCATGTCATAATGACCCAACAACCCTGTTACAAATAATATATTAACTGTAGTAATATAACCAGGATTATGTACCATATTCTATGGTAATATGGCTTTATCAGATTTTGTTAGGGATACGTATCATAATACGTTTCAAATAATATAATAACACATAGTTCACTGCCGGTCTTAATTTAAAGTTCTGAGGTATCATATGTGGGTCTGGGAATATACCCACTCCCTTTTTTTTAGCGCTCCACTTTAATGCAGTGAGGCAAAGGAGCATGGGAAAGCATCCGCCCCTCCTTTTCAGTGTCAGCCGCGTTTGACCAATCACAACGTTGTTGCTATGACAACTGCTTATAGACAGATCTAGTCCACTTTTGTCCAACTGAGTCAGAGAGAGAGAGAGGAACACACACACACACTCACACTCACACTCACGGAAGAATGAAGCATTGAGTGGAGAAGCTGAAGTCATTAAGCAGCTACACTGCAGCAGAGACAGAGAAACCAGGACTGCAGTGCAGAAAACTACAGCCAGACTGGTAGAATGAATCCAAGCAACATTTAAAAAGAAAACCTCAGATACCCCAATCACACCACTTACATGATCATCTCCCACGTGTTCAAGTGTGTGGGCACCTGCTTACAGACCCCATGGCTCTTACATTTGTTTTGTGCTGATGACATGATGAAGGATTCATCAAATCCTGTCTTGTTGAGAAGATGTAGCTGTTATCAAGCGATCGGATGCACCATTCTCACTATAAAACAGAGGCCGAAATATCAGATTTGAGGGGGGATTGGTTTCACACCAGATAGGAAGAAAGACATGCTAAAAGCGTTTGATGGACATTGGAAAAGTGATCTGGTGAATTTGAATGAGGGAAGTTGCCGTGGTTACTGTCATATTTGAGGGCTGTTCACTGTGTAATCGTTTTACTTCAATGCAGTGTGTGATTGTTTGATGTGTGCGAGATTTCAGGGAGGTGAGCACTGCTACTATCACGGTCACGTGAGAGGAGTTCAGAGGTCATGGGCAGCTCTCTCCACCTGTCATGGCCTACAGTAAGTAGTTACCCTTTATCTGCTTCACCAATGCAAAGAACAAACACACTCCGTTATCTATTGTTTTCAGCAGTTTGGTGACATCATTACCAAAATGTCTGTTTAGATATTTTTGGAAGCTTATAGTCTATGCACTTGTAGGGTAAGATGGTGAAAGATGCCCCCTTTAAGAATAATGTGCATTTACTTTTGAATTGTAAAAAATTTTGACCTTTACTTAATTGATTGTCATAGCACAACGTATACATTTTTAAAAAATTCCCGCTACTGGGGAAAGAAGCCCCTACTTTTACAGAATGTATAAATAATTTGTATAGAGTTTTTATTAAAGGCGTCATAGGATGTTGCTAAAAAGAACATTTTATGTATTTGGTGTAATGCAATGTTTATGCGGTTTTAGGTTAAAAAACACATTATTTTCCACACACTGTACATTAATATTTCTCCTCTATGCCGCGCCTTTCTGAAACACAAAATTTATTTTTTTTCAAAGCTAAAAAGGTGAGGTGTGTTCTGATTAGTCAGCTATCCAGTGTGTTGTAATTGGCCAAATGCCTTAAGAGTGTGACGGAAATGTTACCTCCCTAACCACACGCCGTCTCCCGGCAGGACAAGACTAAGTCCAGCTGCTTGGCTCGTGCACATCCCATCATCAGTTCTCTTTTAGCAGTTCAAATCAATGTACTGTTAGGAGTACTGAATAACTAAGGATATTGGTTTATTTCGCGTCAGAGTGAGTGTATCAGTCACGTTTATTAACTGAATAACTTAAGTAATTTGTGGATTAGTGCATTCTGGAGACACAAACCGTTTTAAACGCTTCAGTTCGATCTGATGAACTGGTTCGACCGGTTCACTAAGAAGATCCGGTTAAATAGAAGGATTCGTTCACAATCCGGACATCATAATTATTACTGATTATAATGACTTATATTGTCTTTTTACTCGTTGTGTTGCGTATCGCTCTTCATAAACATAAAAAAACATGTCTGCATTTGTGATCAGAGAAACAACAAGCCTACTCTACACTGCTTTAAAGTTGCATTTGAATCATCATTAGCAAATTATGTAAATATAAAAAGCTTACTTACAGGCTGTGAGACAGAAGCGCAAGACTGTCCTTGCAAAGTTGGAACTGCCCTACTTTATAGAACAGCCTTTGTGCCACAGACACATTGTATTCTACTGGTTCAGGGAACAGTCCTCATCCTCCATAAAATACATTGTACACATCTAAATATTTGGGTTGAACTGTTCTGGAACAGTGTTGTAAATACAACCCCTTGTTTCCACTTTTGGAACCCCAAACAAGTAGTTTCGCTTTCACGACAAAACATACAGCAACTCCACAACAAGGCGGCAGCAACAGGGACATTAAAAGTTATGCCTTCTTTCTTTGCGTGAACATTTGGGCGGCGTTATGCAAATCATCTCACATCGTGACGTAGACATGTGGGGGCGTGTCAGAATGAGCCGTTTTAGGAGGTGGTTGACTCTTACCTTTTTGGATTTGAGACTTTAGTCTTTGCAACTTAACAGATCTTCTTTATAAACCAAGAGATTGTAACCCTCAAAAGAGAGGAAAATTTTTATTCGCATCATATGGCCCATCTTATGTTTATATATATTCAAGTGTCTTTAATGTAAAATAATAAATAAGATATTCTATGTATAATTGTTATGGCAATTTAGTTTAATAATTGATTTACTGATGACGGACAAAGCAGAATTCCAGTAAAATGGATTAATATGAAAGATAATTAAGTCTATGACTTATATACAGGTATATAATGATATTTCATATTTAATTGTCTATATATTTTAATTACATTTTACATTTTAAAATTAACATTTTATTGAAATTTGAATTCAAATTGAATTTTCAATCAATTAGCCTATAGATTTTAAATAAAAGCAAAGATTTACATTTTAAAATAATGAGACTATAGTAACAACATGCCACTTCCGTGCCAATTCTGCCAATTCAAATTAAAAACTATAATTTACAATAAAAATAATGAATTATAAATGCTTTGAACATTATGCAATATCATAGATCACTATTTTCCAGAGATGCAAAATTAGATAAATTAACATTTTTTTAATGAATAAGTCTCAGAAAATGAATAATAGCATAGGCTTTCATAAAAAGTTTTGTGATTCTTGTACTTTCTATTGTCAAGAAAAAAAGAATAGAGTTGGGGCCACCTTACCTCAGACGGCATCTTACCATGTCTTACCCTACTATGCTCTATGTACTCCATCATTTAGTGTATGAATTTTCTAATGTGCTTTACAGGGAGGGACTTTTCATAGGTGTAATGGTTTTTATACTGTACAAACTGTATATTCTGTCCCCTTGACCTAACCCTACTCCTAAACCAACCCCTAACAAAAAAATCTCTCTCTCTCTCTAGTTTTCTGTGGTGGATAGGTTTATGTGTAGTTGTACAGTGTAAAAACATTACGCTTATGGAGATTTATAAGTGTATACTTATGTATTGCTAGTAACACTTTCTAATTTGTTTCAGTATGTATTCATCTTCAGTGTTGGTTCATGTTAGTTTGCTAGCTCAGATATTTTAAATAGTATCAACAGATACAACGTTTAATATTAATTATATATGATGTTGAAATGCTAAACATTACAATTAACGGAGATTAATAAAGGCTTTATAATAATTTTTCTTTGTTAGTTCATGCTAATTAATATAGTTAAGTAATGTTAAAAAGTGGAACCTTATTGTAATGTGTTACCTTATAAATCCCTATCAAGTCTGCATTTTTAAACTGTATTAGGGTTGTTGTCATTGGAGTGTCTAACACTTGTGATGTTGGTGTGTCCACAGAGGGATGTTCTCAGATGGCAACTTTTCATATGGCATTGAGCCCTTGCACAACAGCAGTGATCGGGTCAGTATATAGCTGAAATATTCATCTCTCTCAACTTTCTCTTGAGGGGAATTGTCACTCTATCTGCCTGTTGCAGTCTGGAAAAGATCACGAGTAGATATACAATCCCGCTCGATGAGAGCCGGAAGAGCGAGCGAAGCACTGAATATTAGCCAAATGCACAGAAAAGTGCATTACTGTGGTTGACTGACAGGTGAATCAGCAGACGTCTGTATGTGGGACGGAGGTGAAGAGCAGAAGGAGGGATGTCAAGTGAGAAAACATGAGACCGAGCATGCAGCTTATACATGGCATTTTGATATCGAAATCTGTCAAGAATCATATTTCACTTCATTATACAGAGGAAATTTGATCTAAAAAGAAGAATGCCTATTATTTTTAGAACAATAAATATTATCTGACATTATTTTCAAGACAAGTTATTAAGTTGTAGAATTTCTTTTAGGCATTAAAAGTACAAAGAACATATTTCATCATGACTAACAAGACTATTCTGGGTTAAATATGGATTAAGCTCTGTCAATAGCATCTGTGGATTGCGGTTAATTACCAGAGAACATCATTCCATTCATCTCTCAACTCTGCAGTGATGCACTTGTGGAAGCCTAAAAGGCACGGCTGGCGAAGGGTTTATGAGCAGAAATGTAACACTTGTATTTTTGTTTTAAACATCCTCGTTTAATTTTCATTTTGTGCTTTGAGTTGTGATGCTGTTTGAATGGATGTTTTGATGGCAGGACTACTTTTTGAAGATAGAGAGCACTGCAGTGATGTTTTTTTTTTTTTTAGGCCAAACTAGAAGTTAGCATCACTCTGGTTCCCTCAACAAAAACCCAATCGGACTTTAACAGAAAATTATTGCAGAAAATAAACTCTAACTTCAAAGTTTTGTTCATCTTGATAATCTTTACAAACATTTACACATTTTGAAGCATTAATACAGCCAACAGAAATAAAAAAAACTAAGTGCAGGCTTTAAACAAACTACACCACGGTCGCTTGAGTTCATCATCACCATCATTAAGCTCCTGACAACTGTTTTCAGTCTTTAATTAAAAAACAAAACAAAATTTTTTCTAGAAAATCTGAGTTAGGATAGTTAAAAAATCACAAGGGGGGATTATGTATTTTAAAATACTGTATTTTATGTCATTGATTAAAACATGAATATATTTTGAGCTTGCGTTAACCACAGACCTTATTTCAGGTGTTTAACCAAAAGCCCATTGAAAACCCGCATTTACTATAGGACGATGGGACTGGAAGTGTTAAAATGCTAACTTGTTTGGATTTTGGCCTACCAAAATGTCTGTGGGAGGAGTTTGTTCCAAAACAAACAGAGCCACTGCAAAAGTAACCAAGTTTATGCATAGTTGAAGAAATAATTTAATGTGTTCTAGAATTACCGTGACACAACTCATGGTGCATTGACAATAGCATGCCAAAGGTGTTCAGATGATTTGGTAATTACTTTAGCTTCCATTGATTTCAGTGTCAAATGGCTACCCACTGCTCTGGGTGTGTGTTCGCAGTGTGTGTGTGTGTGTGTGTGTGTGTTCACTGCTGTGTGTGTGTGCACTTTGGATGGGTTAAATGCAGAGCACAAATTCTGAGTATGGGTCACCATACTTGGCTGAATGTCACCTCACTTTTTTACAGATTTTTTTTCGTTTATTAGTATTTGTTATCTGTCTCTTCTTTACTCTCTCCACTCCTCTTTCACTTGTCTTAAATGGGTCATTTTCATAAAGTATTCAAGCCACATGTAAAGTGTCTCTCTCTGTCTGGGTAGATGGGAGATTAATAATGGATAGTTGTGTAATGGCCTTACATAGCAGAGCCCAGTACATCAGCGAGCGTTTCATCTGCAAGGAAATTTTACCCAACAACAGTATACAATTCAGCCAGAAATGAAATGAATAAAATACTCATACAATTTGTTACTAAAATAGTTGTACAAATAGCATGCCTTACATCATGAAGTTTCAGCATGACATCACCAGGACTAGTAAGGGTGTGGCCTACTTTTCTCAAAAAGGTACGACACTTGGAAAAATAAAACAAGTGGTAACACTTTATTTTAAAGATATAACAAATATTATTTAACTATAAATACAGATACAATATTGTAGTTAGACTCACTCCATAACAAATGCTTTAAAATTTATGGCAGTCAGGAAAAATAGCTTGAGGTTAACATCAAGCCAAATTCATTTATTGCTGAAACAAACAATTGTTGGGGTCACTTTTATTCGGAACAAATGCAGTCAAAAATGTTTCCATATTGTCGTGATGTATTTGGATGCAAAACTGTAATAATGCTTTGAACTTTACTCCAGTGCACATAAATCATCCTTCACGTGCAATATTTGGTGGGTTGCTTTTTATAAGATCGGTTGGCTTATTTTATTTTGATACTGAACAGGCTGCAATGTCAAGTATGCTAGAACTGATGTGTTGTGCGTGTGTGTGTGTGTGTGTGTGTGTGTGTGTGTGTGTGTGTGTGTGTGTGTGTGTGTGTGTGTGTGTGTGTGTGTGTGTGTGTGTGTGTGTGTGGTGCATGCGTGATAAGAGTGAGACATCATATGAAACCATAAAAGGTCTACTTTTATTTGTGTACAGTCCCAATAACAACAAAACACCATGCTTTTCAAATTAAGAAAACAGATGTTAACTCTCTTGATTTCCTTTCCGTGAACTTGTTGCAAATTAGAAAAATGGACACCAACATAGAACTTTCCAGTTTTTCTTTTGTTTTGTTAATCTGTGAATGAAGTCAAACATATTTCACGTATAGGGCTATTTATTCATTAATTACATAACATGAGACTTTATTCAGTTTTTCTGCATTCATAGAATTGGTTATATTTATTTTGGCATTATTTCAAATTTTTAACAGTTTTAGTTAACTTTAATAGCCCTACCTTAATGGGAAAGCATCCACAGAACTGCAGTACACTTTCAATTTTCCCGCTGTTTCAAGCCACAAATATTTACAAATATTCACAATTTATTTAATGCATGTCTGGGAGAAAATTTCAGCCAGGTCGAGAGTCTCACAGTCATCCAATGTAGGCCTAACTTGTTTTTAAATAGGTTTTTATTTTGATGAACATGACACCATATTCTATAGCATTAATATAATATGAAAAGAGTTTGTAACACATGAAATACTGTGAGTCTGATTTGACACTTAGCCCCCCTTAGAATAGGACACAGATGAAACAGATTTCAAATTTCTCCCATTTCTGATGCTAGGGGGCGCTATAGCTTCAATAAACATCTTAACCTTTGATCGGTTTGTTTACATTTAGCACTAGCAGCTTGTTTTCTTTCAATTTTATTTCTAATTTTTACTTTACTAATCTGTTTTTACACCAGTAATTGTGGAGGGTGGGTGTTTGAAATCTTACTAGAATAACTTGTCATGTAATTAATGTCAAGTTAAACAGAGGTGACTGCATGTGATGCACTTTCTGCTTTTTATGTCAGACTAACAAGACTTTCATTATTCTCTCACACAGGATGCAAATACTCATGTTGTATACAGAATGGCAGATATCCGGCTGAGGCCAGTTTCCTCAGGTAAGACAGATTCCTCTCGCATGTCAAATATTGTAAAATGACCCTCATGTCATTTCAAAATTGTATCACTGTCTTTTAAGGAGTCACCACACATCATGTATTGGCTCTCATGAACAGACAGTTAGTCTCTGTCTTATATGATCCATACTCAAGAGCTTTTCACTCTCATTTCTTAGTAGTACACATCTTTATCGACCCACTGAAAGCTGACGAATGGGAACTTTTTGTTCGGGATGGTTTCATCTGTATATGGCTTCTTCTCTTTCAGGAATCACCAGGAACAGCAGTGACTCTGTCATTAACAATGATTATCATGTTTCTATGGAGACGAACGAGCCGGAGCTCACAGATGGGTTGAGACGGGCGAAGAGACAGGTGAGAGTTTTTATTTTTGATCAGTTGATTTTTTTCGTTTTTTCCTGACGATTAGTCATGCACAACAGGCTGCCAAAAAGGCCATCTAGAAATAAGTTTCAACTAAAGGAGGGCCAAGGTAAAAGTTTTGTGTTGGGCCTGAAAATTGAGCCCTACATGTGAACATCAGAGGTTCGAATTGCTGGTCAAGTCACCTTTATTTATTTAGCGCTATAAAAAAAAAAAAATACATTGAGTCTAAGCAAGTGAATAACATTCAGTAGGAATACAGTTTCTCAATAATGCAAAATGACAGTTATGTCTGTGCATTTATTTGCAATCAAGTCAACGATATCGCTGTAGATGAAGTGACCCCAACTAAGCAAGCCAGAGGCGACAGCAGCAAGGAACCGAAACTCCATCGGTGACAGAAGTGCTGGTCTCACTTATAATAGGTCTCTTTCAATACAAATTCTCTTTCACTACTGGTCAAAAGATAATTAAGCTAATTAGTAAAAACAGTAATATTGTGAAATATTATTACAATTTAAAATAACTTTATTCTTTTTAAAATGTAATTTATTAATGTGGAAGCTGAATTTTTAGCCGTCATTACACCAGTCTTCAGTGTCACATAATACTGAAATTATTCATTATTTATAAACTATTATTAATATGTGGATTTGCTGCTCTTATAATTACCATAGACTGTAGATAATTGTCTTATTAACTTAATACTATAAATGTTGAAAACTGTTTTGCAGTTTCATATTTTTGTGGAAACTGGATAAAACTCTTTCTTTCTTTTGTATTTACCTCAAATTTGAAATGGTAGTGTATCACAACAACAGCAAAAACATCAACAAGAGATCTTTTTTCAAACTTAATAAATGATTTCAGAATTATTGATGGCAAAATGATATCAATAAAGGGATTGGACAGAGCACTAGACAAGATAAAACACAACTCAAATATGACTAAACTAGAGTTATTAGCACAGATCATCCACATCATAGATTTGAAAAAGGCTAAAAGATGAGTATGTGAAGCAGTGCAAAGGTAGGAAGGTAAAGGGTGGGAAAAGGAGAGAGAACAGGAAATAAAACAGGGCTACAACTCGCTCAGTTTACAGCTAAATGAATATCAAAATTGGGTGGAGACAAAAACAACAGAGTTGGGGCCACTTTGCTCTATTTTAAAAATATAACCTTATGACAACAAACTCCTAAAACTTTATCCCATCTTTATCACTAGGGGTGTAGTACTGTAATAACTGTTATGAACAAATCAAATCAGCTTTTAGGATTTGTAGTGACAAATGTCAATGCTACTGGTAATGCTGAAAGACCTTTCACAATATCTTCTTCATTTATGAGCACTAAATGACACATGGGTTTAACACACATGAAACGGACGAAGAAAGACATTTAATATTCTGACCATTATTATTTGAATTTTTCGTCCCACTTTATATTAGGTGGCCTTAACTACTATGTGCTTAACATAAAAAAATAAGTACAATGTACTTATTGTGTTCATATTGTATTGTAAAACACTTTTGCTGCTATTGAGGTGGGATAGGGGTAAGGTTAGGGAGAGGGTTGGAGGTATGGGTAAGTTTAAGGGTGGGTTAAGGTGTAAAGTATGGGTCAACAGTGTAATTATAAATGTAATTACAGAAATTAAATACAGATGTAATTACAAGTAGTTTTTTTTAAATATAAGTACAATGTAAAAACATGTATGTACACAATAACAAATTATTAATTAAAATGTAAGTACATAGTAGTTAAGGCTACTTAATATAAAGTGGGTCCGATTTTTTTATTCCATATGGTCTATGTCCAGGTAAATAAATAAATTAATAAATTTAAGATGAGATTAAAGATTCATGAGATTCATGATATTTTGAGAAAATGTAAAAATTCCAAGAATAACGTTGTAGCAATACGATATTAAAAGTCAGAATATAAAAAACAAACAAAAAACAAATGTTACTCATATTGCATGATTTAATTGAATTAATTAAATCACACTAAATTACATTCAGTTAAAAAAATCCAAACCTTGATTCTTCACATGAATTTAACATTAAAAACATTAATAAAATTGTTGTAAAAGGTTGAAGTGGGCTCTAACTTGGTTAACCGACTGATTTATGAGAATAATAAAACAAATGATTCATCCCAGCTCTCTTCCATCTGTCCTAGAAGATGAGGTCTTGAGGCCCAGTGGCCTACCCACTTAATATGGTCAAATTAAAAAGAATAACCTTAATAATTTTTTTTACATTTTACAACCTCTGCTTCCTCTTTAATATCCAGAGCTGCAGTATTGAGCAACATTGCTGTCATCGTTATCACTGTGAGGATCAAAGAGCACCCCTTGATTGGTGAATGTCCCTGAGCAACACTTAATATATAAGGACTGGTGTCCTTATATAGGTAATTAACTAGGAGTAAAATTTTTGGTTAGTTAAATGACAGGCATTTTCAACAATACATTAAAAGCTGTATGCCATAATGAGGTTATACAACAGTAAATGACTGACATTTCAGCACTTGATGAACTGATAGCAACTTTAGTAGCACTTAGGAGCATTCATGTGAAGTGCATTTTAGGGAAACGTAAAAAGGAACAAATGTTTGTAACCTTGCACATAAAATCCCTTTTAAGAGTTCCATGTGACATTTCAAATGACCACTTTTAAAAGCATTAAAATGGTAATTAATCAAGCTAGTTCATAGTTTCAAGTTCATAGTTTGATGAAAAAATAATATGTTTCCACATTTTGTAAAGATTCTTCATTAAAACATTTCCCAACTTGTTCTCCACACAGGCTGTATCATTGAACATGGATCATGATTACACAAACATGTCACTGGGACATCTGAGGCTACACACAAAAGTGTTCTTGTAGTGGTTGTTGCTTTTCAAAAATTGACGATTAGCTTCTTTAAGACTTTAAGACAAAAAATCAGTGAGAGCAACAATACACCTGCCCTGAAAAAAGACACATTTTTAAACATTCTAAGACATAAAAAAGCTTTACTATGGTCAAAGAGATCCATCTAGTGTATGTTTATCAGGAATAAAACTGAAAAACGACAGATCCAAAAACTGACTGATGGCCAGTGTCATGATCAGTTTCATTTTTTTTACTGACTGATGAACCCCTGTCAAATATTACAGTGCAAATCGATTCACCGCTTTGAAAACTTGTTTGGCTAATTCACTAAAAAGAAAGAATCAACTAAAAAGAATGATTCATTTCTGATTGAATGGCATCATGCGTTTAGTCGACGGATGTATAGGATACACATACTATTATTGAAATGTTTACAGGGAAAAAGGGTTTCAGAAACAGCCGTGCAGCTGCAGGCGCCACTGACATGTCACATTGTGTCGTGTTCCTTCAACACTTTAGAGACATTGGTTTGCTTAAAGCTGTGACTCCATGTGTCCCCCTACAGGTTCGGAGGGGTCCGCGCACAGTTCAGAGTGAAACAAAGTACGTAGAGTTGCTAGTGGTCAATGATTACGAACTGGTAAGATCTCGTGATTACCATTTGCTTAATACTTATTTCTTTTTTGTAATTTTTTTTTTGTAATATATTTCTTGATGTTTCTCTTTGTAGTTTGTACAGATGCGAAGATCGGCCCCTCAGACGAGGAACTTTGCCAAAGCTGTAGTGAACATGGCTGATGCAGTACGTCCCTAAGTTTGACAGACACATTCACAGTTTTTCTCATGACATGTTTTCTTTAAGTACTGTAGGAATTTGTATACTTGACAAAACATCCTGTTAAATTCCAGATTTACAAGGAGCAGCTGAACACTAGAATAGTGCTCGTTGCCATGGAGACATGGTCAACTCAGAACATGGTTTCTGTCGGCGACGATCCTTTGGTGACCCTGCGTGACTTTATGAAATACAGGAAGGAGAATATCAAAGAGAAGAGTGATGCAGCTCACCTGCTTTCGTATGTTATGTTTCCTGTTATGTTTACTGGCTAGGTCACTGCATTAGAGACATGCAGTGTAAAGATATTGAATGGAAATATCAATTTAAAATAATTAACTCTGTGTAACCAGACACAACGGCATAAGATTCCAGCGACAAGCTACTTTTCTGTCCACAACCAGGCACGACACAAATCAAGTATCATAGCCAATCAGAAGAGCGGGTGGGCGGGCTTTCTCTGCAAAGCGATCAAGTGATATTCAGACTCACATTAGACACTTCACATTAAATAAAAACCATAATCAGTGCCTGGGATTATCAATGTTGTACACTGTAAAAAATTTCTTGTTGTTTTTACAAAAACTTTTTGGCAGCTGTGGTTGCCAGAATAATTTTGTAAAAATACAGAAAACTGTAAACACATTTACGTCAAAAACTGTTAATTTTACAATATAAAGCTGTAATTTACAAACAAGAAAATGTGAATATAAACCAGTAAATTCAACAACACACAAAATTAAATCTGTTTTGTACCTTGAAAATACTGACAACCACCATAATAATAAAGATGGTACTGTATAAGAGAAAGCCACATGAAGTATCAAAGCTCATCACAAGTAGCTTAACCACAAGCAGAAGTATATATTAACATATAGAAGGTGCACATTTATGGAAACACAAAACACCATCATGGTAACACACGTGATACTTAAATAATGCAAAAAACTTTCATTAAGCAACAGAAGATGTAACATAAAGCTCAAATGTACATAACTGATAACAAGAACTATTTAAAAACATGATTATTTAAACAAAATACTTTCAAACGTGGAGTGTCACGCAGGGAATTCTGGGAATATCAGTTTACAGTTTTAGACTGTAAATTATACATTGATTTGTTCTTTTTTTACTTCTAAAAGCTGTATAATTAACAGAATTTTACTGTAAATTTACATTAAATGCTTTGTTAGATCTTTTACAGTTTTTCCCTGTATATAGTACGGGAACTTACTGTTAACCTATTATCAGTTTTTTTCCGTAGCGTTTTTACAAAATTTTACAGTTAAAATTACACTTATTTTTTACAGTGTAGTTTGCATGCTGTTGTTCCAGCTGCGGCCTCAGATTAAGATCGAAGAGATTCCTTATTGCTTGTCATTATAGTGCTGTGTCACGTCTGGTTAGGACATGGTGTTGAGCACCATGAAATTCAGTTGAAATTTAGTTCATGTTTGTTAGCCTTGAGGTCATCTATATGGTAGTGTAATTTATAAAGTATTTAAAACTTTCTCGTCCTGGGAAATGGACTGAAAATATTAATTGAATCATATTTAGGGTGTTGGTGGCACAGTGGATAAGACACATGCCTTTGGTGTGAGAGACCCGGGTTCGAATCCACTGTGAGACACCAATGTGTCCCTGAGCAAGACACTTAACCCCTAGTTGCTACAGAGGCGTGTGACCTCTGACATATATAGCATTTGTAAGTTGCTTTGGATAAAAGTGAAAGTGAAAGTGAAGTGAAATTCAGCCAAGTATGGTGACCCATACTCAGAATTTGTGCTCTGCATTTAACCCATCCGAAATGCACACACACAGAGCAGTGAACACACACACACACACTGTGAGCACACACCCGGAGCAGTGGGCAGCCATTTATGCTGCGGCGCCCGGGGAGCAGTTGGGGGTTCGATGCCTTGCTCAAGGGCACCTAAGTCGTGGTATTGAAGGTGGAGAGAGAGCTGTTCATGCACTACTCCCACCCCCAATTCCGTCCGGCCCGAGACTAGAACTCACAACCCTTCGATTGGGAGTCCAACCCTCTAACCATTAGGCCACGACTTCCCAAGTGTCATCTAAATGAAGAATGAATGAATGAATTAATTAATAATTTTTAGTCCAATAAAATGCTCTTCTATATCATTGCTCCTAAAAACTTTTGTTTCAATTGGAAAAGTGTCAATGGAGAAAATAACATTTTGTCAAACCATTTCATGGGGCCACGCATTTGCATCACACCAGTGGAACTGCACTTTAATATAAATTAACCAACTCTGTAAAGAGTTTAAAACCTGAAAATATTCTGGGTGTTATTTTGCCCATAGGGGACGCACATTTCAGAGCAGAAGCAGTGGCACTGCCTACATCGAGGGCATCTGCACACCAACACGAGGAGGAGGAGTGAATGAGGTGAGAGCTAAGTGGCTAAAACACAGAGCTGCCAAATAGCAAAAAGCAACAAACGATGAGCCATCACCATTTTGTCCTTGAGTCCCTTTGCGAACGTGAATTGACCCTATTTTCTTATTACGAATTACTGGTGTTTCGAAGAAATACAATTTGTCCTCATAATCTCAATCAAATAACTTCTAAGTAAGCATCAAGGTCTGTTTATTTTCATCAAACAAGTTGGGAGCAAGTTCTGCAACTGACTGAATATGGTTCCATTCTTTTAATGAAAAGCCAATTTTATTTTTGTTTTAAATGGCAATTCATTGACTTTCTACCATCCCATCTTAATTTGCAGAGTGAATTATAAATCATCCATTAGACAGATGATTTCCCCACAAGTAATGCATTCACTGTTCAAACTGGCTCAAGCAGTGGTGTCATTTGGGGTGGAACTACAGTGCCCTCCAAATGCTTTAGGTCTCAGAGTGGGATTTTTTGACAATATCAGCATAAATACATATCAGTTCTTGGTTTAATTTTAAAATTAAAATAACTTCCAATTATCTTTAAACCAACAATAATGATGGCAATATACAGTATATAACAGTTAGACATACACAATGCAACTTTGGCAGCTGTGTTGCCTGATTAATGGATTAAACTTGGTCCAAGTTTCTTTTTATAATATTACTGCGTCAGCACTGCTTTATGGCTTTAGTGATTGATTAAGGTTACTAAATTACAGACCAATTAGAACTCTGTTTATAAATGCTTTATAAATATCTTGTATTTAAAACAATATATTTTCATATCTTCTTTTCACATATCTTCACTTTGTCTAGGATGTTTCCAAACTTTTGGAAAGCATTATATGTTCATTTTTTTTTTTTACAATTCTGCCAGCTTCTGATAGAGAAACAGTAATTACACACTTCACCTATAACCTCAGGTTTCACCAGAGGGATTATTTCTATAATACACATGCTTTCTATAATAAGTCACTTTGCATTATATCATCTGCTAAATGATTACTAACTTACCATCTTTGTGTATATGTCAGTATGGAAACGTGGGACCCATGGCTATAACCTTGTGTCAGACTTTAGGACAGAACCTTGGAATGATGTGGAATAAAGATCGTGCTACTGCAGGTAGCCTTCTACTCTATAAACCCATTTCTCCACTCTTGACGAAATCTATCAAAATAAAAAAGGAATTTTGTTTTAATGAGTTTGTGTGTGTTGTAGGAGATTGTAAGTGTCCAGATCCGTGGTTAGGCTGCATCATGGAGGATACCGGGTGAGTCAAGTTTTTGGGTCTTTGTGTAGGAGCATTTTTATTTAAACACTTATGCTGAAACATGTACTATGCTAAGTACATAGCTGTGTCAGAAATATTTGACAAGTTCATTGCAACCATGAGGCCCCATTGCACATGATTTGCTTGATGTGTATTCTTGCCAGGGTTGCGCAAAATCCAGAATTGAGGACCTGAATTTAACTGACTTTATCCCACAGGATGACTGGAAGAAAAATGGATTGAATTGCAATGCAAAAAATTTCAACACAATTAATGGATTTTGGAAGTGTTCTTCCACATTGTCCACTAAAGTTGAATAATTAAATACAATGAAATTAATTGTATTTAATTTTCTCTCCCCCAAGGTCTATATAAACCTTCAAACTTGCAAACAAGGCTGTCAAGCCAACTAAGTTTAGCTTTAGTTAAAATATAACAATTATGTCAATTTCTTTTAATTTAAATTCAATGTAATTCAAAAAAATCGATTTGAACTGCAATTCTGCATTATGTTTTCTACCTTAATTCAAATTTACTTTAAAATAATTATCAGTTAATTTCTGCATGGCACACAACCTTGCTTCTTGTATTACTGTAACCTCAGTACTCAAGTGGATGATAGAGTGTAAATGTTTTTGCCATGAAACCAGATTGTTACTCTTCAGATTGCTACACATTTGTAAGATTCAGCTTGCTCTGCAAGATTCTAATTGAACTGTTGCTTCACTGTGGAGAGTATTTTTCCAAGTCATTTCAAGTCTTAATGTCTACAAAATAATTTGTTTCTGTAGCACAACTGGTGGAGCATACAGTATATTAGCAATACTAAAGTCATAGATTTGATTCTTAGGATGCCTCATAATGTATACGTTATATACTGTAGTTGCTTTGGATAAAAGTGTCTGTCAAATGTAATTTACATTTTGCTGTTCCTTATCAATTAGTTTTACACACTTTCCATGTAAGGGTAACTGAACACTGTGAACTGTGTTATGTGATCCTGACAGATACTATCTACCCAGAAAGTTTTCACGGTGCAGTGTAGAGGAGTACATTCAGTTCCTCCAGAAAGGAGGAGGGAGTTGCCTCTTCAATAAACCTAACAAGGTTTGTCTGGAACATCCACTTAAAATGAGAGAAGAAAAAAACGATTATGTTTATTGGCACATTTTTGCAACAACACTACAAGCAACAAATTTTATCGAATTTTATCAAATGCTATGCTATGTTTTCACAGACATTATTCTTGCAAATTCTGTAGCCTTTGTACTAATCTTTGTGGAAGGACAAGAAGACATTTTACAACAGCAGAGGTCATTTTATGGCCTCTTAACCACCCGATATACTGGGTCCTGGATATCCAACATTCCAGTAACAGTGATGGAGATTGCGATCCAATATAACTATTGCCAATTTAATGAAAATCTTAGTTTTTTTTGTTTGCTGGCAAAAGCCATGAACTGCTTTTAAAGTTGGATAAGGTACCCCTGCTTTCCCTTCAGTGGTATGTCCAAATGTAATTGTGACCCGATCACCAAATCAACTGGTGTCTTCTTCAAACAAGAGATTTTGAGGTGGATATTGGTCCCGTCATGTTTGTGTTGTTTAACCAAGATGCAATGTTAGGTGGCTAGGCTACAACTAGAATGCTGTACCTGTCCATCACTTTGGGGATCTAGGGATGTAGTGTAGGTCTCCGTGGGATGTGCAGAAGTCAGACAAATTACTCTACAGCAGGGTTCCTCAAATCTTGCCAATGGGTTGTATAGTTTAGCTCCAACCCTGATCAAAGTCACCTGCCTGTGATTTTCTAATGATCCCAAAGACATTGATTGTCATTGATTCGCATGCTCAGGTGTGTTTGATTAGGGTTAGAACTAAACTCTGCAGGAAAGTGAATCTCAAGGTCCAGATTTGAGGATCCCTTGTCTACAGTATATCTTTGAAGGCACCAGGGTCAGTAAAATTTCCCTGTGGCCTGCCACAGCATCTTGAACACCCTTGGTCTCACAGAAACATGAACCAGTGAAGGTAGCTGCCTAGAGTGTCTGCTAACCATCACACATGCTGAGGGAGTTCCTCTCAGTGTATACAGTCTTACAATACACAGGCAAGAGCCAAATCATCAGATTGATGGGTGTCAGTCTGCATCAATGCCCTTTGCCCACACTAACATTTGTCTGACAGTGGGAAAGGAGTGTTAGTGAGGTTACAGCCATCTCTGTTCCAATTTTAATACCATAGTCAGTGTCCATGAGCGAGATGAACATGCTGCTGCAGACACTTATGTTTGTACCAGCACACTTCTTGTGCCTTCTGCATATTAGTACACAATGCTCATCTTGTGAAAGTTGTGATTGGAGATCCAATGACTTGGAGTTTTGTAAAGTGTCTTCTGTCTTTTTGTCCAGAGATCCTAATTATGATGCTAATGTAGCAAACAATGAGCTCACGGTCTCTGAAAATGAGACAACACCAATGCAAATTATGCAACAAAAATAATAATTCAAATATTTATATCACTGCGTCACTTATGCTGCCATGCATTCTGGGAAATGGAACCGCTTCCCACCAAAGACTTCACAATAAATATATGAAGCAGTCTGAATGTATTTAACTACTTTTACCATGTATCTTTAAGTGCAGTTTTTTCTTTAATGGATAGATTTAGATTACTGTAGCTTGCTCAACACTGCATATTTAATGTATGTGGCAGTGACATATTATTTCCTGTCGCTACAGTTGTTGGATCCTCCTGAATGTGGCAATGGTTTTGTGGAACAGGGAGAAGAATGTGACTGTGGCTCCCAATTGGTGGGTGACAAGATGACCTCACTCAAATATCCTTTAAAAATCCAATAGCAACCTATCATTCATATCATTCATACCCTGCCTTAACGGGATAGTTCACCCAAAAATAAAAGTTCTGTCATCATTTACAAACATTTAATGGTAGCCATTGACTTCCATAGAATGGAAAAAAATACTATGGCTACTTATAATACTAATAATAATTATTATTACTAATAATTACTAATAATAAGTAGTCAATGGCTAGCGTCAGCTGTTGGGCTACAATCATTCTTCAAAATTTGTTATTTTGTGCTCAAAAGAAGAATAAACTCATATAGGTTTGGATCAAGTTGAGGGTGAGTAAATGATGACAGAATTTTCATTTTTCGATGAACTATCTCTTTAAAGTGTGTTAGTATAAGTGAACAGGAAGGTGATATTCGCATTACTGTGATAAGCTAATGGGATGTTTTTTATTGGCTGTGCACTCTTGTAGGATTGCTCTCGTGCCGGGGGTGCATGCTGTAAAAAATGCACCTTGACCCATGATGCAATGTGTAGCAACGGACTCTGTTGTAGCCGTTGCAAGGTAAGTGGTGGCAGAATTGTTTATGCAAAAATTTTAATTCATGTTTGCTGTCAAGGCTCAAATGACCAAAGGACCATCATAGTGGTGGTTTTGGTCCTTTTTGGAGCTTGCCAGTACTTGGTCACTAAGCATCATAGAAGATGTCCATAATCAAGCTTTGCTTAAAAAAAAAAAAGTTACAAATTAAAGTTTTTACTAAAAATTCCCCTTCACTGTTGCAAACCTTCTGCGTATGCATATATTGAAGCATGAAGAGGGCATGTTTCTTGTGTCATGCAGTGAATCGCAACACATAAAGTTTGAATATGCAGACGTATGAATGAGATTTGAAGGCTGCTCCAAAGGGGGCAGTTTTCTGTGTATAATGACTAAAAGGAGAAATTCTTTAAAAATATTAAAATTCTGTTGATATCAATTTCATATCCTCATATCATTTCAAAACTTTAACTTTTTTTTCTTCTGTGGAAAGTTTGAATAATTACCGGTAATGACAGATATAAGATTTATAAAGGATGCAAAAGCACCATATATAAGGACTAATGACTAAAAAGATACATCTGAAACACCTAATGTATAAATGCACCTAATCAAGGGAATAACCAATGACCAGACACAACTGAGAACCACCTGACAAGAAAAAAAAAAACCTATAGGTGTGTTCAACTCAAAGCAGCACTGCACAGAACAAGTGGTGCATGATATCAAAGTACTGTGAGAGCTGTGCTTTGAATTGAGTAGCTGAAGGCATTTTGTTCAGCAAATCTTTTCATGAAGTCATCTATATTCAAAAGCCTTGGTGGGTTCTGACTCAATGCTGAGAACAGACAAACTCAGCAATCTACTCTCTGCCTTTGGTGACCTTAGCTGCCCCATTAGTTCTTGTACTACAAAACCATACTTCTCCAAACAGCTGATTATTATTTCAGTTAACCCAACAGCAACCAGCTTTCTACCTCTTGCAATTTTAGGAAGCTCTCATAAATCAGACCACTGTAATAGTATCTCAAGACAACTGACTTTGCGCTTATTTCTGAACACTGTTCCACCTTCACCATTCCTGGCAACCAAGCCAATATTTCATTCTAGTAATCCACTAGTAAAAATAATTTGTTTGTGATCCGGTTCACTGGTTGTGTTGAAATGTATGTTTTTGAAGAATCAATTCATTAGAATCATTAGACGAATGAACTCCTGAAGATATTTTACATTATTAGTCATTATTTTATCACATTTTTCATTACTATACATTGAAGCACCACTGCTGTAAATAGGCCTTTTTCACAAAAATAATGTCAGCCCAAGGGCAAAGTTAGTTCTATTACAGGTCTGTGCCTATTATATTAAATATACTCTTTTACCTTTAACCAGGTTGTTGATATATAAATAACATTTTACTTGTTTGTAACTTATGGTTAAGATAATACTCTCAGATGTCCTGCTGGATGGTTTCTATTCTTCACATTTGTACTTTTGATTATATTATTACAATGATATTAACTAATTCAGTCATTTCCCTTGAATCACTACATCATGATAAAATATTGTTTAATATATAAATGCCATCATTTACTTCCAGTACAGATGCGCATTTTTTCCAAGAATAATTTAAACAAACAATTCTGAATGTGTACAATTGATATAACATATTAAAATCAGTGCAACATGTAACTGAGATAAAATAGAACCATGAACTTAAGTCATCCCTTGTGAAAAATGCTTTTTCCCAAGGCTCATTATACTGTACATTCATGTTAATAATGAAAAGGAGAACAGAAAATGCAATATCATTTAAATAATAATAATATCGGTGTACAGTATATTTAATAATTTTTCATTTGTAATTAGACTCTGAAAAGCCTTTGATTTACGACTTGTTTTTGTTGAATATTCAGTGTAATTTAGCATTACCATTCATTTTGTATGAAGTACTTTAATGTGTATTTGACTTACTGAAAGACTGATAAACACTGAGGTAGAAGTGTGTTTGTGTGTTGCAGTATGAGCAGAGAGGAGTCGTCTGCAGGGATGCAGTGAACGGCTGTGATGTGCCGGAGACATGCACTGGAGATTCGAGTAAAGTAATGATACATTTATATAAAATCATCACTTAAATTATTATCGTAATAATAATAAGACATTTACATATGCTTCTCATTCATTTCTCAAACAGTGTCCACATAATGTCCACAAACTGGATGGTTACATGTGCAATTCTGGACTGGTAAAATCATTTGTTTTTCTCTCTAAAATGAACCATACATGTTTCTTAAAACAAGAGTACTAAGCATTGTTACTGTATTTTGTTTACATGATTTACTGTATAACACTGGCAGACTTCTCTTGTTAAACTTTTACCATGAACTATGATTTCAGTTAAAATGAATTTAAATGTTTCAGTGATTAAAGGGGCACATGATTTTGGGTTGGACAAGAACTGAATGTCATATAATTCTGTTGAGAAACATCTTTTCTATCATTAGAAACTGCAAATAGACCTTAATATTAATACACATGTGAAAAGTGTTATTAATCACAAGCCACAAAAAAGATTGCAATGTGTTACTCACCTAAAGCAGACACAGAAAGACAGGTCTCTTAGATAGCGTGCGATTCTTGATCCCTGATTAACGGTCAGATACACACAGAATTACAGTATTTCAAAATATCTGTCTGGGTGTGTTTGTATATTGACATAGCATTGTTGGTTTTGTCTTAATTGAACGTTTGGGGAACAGCTGGGGAAAAACATCTGATCTGTAACAATATAGAGCTATTAGATCTGTGCATTCCAAACAAACAAAGGGATTCACTCACTGCACTTGAGTGAACGTTTTTTGTAGCTCTAACAATAATCAGTTTATTTGTAATAAATACGTACAATGAAGATGCAGTATTACACTTGATTATTACATTTCAGTTTTTCTTTAATTTTGTGTGTAGTGCCGGATCTACTCCAAACTACTACTTAAATTGTATATATTCATTTATATACTAATGCCATTTTCTACTTTTATTTCATTTTACTAATAATGTTATACAAAACATTTTTAGTGAATGGTGGTCCATTTCAATGTTTTTGGACATGCGCATAATAATAAATAGACATCTTTTACAATAATCTTCCCATAATTGTGTCATATAGCACTGAGAATCTTAGCTTTAATAACATGGTCCAAATCGGTCAATATTAGAGGTATCAAGGATATATTTCCACAGAATGTTCTTTATATTATGTAAAATGATAAATCACACTCACAAAAAGAGTTTTTCAGTGGAGACAAATTACTGTGTACAACTTTAATTCTTTTTATGCTGTAGTCACAGAGGATATTAGCCATTAGAAAGCATCTTTGCTCTGTTTTATTTTTTGACGTCTGGCTGAATGAGTGAGTTTATATGGAAAGCTGATGTACCTTCTACTGCTCTCTCAGGGGCGCTGCTATGGGGGCCGCTGTAAGACCAGGGATGCCCAGTGTCAGGCGCTCTGGGGCCATAGTGAGTAGCGTCTTTTATATTGTCCAGTATGTATTGGAATACTTCTACTACTGATTTGACCCAGCATGGCAAAGGAGAATTTTTCTGTTATATTTAACAGCGAAAGTGTAAGTGTATCAATAATTTTATCAAATTTTGTAAATGAATGATCAAGTTTATATACTCTGTCTGCAGCAACATTAAACTTGTAAGCCCATCACTAGAATTAAATAATCTGCACATTGCAACACATTTTTTTTTTTTTTTTTTACAGAAAATTCTATAAAAAATGCTACAGAAACCATTCCCTGCATAACATCTGACATAAGTGGCTTGGTATATTAACATTATATTTATTAATTAAATATACAGTTATTTGTAAAATATACAGGTATGATATTCCATCCCATAATACCAGATGGAAACTTCACAATTTATTTTCAAGGCAGAAAAAAAAGTGTGTTTCCGCCACATTCGGGACAATCATTAGTGAATACATAAAGTGTAGTATTACTACAGGTGTATGTACATATCTCTCGTTTAATTTGTTAGATGCAGCAGATCGCATGTGTTATGAGAAGCTGAACATTGAGGGTACGGAGCGTGGCAGCTGTGGTCAGGACAGCTCACACAGCTGGATTCAGTGCAATAAACAGTGAGTGCATGAACAAACTTCTTAATGAGATCATTTTCTGTCCCTTTGTTTTTCTTGTGTGTCTTCCATTGTTATTTCTTTGTGCTTTCACAGGGATGTGTTGTGTGGATTTTTATTATGCACTAATATCACGGCGAAGCCACGGTTTGGAGACTTAAATGGAGAAACCACTAGTCTCACCATCTATCATCAGAACAAGTACCTGGACTGTCGGTAATATGCATACATTATATTCTTCAGTATAATTCATTTATTTTAAGCATGTTCAGATATTTTTTACTGGAAAACAAGATGCTGGATATGATGAATTTAGGGCTTTGGATGCTGCATTTGTTCTCTGCTTTTCCAGCATATCTCACCATGAGTGACAAAGTTTTAAGACAGAAATGTAAATGTTTTTATTCATTTCATGAATAAAGGTGATGAGTTCGTGATATCAAATGGAAACATGGGATTTCCAACTGAAAACATACAAATGAGATTGTACAAATTCATTTAAAAAGTTGTAGGACTTGCCTTTGCACTTGCTTTGCAGTGTGTGTTTGTGTGTGGTACTGAGCTGTTGTTTGTGTATGTTCAGTGGGGGTCATGCAGTGTTGGAAGATGGCACTGATCTCGGGTACGTGGAGGACGGGACACCGTGTGGCCCTAATATGATGTGCCTGGACCATCGCTGTCTGCCAGTCACCACCTTCAACCTGTCCTCCTGTCCCGGGTCGTCCTCCTCTCACGTCTGCTCTGATCACGGGGTGAGCTGTTCATCTTACCCAAATCTAACATCCCAGTCACATCCTGTCTGTTTTGGGCTTGACTGCGTTTGCCTCATAGCATAGACTGGTACATTTTTCAAAAGTGCATTTGACTCATTCTCAGAGTCACTCTCTTATTTTTCTAAACCTGTAAGAATTTAATTGATCTTTGGATCACAAATAAAGATATATTTAATATTTTGTTAATATTACTGATTTTATTCAAAGTGTTGACTCTGTTCATGCTGTGACATAGATTAATATAACTACATCTTACATCCGTAATTCTCACTCAAACTTTGACTGTCCAGATAGATTTCCTATACTGTAGTAAGTGAGCCGAAGTATTTTTCCAGCGTTAGGTTTATCCAGACATTCTCTGCCTCTCTCTGTCTCAGACATGCAGTAATGAGGTGAAGTGTATCTGTGACGCAGACTACACTGGGAAGGACTGCAGTGTGTATGACCCCATTCCAGACCCCCAGCCTG
Source organism: Carassius gibelio (assembly GCF_023724105.1). Lineage (NCBI taxonomy): Eukaryota > Metazoa > Chordata > Actinopteri > Cypriniformes > Cyprinidae > Carassius > Carassius gibelio. The sequence goes on from NC_068382.1 coordinate 3,392,622, forward strand.
CAGATGGTCCTGAGAAGAATAAAGGTTCACAACACATTTAGTCACATGGGCGTCAGGTTGTAAGGTTCTTCATTTGTGTCAAACCGAATGTTACGACGACATATGATTGCCTCCTTCTCCAGAGAGCATGAGCCCACTGTTTGTGAAATATAGCTAAAACCAATTAATTAAATTAAAGGAAACACGAAGGAAACCAGGCTACACTAAAAACTAAAATTCAAAATAAAAGCACATGACAAAATAAAAGTTAAAAAATATGATTGTTTTTTTTTTCTCCGTCTATCAACAGGTCCAAGTGGTACAAACATTATCATTGGCTCCATAGCGGGAGCGATACTGCTGGCAGCTATAGTACTGGGAGGAACAGGCTGGGGCTTCAAGTAAGACAATTCCTGCAATAAAGAGCTCAAGTAGCCTTCAAGTAGCCTTCTGTTCTTATTTCAGTTGTAAAAGAGCACAACAGTGACTATCTGTCTATTTTTTTTTTAAGGGATGCTATTATTTTTTTTTTTCTAAAAATAAACCTTCTTAAATATGAGATTAGAAAGTAAATAAATTAAACTTGACCATGGAGTATCACATTTTAACATCTGCCACTAAACTGTAAGTGTCAATTGCAAAACGTAGGTCTCCGATAACCCTGATTAAATACATGATCAAGTACAGAACTACATAGAATACTGCTAACAATCTTAAAAGAAAACCGTGTTTATGTACGTCACTCTCAGAATCATAGCAAATGTAGCCTTTAAACGGTCCAGAATTATTTTTTGTGGGTCCAATAGAAGTATATTGCACCTGTGTGCTTATAATGTTAGTATTTTACATCAGAACAGTCAACCATCAATCTTGAAAAACAATGCATGGTTAGTTTTGCTCAACAATTTCAGATAGTTTGTTTCAATGTACTCATTCGGAATAATTAAATAAAAATAAAAGTTTCACCAGTTTTTTTTTTGTTTTGTTTTTTGCATCTTCACAATAATATCACTAATATGAAACGAATTAAAGCTTGAAAGTAGACACAACACATTCAAAGAGTGTAAGCACATATATTTACATTTTATTCATTTCGAACTTTATGTGAGTCTGGACATGAAATACTGATAAATGATAAATGATTTGAGACTAGTTATTATCGTTTTATTAGTAAATGGCTTTAAAGAAAGGGAAAGTGTTTTTTTGTTTTTTTTGTGATAGCTTTGCCGTATTATTTATAGGCTGCAGTAAATAATGTGTTTTCCTTATTTTTATTGGAAATGCATCACAGTTTCTAATGTGACATTTTCTTCTGCATAATTTAATCTCATTTGTTCTCTCTCTGTTTTGTTTCTTGAATACAGAAATATCAGAAGAGGAAGGTATGAGCTTGCACAACAAGACATGATGTGATGTCATACACCCATGTCCACCTAGCCCATATTGCACCAGCTGTTTTCACATTTTCGCCTGCCTATTTACATTCTCTGAGTTTTATTTTATTATTATTATTATTTTTTTTTTTTTAATGTTTGCAATACCTCAGTCACAGATTAATTTCAATACATCAATCAATACAACATCGCATTAGTTTCCACTGCATAGTTATAATGGACAATTAATTGGAATAAAATACAATATAACATTGGCATGTTTGGCTAAAGTATAGACATTTGTTGCTGTTAGTAACATTATATTAGAAAAATAATTTAGCATGACCAGTTTGTTTGGTATTCATTATATTCATAATGCTGTTATTTTGTCAACACTGTTAATATGCACTAACTGACTATGATTTTAAAACTTACAGGTGCATCTCATCTCAGTTTGAATGTCATGAAAAAGTTCCTTTATTTCAGTAATTCAACTCAAATTGTGAAACTTGTGTATTAAATAAATTCATTGCACACAGACTGAAGTAGTTTAAAGTCTCTAGTTCTTTTAATTGTGATGATTTTGGCTCACATTTAACAAAAACCCACCAATTCACCAAATCTCAACAAATTAGAATACTTCATAAGATCAATAATAATAAAAAAAAATTGTGAATTGTTGGCCTTCTGGAAAATGTTAATTTACTGTACATGTACTCAATACTTGGTAGGGGCTCCTTTTGCTTTAATTACTGCCTCAATTCGGCGCGGCATGGAGGGGATCAGTTTGAGGCACTGCTGAGGTGTTATGGAAGCCCATGTTTCTTTGACAGCGGCCTTCAGCTCATCTGCATTTTTTGGTCTCTTGTTTCTCTTTTTTCTCTTGACGATACCCCATTGATTCTCCATGGGGTTCGGGTCTGGTGAGTTTGTTGGCCAGTCAAGCACACCATGGTCATTTAACCAACTTTTGGTGCTTTTGGCAGTGTGGGGAGATACCAAATCCTGCTGGAAAATTAAATCAGCATCTTCAAAAAGCTGGTCACCCGAAGGAAGCATGAAGTGCTCAAAAATTTCTTGATAAACGGGTGCAGTGATTTTGGTTTTCAAAAAACACAATGGACCAACACCAGCAGATGACATTGCACCCCAAATCATCACAGACTGTGGAAACTTAACACTGGACTACAAGCAACTTGTGCTATGAGTTTCTCCACCCTTCCTCCAGAGTCTAGGACCTTGGTTTCCAAATGAAAAACAAAACTTGCTCTAATCTGAAAAGGAGACTTTGGACCACTGGGCAACAGCCCAATTCTTCTTCTCCTTAGCCCATCTAAGACACCTCCTTGACACGTCTGTGTGTGGTGGCTCTTGATGCCTTGACCCCAGCCTCAATCCATTCCTTGTGAAGTTCACTCAAATTCTGGAATCGATTTTGCTTGACATTCCTCATAAGGCTGTGGTTATCTTTGTTGGTTGTGCATCTTTTTCTTCCACACTTTTTCCTTCCACTCAACTTCCTGTTAACATGCTTGGATACAGCACTCGGTGAACAGCCAGCTTCTTTGGCAATTAATGTTTGTAGCTCCTTGCGAAGGGTGTCTATGATTGTCTTCTGGACAACTGTCAGATCAGCAGTCTTCCCCGTGATTGTGTAGCCTAGTGAACCAAACTGAGAGACTATTATGAAGGCTCAGGAAACCTTTGCAGGTGTTTTGAGTTAATTAGCTGATTGGCATGTCACCATATTCTAATTTGTTGAGATTTTTTAGTTTTTGTTAAATGTGAGCCAAAATCAGCAAAATTAAAAGAACCAAAGACTTAAACTTATTTAGTCTGTGTGCCTAAAATTGATCTAAAACACAAGTTTCAAAATTTGAGTTGAATTACTGAAATAAATGAACTTTTCCATGACATTATAATTTATTGAGATGTACCTGTATATCTTGAGATTTCCATTTCATGCATAATGAGGTTCAAGAATATAAAGCGAGAGATCTGAGACCATTCCTCAAAACAGAATCACTTCAGATCTTAAATATTCAGAGTTTCACGCTTGCGGACTCTCTTCTTCAGCTCTTCCTACCGGTTTTTATGTGGTTTGATACCGGGAACTACTGCATAGGCAGATCCTCAATGCTCTTACACGCTGATTATTAAACACGCACAGCAGCACACAAACATGCCAAATATAAACAAATCAAAGGATTGCAATTCATAAGAACTTTTTGTAGGCTAATTATATAAATGCCTGCATGTCATAATGGATAGTCATAGCATGTGTCAGAATTAGGCTATTTGCTCGCACACGAGCAACTCGGTTTCATCTCGGAGACACTTTTCTGTCTGTCTTGATGTTTGTCGAATTCCGCCGTGCAAATAGCAAATCCTTCATGGCATGAGCACAACTGGCTCTTAAAGGGAATGGAAGATGGGACTCTGGTTTGCACGTTACACCCAAAAAACAGCCATTACTCATTAAGAGAATAGGGACAACCCATTTAGACCATGCGCCCGTGGGCACCAAGTGATTTTCCATCATTAAAATAGCAAAAGTGGATTTGGACACGCCTTGAGTTGCAGCTGCGCCGTGCGCTTAACTCTTAGGGCCCTATTTTAAAGTTTTAAACACAAAGTGTAAAGTGCAGTTCATGACTTGCGATTAAAATGTGATTCTACAAAATAAAAAACATACAATATGAATTAATATACTTGAATTAGATCTTTATTCATGAGAATTTCTTGAGGTATCAATAATTGTGATCCACATTTTGGTGGGAATATTTTGTAATATTTAATAAATATTTCATCGATAAAGAGAAATGGCAAAAAATAAATAAATTTGACAGCCTGTTTTGCTCATATTTACCAATATGAGTGCAGAACATTACTAGCAATGTCTGCATCAATGTGTTAACTGTTCTATGCAATAATCTCAAACTATTTTTTGTCATTTTACTACCAGTTTTATAAAATACCAAGCCCTAAGACCTAAGTGTTTTATTTTCTCTAATTTGAAAGCTGCTCTTCACGCTACATTTATGGTTGCTAAAAAATTCTTTGAATAATACATTTGCATAAGAAATTTAACTGTTTGAGTGAATTTAAAATAATTTAATTAAAGTGGCAAGTCATTCCTTTTAAGCAGTGCATTTACTATTCCAGATCATATTGAACTAATAATTTTACATGTACATGAAATATTACACATTTCATCATTTTTCTTTCTTTAATAAAACCCTTGTATTTTAAATGACATTTTATTTTGTATAATTTAAATAATTTGTTTTTTCCAGTGTCCTCATCTTCACTTTCCATGTTGTTAGAAGCATTTATTATAATCCTTTTACAAAACTACTAAAATAAAACTGGTGAAATTATGATATCAAGTTCCAAAGATGAAGAAGTCTATTCATTATTTTGCAGAATAGGAATGACCCCTGCCATTTCAATCACATAACTGCTTCAGTTACTTCTTGATTAGAAGTTACTTGTATAGTCTTCATTTTGCAGGCAAATAAAAAATATAAACAATGCACAGTGAGTTGTATTATTTGACACATTGATTCTCCTCCTTTATTTTCCCTCTTTTCTGTGTCTATTCTTCAGATCTGGAGGGGGATAAAGCATGTCATCTGCTCTCCTGTGCTTCTGCACTGTGCTCTTTAAACTTTGAGGGAAACAGAAGAATCTACAGATGTCTTCCACTTTCTCACCAAACTCCAGTTTCACCCTGTTCTGTCTTTCTGACTTCCTGTTACTGCCTGTCACCTGTTGCCTAGAAGTACATCTCATGGTAACATTTTTAAACTGATTTAGATTTTACTGATGTTGGCTATTTGTAATGGGGTTTTCCCTTTAAACCCAGCACAGAAACTGAAAAAAGTCATCATTTAATCAACCTCATGTTATTTTGAACCCGTTTGACTTTCTTTATTTCATGGGGCATAAGAAGATATGTCGAGCAGAAAGTTCACATTGTTGAGCTCTGAAAAAAACTCTGAAGATTGTGTGCTAAATGCAGATACCTCTCTGCATATTCAGTTATGGCACCTTGACATGTTTCGCTTTTAGATAAACCAAGTCAGAATTTTCAGTTCCTTTTTTAGTATTAATTTTAATTTACTAATTGTGGTCCTAATCAGAGAGCTAACAAATTAATCCATATTTGTTTTGATGCTTAAGTATAATACTTTTAGCACTGAGAAGCCTAGACTTTTTAAGTACCCTCTGTTTCATGCAGATAGACAGATAGTCTTGTCTTCCCCAAACCGTTTGGATGAAATATTTCTGGATGTCCCGGTGGAAATCCCATAACAATGTATTGCCTTGCAGGGGAATGTCTGCTAACATTCCACGTTTACCTTCATTCTAGTCTAATATCTATAATCATGCTGCTTTTACTGTCATCTGTAATAGTTAAAAAAACATGCATAATCCTATGAATGTACTTTTACATAACAAAAAATAAGGCATTGCTCGTTTGTCTAATGTAGTTATACTTTTCATTGCTGAGTGAAGCAAAGCAAGGTAATTTTAGTAAAAAAAAAAAATTATTATGTAACATTTGTAAATCTTAAGCATAAATGGAACACCATTTGAATGCACTGAGCTGAGGATATATATATATATATATATATATATATATATATATATATATATATATATATATATATATATATATATATATATGGGGGTAAAACCACATACAAAAAATCCAATAGTCAGTCATATTTCCAAGCATTTTTATGCTACAATAATCTCATCCACTATTTAGCAAATTTTTCTCTATGATCTGCTGGCTGACGTCACAGTGCTATTGGACTTCATACTGACACATAATAAAGAGTTAGTTCACCCATATAGCAAAATTATGTAATTAATAACTTACCCTCATGTCGTTCCAAACCAGTAAGACCTCCATTTATCTTCGGAACACAGTTTAAGATATTTTAGATTTAGTCCGAGAGCTCTCAGTCCCTCCATTGAAGCTGTGTGTATGGTATACTGTCCATGTCCAGAAAGGTAAGAAAAACATCATCAAAGTAGTCCATGTGACATCAGAGGGTCAGTTAGAATTTTTTCAAGCATCGAAAATACATTTTGATCCAAAAATAGCAAAAACTACGACTTTATTCAGCATTGTCTTCTCTTCCGTGTCTGTTGTGTGAGAGAGTTCAAAACAAAGCAGTCATAATGACATAATTTTGCTATCTGGGTGAACTAACCTTTTAAATGTGGATCAAAAAATATTTACATAAAAACTATTGCATTTATTTTATTTTATTTTTGATAGTTATTGATATTGATATTTTTATTTAAAGTTTTGTTTTCCTATTTTATGGGCATGCAGTACTTATTTTTCGGACATTTCCAAATTAGATTTGTATTCAGAAATAAGCAAGGGATTTAAATTTTGAAAGGAAAAAGGTATATTTACTGGGTAATTTATGGTATCCTGTGCTTTTGGACGTCATAAAATGAGAAAATCAAATCATAAGGAGATGTTAAACATTTGAAATGATTTTGATGAAGTTTAGCCAAATGAATTGGTTACAAATTTTCATGATAGTCCACATTAGACATTCTACTAGCTATAAGTGACTTTGCAACTACAGTATGTCAACTTCCTCTCATTAGTGTATTAGTAGACTTCTAGGTTAGGGTTAAGGTTAGTAGAATAAGTTGACATTTACTTAAAGGGATACTACACCCCAAAATGAAAATTTTATCATTAATCACTTTCCCCCATGTCGTTCCAAACACCGTAAAACTTTGTTCATCTTTGGAACATAATTTAAGATATTTTTGATGAAAACTGGAGGCTTGTGACTGTCCCATTGATTTCCAAGTAAATTACATTGTCAAAGTCCAGAAATGTCTGAAAGACATCGTCAGAATAGTCCATCTGCCAGCAGTGGTTCAACCGTAATGTTATGACGCGATGAGAATACTGCTTGTAAGTGATGAAAACATAAATAACGACTTTATTCAACAAATTCCTTTGTCAACGGTCTCCTCTGACACCATTTTTGTTTTCTTTGCTAAAAAACTGTTTTCTCGTCGCTTCATAACATTACGGTTGAACCACTGATGGCAGATGGACTATTCTGACGATGCTTTTCATACCTTTCTGCATTTTGACAGTGTAACTAACTTGGCAGTCTGTGGGACTCCCGTTTTCATCCAAAATATCTTAAATTGTGTTCCGAAGACGAACAAAGTTTTACAGGTTTGGAACGACATGGGGTAAGTTATAAATGATAACATTTTCATTTTGGGGTGGAGTATCAATTTAAGTTACTTATAGTCAACATGTCTAAAATGTAGTGAAACTAATATGTTTAAACTAATAAATTGAAGCATTCATGAAACAAATGTCTGCCCCGTTAGGAACAAATGAACAACAGTTTAAAATATTTATCATTTTAATGTATGGGCATTGTGTATATCTTTAAAAAAAATCCAGATACCATTGTCCATTTGAAAGCATATCTGGCGCTAAATTATTAAAATGTATTGTTCAGCATTTTAAGACAGTAAGGTCATGCTCTTTATTGGAGACACAAAATGCACCAAATACCAAGAATGACCCTACTCATAAACCATAATCACTAGAAACGACATATCAGCTCTCTGCTGTTTATTGATCCTTGTGCACAGCCAGCAGAAGACAAGACACTCACTGAATGACTTTGGTGAAGTTCAAGGCACAGAGGCAGCATTTCATTTACACACAGAACATTATGTGATCTTCTGATTGATTCAATTAGAAATGTAGTTATATATATATATATATATATATATATATATATATATAAAACAACATTCTTGAATTTTTGACACCTAAGCTAACCTGCAGTCTCTTCTTGATAACTTTAGCTCTTTATTTCCAAGGCGTAATGGAGACCTCTTTATGCTGTTGTATAAATAAACTATACTGAATAAGGTTTAATAGCTGAGGCTAGCCAGAGCATATTTGATTAAGTCTAATATACCTTTTTATAGAATTACTTCCTTTAATTACAACTTTCAAACTTTTCAACTTTTAAAAAGGAGTAAAAGTACTGTACAAGAGGAATTAGCCAGTAACTGAAATAGAGTGAGTGGTACACAGTGGATACTTGGTTTAACAGTGATCTGAGTTTGGGAAAAATCTTCTGAGATTTAAAATGATCAACAGGAATGTGTGTGCTTTTTTCATACAAACAGTGCAGATGGCCACATGTTTGGAAATATTGTCTCATCACAATTATTTTCACAAGTTTCTATGGAACCTTTGCTTTTAGCAGATTCAAGTAACGATAAATTAGCAATATTTGTTCAGTTCAAAATCATGTTTTCTTGTGCCTTCAAAAACTTCAGCGGAGTTACATTCACCAATGATCGGCCTGTTCCAATGGTTAGTTTACTGGTGAAGTGCTCATGCATAATGTTATGAATTACAGCCAAAAATGGGATCTATTAGCAAAATTAAAATGAAAGACTTTGGGCCACACACGTATCGCACACACAGAGTATATATATATATATATATATATATATATATATATATATATATATATATATATATATATATATATATACATACACACACACACACACACACACACACGTATATATATATATATATATATATATATATATATATATATACACACACACACACACACACACATATATATACATATACATACATATACATATACACATATACATACATAGTAAATATATAGAACTCTTTCCTAAAATATGTACAATATGGTCATGTATTCTTTGCTAATGTAAATATAATGAATTCTTTAAAAACATGATCACACATCTACACCAAATATAGAGCATGTGCAAGATTCCAAAGAATGACACACATTCTCACTGGGTGATTTTTTTTCTTTTCTTTTCGTCGTCTTGCAATATGAATGGGACATTTTTTAATGCAGTCCAACATACATCATCTTGAGCCCCGTTTTCAGCCAATTGATAGTTTGGTTTGCATGTGTTTCTGGGCCACTGTACCTCTTCTGTTACCAAACCATCAACTTGATAGATGCTGAGAGGAATATTAAGGACAATCTATTAACGTAGCTGATGCCGTGTTTCAAATGTATTGCCTTCAGTTACATTCCAACGTTTCATTCCAATCACTGTGTATTTCATTCACTGAGTTCCAGTGTTTTAGCAATTTTCTCCTTCGGTGTGAATTTTAAACTCTAGGTTTCTATGTCTAAAGAGTTATTCTGGAGATATTATACTTCATAGTAATTTTCAGTCTGTTTGACTGTTAGATTGAATGGTAGATCTGAATAATCAGGTTCAGCTAAAGCTCACTGCAAACAAGAATTTTCCTCAATGATGCAACACTATCTTAGTGGTTTGTGATGAACATCTCATTAACATCGATTAGCACTGTGTTAGGGAAAAAAACCATTCCTAAAAAAAAATGTAACCGTAGTTTTCTTCACAACTTGCTTGATGATTTGTTATATTACAATGAACAGACTGCCAGCAAATCAAAGCTCGTTTTTGAAAAAATGTTTCTGTCTCTGATGTTTCAGAAGAGAATTCTCAGAATGTATCGGCTGTAACAGACCAGAACAATGTTTATTTTATGTATTATTGTCTGTATGCAAAGGTCTAAATCTATTTGTAACAGAAAAAACAAATGTACTAGACAACATTTCACAAATGCAAGTATCTACTGTGTATCGACATGTAGTTATAAAACTTCAAGAGTAGCAATGTTTTATTGTATATTTGTGTATAACAACTGCCATAAAAACATGAGGATTCCTGGAGAAATGTCTTCCGGGGTGTGAGACTTTGTTGTAAATATTATAATAGCTTACCTGAGAGGTAGACACATCATTGATTCCGTCTCTTCTCTCAATTGCCATCTAAAAATAGATTCTACTCAGCATGCGTGAGTGAAATGTCGAAAACAAGTCATTTCTGTTCTTGTTCTCAGAGATGAGATGCAATGGAATTTTTTTTTATCTTAAAAAAAAATATGTTGACAAGACACTTGCAAGTTATTAAGCTTAAATAAATACAAACTTGAACATTTCTTGCATTGTTTTTAACAAACTATTTTAAGTATATGGAAAAAGACACCTTTCTTTAGGCCCACTTTTTACTGATCATTATCTTAGACACCAACTTTCAGGGGAAATGTTTTTAAATAAGAACCAAAAAGTGTTGTCGGAAGTAATGCGATGTGGTGCAGGTGCTGACTGTAATTAGGCTTTAAAACTTAGAAAAGTTGTGTTCACTGTGTCCACATGATGAACAAAAACCTGCAAGAATCAGGAACTTCTGTTGGTTCAAAAGCCAATGGAAAAATCCTATTGGTATTTTGTTGAGGGAACCACAGTGATGTGTTCTGGGGTTAGCCTACAAAAATACATAATCACTGAAGTGAGTGCTCTTGTGGGAATGTTTTAATAGGTTTTCCATAGTATTTCAAATGATGACACACATTAATCTGTGATGTTGTCTCAACTGGTCCTTAAACACTATATATACTCTCAGAATTTTTTTTTTTTTAATATATACAAAAGTTGTCACTGGGGCGGTACCTTTTCAGAAGGCACACCATTGTTCCCTAAAGAGTCCATATTGGTACCTTAAAGGTACATTTTGGTACCTAAAGTGTACATATTAGTACCTAAAAGGTACAAAAGTGTACCTTTTTAATAAGGTACCACCCCAGTGACAGCTTTTGTACCTTTTTTTCTGAGAGTGATAAAGCATTCAGTTATATAAGCAATTTCACCACACCATCAACTCGAGAACTGTTCAGTGACGTTGGTACAGTTGGACAGGAAATACTGGATAAAGACAAATCTTCTAGTTTGAAGGTTCACAACCTCGACCTCTTTAAAAAAAAAAAAAAAAAAGGAAAAATTTCACAAACTGAAAAATGTCATGTTCAGGCTGGAGAGGAAGCATTTCTAAAGAAATTAATTATTTATAATTTCAGTATGCAAGTGTATTTTATTCAAACCTGGTTAATCTCTCAATATATTTACAGACATCAGTGTTACATTTAACAGAGGAATTAGATGACATAGAAATGTACAAAACGGATGTCCAAAAAACAAAGAATTTTACATTAAAGGCATTTCGCAATGTGAAAAGTGCTTTTCAGGATAAAACACTGCATGTCAAGATGAAATATTTGCACATGTTTCATGATAGAGTTCAGATTACACAATCCAGAGATATTTCAAATTCAAATATACAAAAAATGCCAAAATAAATAACCCTGATAAAGTGTTTACCAATTTATACTAAATATAGATTTAAGCATCCAAATGGACCATTACACCTAGAAATTACTCAGTTTCTGTAGTATCATTTTAGTGTCACATTCTGGAATATCAATTTTAGACCTTTTTCTAGATTATAAAGTCGCTTATAGGAAATTCCAAAATATTCAGAATATTTGATAAATGTGAAATGTTTGAGATTCATAAAGCTCATGAAATATCAATGATGTCATTTAGCATCTGCTTGTCATTGAGTCTATACATCCTAACATATCTAGAACATCTTCACACAAACAGTTTACAAAGTTCATTAAATAAATAATACAAAAAGATCATGAAATCACTAAAAGAAAACTCTTTGGAACTGCATTTAGGAAACTTTTTGAAATTTTTAAGACTGGAGCATCAAAACAAGGAATAGGTAATCGGGGGGGGGGGGGGGTTACACCTACAACACTTTGCATGTGCATTCATGGAAAATAAAAATTCAATTATTCACACAAAATAATGTAACACTACAGTATTAAACTTAAGCCTGAAAGTGCTAAAGCTTCTCATATTTTTGACAGTCATTACAAAAATAGTGTTTCCATCACTCATCCGATTTAAATCTCACTGAATTTTGAGCACAGCCTGCACTAACTAACTAAATAGCTTAACCCGTGTCTTACACTAACTTCAAATAAACTGTTAGCATCCTGTGGTCCTTGTACATTTGTGTCAATTCCTTTTTTCTTTTTAAACCAGAAATAATAATGGTTTTAACACGTGCAGAGAGAAACTCAAATTCTTGCTTCATTGAAAATCATAGAAATGATAAATCATTTTAATTCTAGCATGCCTTACAGCAGATATACAGGTGAAATAAAGAATCAATTTACCATGGACTGTAACCTACTTTTTTCATCGAGAAACGTTTGCCGCCAATACACTGACTCATTTATATGAGGCATTTGTATTTTTATGTTGCAGATATAGTTTCTCAAAAATATCTAGATTATTTTGCATGCCTGAGATCATTAAACATTAATTACATGTATATTTCTTTGCAATTTATTTGAGGAGAGATGATATTAGATTTTTTTTTCCCTCTTTTATTAATATAAAAACATTAAAATGTATATATTTCTTTATTTGACCATTTCTAAAAAATACCTCTACATAGTCTATAAAATAAAGATGCATATCTGTCCTTTGGGAATTAGTTTTTTTTTTTTTTTCTTTCCTTTTCCTTGTTAAAAAAGGAAAAAGGAATAGATGGAATAATGGGACAATGGTGTAAGGTTATCATTTGATCGTGGCAGCAATTTAGTCAGTTGCTATGTGTACCTTGAAAAAAATGGAAAAACCATTATTCACATTTTCGACCCTCTTGAAACAAACAAAAAATCTCATAGGCCAGTTTAAAAAAAAAAAAAAATTCCATCACACTTTGTTCCAATCGAAAATCCACTAAAACCAAACTGATGAAAGTTTTTTGGTTACACACTGTATTTTTTTGTGGGGGAAAAATGGGTATTCAAAAAAATTTTTATTCAGCTTGATTTTTTCTTTTTTCTTCAATTGGTATAAAAAAAAAAAAAAAAAACCTTTTCAAGCTTGAATATTTCATTTGCATATTGTGGCAGCACTAAAATACTCATTTCTTCTTGGCATCGCCCTACAAATAAGTTTAGAAAAAATAATGAAAACGAAGTGAAAAGTAACTTTACGTGGACAGGAGGGTAACAGAATACATTAAATGTACAGTTTACAATTTGAAATGTGTCTAAGTGCACTACGTTCTTCTGTAATCTTTTGATAATCAGAATACAGCTGCAGCATAAAAAAAAGTAAAAGATTCATATGTAAAACAGAGTGTTAGATATAATCCTGGGAGTATTAAGAGTTACAAATGATATTTTGGAATATATATCTTACGAACAAACAAAAATCAAAAAATCATCTTGAATTCTTATTTTCCTTTTTTTTTTTTTTTTTAAACATGTTTTGAAATTATTTGAATTTTTAACATTTTTAACCAAACTGCCAGAAGGTATTCAGACCAAAAAATATACATTTATTTTTCAGTTTGGTTTTATTGCATCTATTTCATGCAATTACAACCAAGTGTGATGAATTAAAAATAAAAATGTGAGAAAATTCAGCAAAGTGTTTTGTTTTTTTCTATGTTCAAGAGAAGGTTTGAAGAAAAACATTATGATCAAATAAATTATAACAACAGAAAACAAACATATGATTTCTTTACATTTAAAATTAGCTTAAGTTTAATCTCAAGGCAATAAACAATGCAGACAGATGCTGGGATACGAGGGTGTTGAAAGCAGTAATAATGATCAAATAGTGCAACCAGCGGTGAATGAAAAACTAGAGCAAGTGTGCTAGTTGTAAGATTGCAGCAGAACTGTTAAAAAAAAAAAACAATTTTATTTTGATCAGTGCAATTCAAATGTGCTTTTTTGTGCTCAGATTACTTTTATATGTATTTATATATCTATAAAAGTTGTGAAGATTGTTGAAAGTTTGGTCAAGTAAAGTGCTCAGTGTCAGTTTTTTTTCTTTCTCTATGTATTGAACAACTGAATCAATACTTTGAAACTTTAATGACCATACCAACTAATTAAAATAAAATGATGAGCTTAAAAGATTGAAATACTACAATAAAGCAATAAATCCATGAAACGGTCACCTTTTTTTCCTGATTTCTTGTGTTATACATTGTATATCCATGTAAATTCATCAAATGTTCTGGTACTTTCATTCACATTAGTGTTGAAAATGTCAGTTACCTCAGTCTGTGTGCCAGAAAAAAAAAGTGTGACTTGGACATAAAACTAATTTCCACGTACCTGCCTCATAATTCTAGTCTGTCCACGTGTTCTAGTAAACGAGAACTGCACAATCATCTGAAACCAAACACGTTCATCCGCTGCTTTCTACATGAGTCCACAGCATGGCTCTTTTGTATTAGCGGTGTCTTCTTCTGGTGCTCGCAGCTTCAGTAGAGGTGGATCTCCACTAGCATGGGTGAAGTAGACCTCACTGGGGGACACATCCTGTTGCACTGATTCAGGAGGCTCCAGTGGTCCCTGGGGTCCTTCAGGGATGACCACATCTTGAGGGTCTGCAGACAGAGGTAAAGCAGGTGCTGGATGTTTCTGCAGTTTAGCTGCTGCTCTCTGTCGTTTGAGATCTGCGAGCGTGTGGTGAGATCTTTCTCTGCTCATGTCGTCCCCGCCAGCAGCAGTCGAAGCTGGAGTGAGCTGATAGGAGGCACTGCGATCCATGCGACCCCCGCCTTGGAGTTCTCCTGGAAGCGAGGAAGAAAATGAAGCTGTGCTGCCGTTCCCCAAAACTTGAGCTCCATTTTCCACCTGGCCGACCTCTAATGGAGGAACAGGGGTTGCATTAGAGCCAGACACCTAAACCAAAGGAGGGACAAGTACAAGAAAATTCACCAGGGATGGCTACATCTGTATATTTTACGTCACAAACACATGATTGAATGCTCTCAACATAAAAAGATCAGTTTGCACTTTAAATGATCATTCTATTCTTTGCTAAATCTTTGAAAAATACTGCTCTTCAAGTATTTTAACATATGCAAACTGATCCATGATCCCTGGTATGCGATAAATAGGCCCAACACCATAGTAGGAGAAACATGCCCATATCATGATGCTTGCACCTCCATGCTTCACTGTCTTCACTGTGTACTGTGGCTTGAATTCAGAGTTTGGGGGTCGTCTCACAAACTGTCTGTGGCCCTTGGACCCAAAAACAACAATTTTACTCTCATCAGTCCACAAAATGTTCCTCCATTTTTCTTTAGGCCAGTTGATGTGTTCTTTGGCAAATTGTAACCTCTTCTGAGTTTTTTTTTAACAGGGACTTTGCGGGGGATTCTTGAAAATAGATTAGCTTCACACAGACGTCTTCTTACTGTCACAGTACTTACACGTAACTCCAGACTGTCTTTGATCATCCTGGAGTTGATCACTGGCTGATGATTGCGCAGTGCTTATTCCATTCATTCATGCATCATTTCCTAGTCTATAAGGTTTAAATCATTGCCTTTTAAATATACACAAATAGTCGAACACGTATGATGTATTATTTTAGTTGATCTTATTCTTGCCAAGCTCTGATTTCTGAGAGATGCACAGAGAGGCAACAGCAATGCAGTGTTTGATATGCGCTCTTTTCATTCATAAAGTTTACATTCATTCACTTCACACACTTATTGCGTGACTTTAGGAGGTTTGTGTAAAATATTGCGTTGATCCCCTGGCTCACCTGTTACCTAGCAAACACCAGAATGTCCTGCAGCCTCAGCCGAATATTAGGGCAGAATTATTCGTTATCAGTTATTCGTTTTTGAAGCCATTATCCGTGCCTTTCCGAATAACGTATTCAGCTTCGGGCACACCCCTAATATATATAGCATTTTTTTTACTATAATATCCCTACTCATAATAGAGAAACTGAGTATATTCATTTATTGAAATCTTTTCTTAAGACCTATTTTTTGGGGATTGCCTTTACTTTCTTTTAATCTTTTTCTATGCATGTTTACGTTTATTTTAATGTTCCTCTGTTTTGTGTATAAGCACCTTAAGACATTTGCCATAAAGGCTTTTCATTAAATTAGATGTATTATTATTACTACTATTATGCTGCTGCTTGGTGTCACTAGGGGTGCAGAAAATACACAACACAGCTTCAAGGGAAAAAAAAGGAAAATATCTCATTTTTGTTTCCAACCTGAAATATATCAGAAGTTTTCAAACGCTGAATGGAATTTCTCACCAGTGCAGCATGCAGGTTCAGTTCAGCATCAGTCTGTCTGTCTTCATCATCATCCAGGGCATCTGTCTGTCTTCCTCTCTCCTGCCACACTTTGGCTTCCTTCTGATGCTCTCGGCGATACAGACTGCTGCGCTCATTCACACTGGTGCGCCTCACTACTTTACTGTAATCACAAACCACACAAAGAAGAGGATTATTTGATATTAACACAGTTGAATGTATATTAAGATCACAATTGCCATGATTAATACAATTATCCACCCAGAAAAAATGACAATTACAGCAGTCTAGTGTAAACATTACTGCAAGTGAGCAAAGCGCTGATCTCTAGCATTGTATTTATGAGCAAACATATTTCAATATATTCACAATCTTTCGTGAGTGTTTTATTATATTACAGTGGTGTTATGTACATGGGTCACAGATCCTCCCAAAAATAAAATTAAACAGGACACATTATAAACTATGGGAAAAATATAAATACATTTAAAGCTTGAAAACTCCCTTTTTTTTTTCTTTGGCCCACATATTTGCACCAGAAGCTCAAAGCAAATGAAACACACAAATCTGTGTTTTTTTACCTCATAGTTTGTGTTGTTGCACTGTATGCATACTTTTTGAGTATTAAAAAGTATTTTGTACAATGTTTTTGGCTTTTGTGCCGTATATTACATGCTTCAAACTACACCTCATATCAATTACAAAAAACGATCAATTATTTTCTGTAGCAACAACTCTTCATCAGCACTCACCCTCGGCTGCCCGTGCTGGACACTCGTCTCTGCAGTGTGTTTTTGTGTTTGTCCTGACCCTTCATGATGGCATCGTGTTTGTGTTTCAGCTCCATCATTTTGGTGCGGACCTCCTCATCAGTGCACACATCTACAAAATAACAAAAGTATTGTAAAGCCTCCAGGCAAGTCACTCCTGATCAAACCTTTGGAATGTGTCATACCCAGAGGCGTCTCATCCAGCTCAGACTTGGCGTTTAAATTTGCACCATTAGCTACCAGCAGCTCCACCATCTGGATCTAAATGTAAACAAAGACAAAATCTACATTCATTATGCTATTAAAGTTCATATGTTTTTGCCAACTTTATGAATTAAAGTCCATTACATGTTTACTATTACTAGGAGTACAATTTATTACTTACTAAATAGGAAGGTGGGACAGGACATTAATAAATAAATTATTAATAAGAACTTTCCATTCTCTCATTCTATTTTATTAAACAAAACAAAACTTTTTTTTTTTTTTTAATTGATGAGAAATATTTATTTCTAAGGGGCATCCCCTTTAGCCATAAACATTTCTCATACAATTTCCAAGATTAAAAAAAAATGTAGGATGGGTAAAAAATTTTATTTCTGAGATTTATTTTTAATGTTATTACAGAATATATACTTAAAGGAATTTAAACAGCATTTGTTATTTTCACCTATTGAAGTATCTATGTGAGTTTTTTTTACCTAGCATTACAGTATAAGGTATGTATATATCCATCTGTACAACATACATCAGTTTAACACATTTTATGTCCATGAGCAGTTCAGGAACACCATCAATGAAGGTGGCAGCTAATGTGCTGCACAAAAATATTAGCAATAGGTTCCTGTGGTTCAGTGGTAGAGCACTGCGTTAGCAGCGCGGAAGGTTGTGGGTTTGATTCCCAGGTGAACCCATACAGGTAAATAAATTTACGGCCTAAATATGCACTGTAAGTTGCTTTGGATAAAAGCGTCTGCTTAATGCATAATTGTAAATGTAAAGCACTTCATATAAATTGCTTCCACGCTCAGTAACTTCTTACTGCTATCGCTTGTTCTGTGGTCTTAACCATCTTTCAAAATTTCTATGAAGAAACAGCCTACAATATAACTTAAAAATCCCTATGTAACTGCACAACTGAAGTTGTGACCAATATGATATTTATATTTTTGAGTTTCAAAAACATGTAAAACAAGACCAGTAACATGCATTAAGAAAATAAATGTGACAAATGTAGTTTTCATGCACTAAACCCTGATGTTTCTCCATAATCACCTGTCCCCAGCAGGCAGCAGCATGAAGCGGCGTCCACCCGTCAGCATCTCTGTCGTTAGGAGATATTCTGTGCTCCAGCAACAGCTCCCCAACCGACATGTATCCATTAGCAGCTGCTATGTGCAGCTACACAGAGAACACACAAGATATTTAGTTTTTGTAACATTCTAAATGATCGTCCCATCCACCTGCACTGCTGAGTCTTACCAGAGAGGCCCCCTGCTCGTCCTTCACATTCAGATCAGCTCCGCTCGCAACCAGCTCTTGAATGTCAGACAACATTGCTCTCTCCTTGGCTCCGCGACATTCATCAATTCTATCTTGAGTAATCCCTAAATACAAACATATAGATACTAGCAAGAGAATCACTGTATAAATGTACTGCAAACGGCAAATAATCTTTAAAAATGATTTAAAACTGCTATTGAAGCAGTTGACATAGAAAGTCATCATTTAGCGGGGTCTGTTCTCTTATACTTTCAAGAAGCAAGTGTTGAACAGTACAATCAGATTTCATTTTTAATCTGTAACATATTGGGACCATAATAATTTTTTCTTAAAATACCTGTAAGTAACCCATTACAAAAACAACTTTTGATGTGTCAAACTACTAATTTGCTGTGTAGATTTGTATATATTTCTGGTAACACTATACAATAAGGTTTATGAGTTAATATTTGCTAACTTCTTTAGTCAACATGTACTAAGAATGAACAATAATTCTACAGCATTTATTAATCTTAGTCAGAGGTGTAAAAAGTACTCAAAATCTTTACTCAAGTGAAAGTACAAGTACTCAGTGAATATTTTACTCAATTAAAAGTACAAGTACCTGGTCAAAATTATACTTGAGTAAAAGTAAAAAAAAGTACAACAATAAATTGTACTCAAGTATTAAAAAAGTAGAAGTACTTTTTTTTTGACAGACATACAGAAGAATGGTTAAAGGGAGAGAACGAAAAAAATGCTATGGCACAAGTTAAACATGTATATTTAGTTCAACAACAACTAAAATGAAACCCAGCGGAACACCAATTTCCATTTCCACCCTCATGCCATCCTATATGCCTTTCATTTATCAGATGAACACAAGCTAAGAGTTTTAGAAAAAAAAATCTTTCTCTTTATATAATGCAAGTGTTCTTCAAAAACTATACACAGAGAATATGACAGTAACTCATGCAACACTCTTCTTAAGTGAAACGATGTTTACGTAAGAAAAATATTTTAATATTGACACTTTGTGTGCTTTCTGAAGTGGTCCTGTCCCCTTGCATTATATGGACAAAAAATCTTAGCTTGTGTTCATGTGAAGAAAGAAAGTCATAAACATCTGGGATTACAGTAAATGGTGAGAGAATTTTCATTTTTGGGTGAGCTATCCCTTCGAAGAGCAAGATGTGATGGAGAGGCTAGAAATATATTCCAGACTGAATACAGGAATGTATTTAAATAATGAGAAGAGTCATAGAATTAAAACATACAACGTTTGTTTTCTTCATAACTCCAAAAAGTCTTTAGTTTTATTATATTCATAAGAGAAAGATAGTCTGTACCTATTTTTCCCAGAAAAACACGACCGGCTGGAGGCGTGACGTGTGGGCGGAGCTAAAGAATCACGAGCGCCAGTAGGCTTTTGAGTTGAGAGCGTTTGGAAGCTGTGACATTACCGTGAGGAAAAAAACATCCAAAACAAACCATGGCTAACAGTCAGATTCAGCGTATATTTATGGTCCAGAATCAGATCCAGAGGCTGAAATTTAACAAGAGCAGCAGCAACAACGTCTCTATGTGGTATGTACTGAAACTGTATATATTTGCTTAGCGGGTTTGGAAAATGACTAAGTTCCACTTTGTCGTCTTTTTTTTTTTTTTTTTTTTTTTTTTAAGCTGTACATGTGGAAAGTGCAGTTTGATGACAACATCGCATGTTGTTTACTTGATGTGCTTACGCGCCGATAGCTAAGTGAACAACACAGAGATATTTGAAGCAGATTTACTCACCGCATCCAACACACGATCGTGACCCTTTTTCGTTGGGATTGCATCATCCTTAAGAAATAAACGATGTGCAAATCCGTCGTCAAACTGGGCCTTGTTTGTAAAACAAGCATCTTCGAAATGCAGGGAACAAACACAAACACTTGCACAACTCCGTTAATACTCTGTAAAAATAAACTCCATCCACTGGTCCCTTAATGCTGTTTTTTTTTGGTAATCTGTGCAGGGTTGTCTTGCCCTGGCAACCAAAAACACACTCCTTTTGTGACATTTCGCGACGCTCTCGCTCTGATCAGTGAACGTCTGTTGTGCTCTCAGTACTCTGCTATACGGGAGCGCGCGCTCTTCCGGGAGAAGTGCCCTCAGGACCCATATAAGGAAATTCCGCTCCATCTAACGTCACACAGAGCCATACTCGAAAAAACTTTACGAAACTTGTGACAAACCGGAAGGAGTATTTTTGGAACAGAAATACTCCTTCAAACGTACAACTTAATTTTTGAAACTTTGTCCATGTTTAGCATGGGAATCCAACTCTTTAACAGTGTAAAAAACTCAGTATGAATGAAATAGCATTTCACCCCCCCTTTAATGACATTTCAACATTTACTAATGTTTTATTCAAATTAAAAGATGTGCTTGTTAACAATAGTTGAACTAACTATGAACTAACAATGAATGACTGCATTTTCATGAACTAATAATGTAATAAATGTATTGTTCATTGTTTGTTCATGTTAGTTAATACATTACCTAATGGAACCTTATTGTAATGTGTTACCATATTTCTTTTTTTTATTTGTAGATTTTTTTGTATATATTTCTAGGATATACTATTTCTACATAAATAGATATACATATACATAACATTTGTTATACAGTCTCGCTTATCAGTCAGAAATCAGTCAGGATTGCAATGAATTTAGGTAGGTGGCAACATGAAAAAGTGAGAAGCCCTGCTCTAGAGAAATAACCTGCTATACTAACATGCTCTTTAAAAGCATATATAACACAAAAGAATCGCATGAATTACTGTCCATAAAAGAATGAGTTACTGTTTTTCAAGAGAATTGTAATAATGTATCTTTTAAACATAACGTTCCTCAGCACTGGTCATAAGAGGTTTGATTTAGCTCAATATTAGGTATATTAAAGCAACCCTCACCCTGCTCTGCCATGATCATCTCTATGAGCTCAAGTGTAGCCTCGTCTTCACACAGATCATACGGCATGTTTCCATCTGCATTCACCGCCAACAGATCTGCACCCCTGGACACATGAACACAGACAGTCTGTATCACAGGATATATATATATATACACACATATATCAGTCCCTCCAGAAAAACGCGGATTTTTTTTGTGATTGTTGCGGGCAAAAATATGCAGGATATGCAGGATATTTTTGCAATTTTATGCGATGAAATAGCGTGAACTTGCAAAAACTGCGGTTTGATGAAAAAGAGAAAAAAAGGTGATTCCTCCAACACCTTTTTCTCACTAGGCTACTACCTTACTGTAAAGAGTAATTTCTTATTACTTCCTATGATAAGTGAGCATACTAAATCACACAATATTTAAGTTGCAATCTCTTACTGCAACGTAAATTATTTTACATACTACTAATATAATTACAACTGTAAGTTTTTGGTACTGTTCTGTAACAAAAAAGTGCAATCTTACAACTGTAAAGTTGCATCAACTTCTGAATGAAACTCCAACAGTGTTAGTAGCCTAGTGAGAAAGGGGGTGTTGGGAGAATCACCTTTTTTTCTCTATTTCATCAAACCGCAGTTTTGCAAGTTCTCGCAGTATAATTTGGCTCCACTGTCATGTAACAAATCGGGAAACTGCTTTGCGCTTATTTTTGTTGGCAAATAAGAATGATTTGCACGCTTCAAGTTTCTCACCGCGGGGTTTGCAGATGATATTCACGTCACGTAATTACGTCACTTCATAAGGTTCCCATGGCAATAGGGGGAAAATGGCGCTTTACTTGTGTGAAGTAAACGCAACATTTTTCAACTTTCTGCTAATATATATGTGAGGTTTTTGCAACAAAAATACAGGGATTATGAAATCATGCTAGCCCCGCATATTTTGCTTTCTGAAATCGGCAATTTATGCGGCAAAAGAGCGGCGTATTTGAAAAAATGCGACCCCGCATAAATATGCAGCCTTTGGCTGATTATGCATTAAATCAGGTGATCGCATAATCGCATTTTTCTGGAGGGACTGATATATACAAGAATAAATGTTTTGTATTACAAAGCAGTAAAAATGATAAATTGAGACTCACGCTTCTATCAGCAGCTGGACGAGGTCAGTGTGTCCACAGGTGGCTGCCGCATGTAGTGGGGTCCACAGCTCACTGTCACACGCATTCACATTTGCACCCGCGTCCAGAAGACAGCGTGATATATCCAAAAAATCATCTATGCAGCTCTACAAAGAAACTCAATAGTGAATTACTTTCTGTGGAAAACATGATTTAAGAGTAAGGATGTGATAAGATGCTCAACTAATTGAAAGGACATCCAACAACTAATTGTCTAGTGTAGTGGTCTATCGATATATCACCATTTAGCCACCTTAGGGAGCATTTTTATTTTTGTCGTTTTTCTATGTGGCTGGTAAGACTTACTACACTTCAAAGACTGAACATTATGATTTTGTGTATTTAAGTTTATAAGATGAAAACAATTTAAAATCAGCTGTTGTGTGTGTGTGTTGTTTTTGTTGATGAGCATGTACCTGATGAAGTGCAGTGAGCCCGTCCTCGTTGAACAAGTCTGGACTGACTCCATTATTGAGCAACTCTCGTACTGCCAACAGACACAGATGCTCTTAGGTCACCAAAAGTACAAACATTGTGGAAAATGTATGACATTACCGGCCCTAAAAAAAAACGGCCTTTTTTTTTTTTTTTGCCTAAATATCAACCTCTGTTTCTGTTAAATCCCACTGGATTTTATTTTCTAATTGTTGTTTATTTTTGTTGATGTTATCTTGATTTCCAGAGTAAAACGCTAACATGTCCAAACACACCGCACAATTTGCATTTGCATTTGCATACAAGTCTTAAAGGTAGAGTACCAAAACATTTTTTTGAGTAAGAGACGAGTATACAGCAGTCAAGAAAAACTAAATTATAACTGCTTTTAAATGTCACATTAATGGATAAAGATCTAGCATGATTTATAATACATTTTTTACATTTTAAAAAACTGAAGTTTTAACAAGGGTGTTTGAAATTACAAATCATTGTAATTAGTGAAACAAATGTGCAATATTGTTAGTCTCTTACCCTCTTCTATGTCATTCCTGGCTGCAGCCTCCATTAATGTCACACTAGTGCTGAAGGTCACCCTTTTGCTTTTCTTCACCCCATCTCCCTTGTGGTTGCCCTTTTGACTACTGGCACTGTCCTTCTCCATCTGAGCCCAGCCTTTCAGCTGCTGTGCCCGTCTCTTCTGTGCATGCTTCAGGCGCTCGGTGGCTGAGAGACGTCCGTTAGTTGCCATTTCTGTTAGCAGCTCGGCATGCTCTGCCATAACCTTCAAGTCAAGACACTCAACTCCTTCACAATCCCTTCTGACTGTGGCTTCTGCTATCTCCTATCATAGGCATTCGACTCTCTTACACTTGCAGTTCTGACATCCAAACGTCTGATGAGAGCAGCATACAAACTCGAGATCCAATAGGATAATGTAGAGATGCAGATGAAAGCCAATGACGAATCATATTTTTAATAACTTTTCCTATTTGGACCAGGAGAACAGGTTCTGCAAAGAAAGAACGAAAAAAAAAACTGTTTAAGTTCTAGTTTTCAATGAACACAGAAAGCTCATTATGCAAGAATAGTACAAGGCCCATTTCAACTTGCTAAACCTGTCACTGCCAATTATATAGCAAGTCACACCCACACCTGCGGGTGTCGCTGTTGGACAGTGTTATTCCTGCTTCCTGCTTGCCTTGCTGATATTTTGTGATTGTAGCTCCATGTAGCTTTGTTTTTCTGTAGAATCTTACTATCACTCTCTGTTGTTTAAAGTGATAAAATATAACTTAATTCCCACCATATTTCTGATATTATATATTAATTTAATCTGATTAATTTGATCGTTTGCTTTTATTCTTAATCCGCTAGCGCAGTGCACCTGCATCACGTTAGCGTTCGTTAGCTTGTCATTAGCATTTCCATTCGTGCCTATTGCCGTTTTCTTTTCTTTTTCTTTTCTCCTCTCCTCTCTCTCGTTACTTTCTCACTCTGGTTTTTCACAAGTTCATCAAACAACTGTTTTAATAATCTTTCATCATGCACGGTGAGTTTTGGCTTCTCCTGCTATTGTTATTTGCACCACTTGCCACATGTATAGTTTATCTCTCTTTGTAAATACAGTAAGATTGTTATTCATGCCGGCACTAATGATGATAATGACTTCGCCAGGATTTCGGAGATCACTAAAAATAACATTAAAGAGGTGTGTGAACTTGCAAGCACAATGTCAGACACTGTAATATGCTCTGGACCCTTCCCTGCTTACAGTGATGATGAGATGCATAGCAGATTGTCATCACTCAATGGCTGGATGGTGCCTGCAGATTAACATAGGTTTCATAGACAATTTAAAGTGAAGTGAAAGTGAAAAAGTGAAAGTCGTGACATTTGCCAAATATGGTAACCCATACTCGGAATTGGTGCTTTGCATTTAACCCATCCACGTGCACACACACAGCAGTGAAAAGTGAACACACCGTGAACACACCCGGAGCAGTGGGCAGCTACATATCTAGCGCCAGGGGAGCAGCTAGAGGTACAGTGCCTTGCTCAAGGGCACTTCAGTCATGGGTATTGAAGGTGGAAGAGAGTGCTATTCATTCACTCCCTCCCACCTATAACTACTGCCAGCACCGAGACTCGAACCTGCAACCTTCCGGTTACAAGTCCAACTCTCAAACCATTAGGCCACAGCTACCCCCATTGGACGAGCTTTTGGGGCAGAAATATGGCATATGGTCTTAGTGTTTATACTTGAATAACTGGGGCCCAGGTCAAGAAGTAGACAGACTGGCTAAACCAACCATCTGCTAGCCACCTCATGTCACAGAAGTCAGTTAATTCTCAGCACACAGAGACTCTTTCACCTAGATATCACACTATAGAGACTGTGTCTGTTCCCCAAACAAGAAAATACAAAAAACGTCCAAAGCAATTTAAGAGTAACAATTTAATTGAGGTTCAACAAATAAAAAAACAGATGCAATAAGGATAAACAAATGATAAAGCTTAGCTTATTGAATATCAGGTCCCTTTCTACGATAACACTTTTTGTAAATAATATGATCACTGATCATATTCTAGATATGCTCTGTTTGACAAAAACGTGGCTAAAACCTGATGATTACATTATGTTAAATGAGTCTACCCCCCCAAGATTAATGTTATAAACATAAGCTGCATCAAAAAGGTAAAGGGAGAAGTAATGCTTCAAAAACAATGTTTTCAGGATTTCTCAGAGGGCAGGCTTCAAGTATAACTCGTTTGAAGTAATGGTGCTTCATATAACATCATCCAGAGAAACACATTTTAATGATAAATCTCCTGTGATGTTTGTACTGGCTACTGTATACAGGCCACCAGGGCACCATACAGACTTTATTAAAGAGTTTGGTGATTTTACATCCAAGTGCTGGCTGCATATAACGTTTTAATTGTTGGTGATTTTAATATCCATATTGATAATGAAAAAGATGCATAGGGATCAGCATTTATAGACATTCTGAACTCTAATACTCTAATAGGGTTAGTCAACCCGTCTCAGGACCATACTCTAGATTTAATACTGTCACACGGACTTTGAGTTCTTGAACACTGGGGCCTTGTTTACAGACACCGACCGCATCTGAGCCCTCAGTCTGGGCTGTACGGGCGTGGAGCTTTTTCCTTCCACTCAACTTTCTGTTAGCATGCTTGGATACAGCACTCTGTGAACAGCCAGCTTCTCTGGCAATGAATGTTTGTGGCTTACCATCCTTGTGAAGGGTGTCAGTGTTTGTCTTCTGAACAACTGTCAGATCAGCAGTCTTCCCCGTGATTGTGTAGCCTAGTGAACCAAACTAAGAGACCATTTTGAAGGCTCAGAAAACCTTTGCAGGTGTTTTGAATTGATTAGCTGATTGGCATATCACCATATTCTCCACAATTTGTGGAGATGGGTGATTTGCTTGGCTTTTGTTAAATGTGAGCCAAAATCATCACAATTAAAGAACCAAAGACTTAAACTACTTCAGTCTGTGTGCACTGAATTTATTTAATAAGTTGAATTACTGAAATAAATGAACTTTTCCACAACATTCTAATTTATTGAGATGCACCTGTAAATGACGACAGAATGACAGATGATTTTCATTTTTGGATCTGTTTAAGAATCTGTGTATCAGAGACCATAAACCCCAGAAAATATAAACTTGGTGGGGTGGTCTATTATAAGTCAACAATTTAATTAAAAAATATATATAAAAAAAATTATGTCAAAAATTAAATAATAATAATGTTATGTAAAGCAAACTATTTTTTTCCTAGCTCTTCACATATTGATATGAAAAGTGAAAGTCATGACATTTGCCAAGTATGGTAGCCCATACACGGAAATGGTGCTCTGCATTTAACCCATCCAAGTGCACACACACAAGCAGTGAGAAGCGAACACACACCCGGAGCAGAGGGCAGCTATAGATCCAGCTGCCGGGGAGCAACTGGGGGCTCAGTGTCTTGCTCAGGGGCACTTCAGCCATGGATATTGAGGGTGGAAGAGAGCGCTGTTCATTCACTTCCTCCCACCTACAACTCCTGCCAGCACTGAGACTCAAACCGGCGACCTTCTGGTAACTAGTCCAGCTCTCTAACCATTAGGCCACAACTTCCCTGACCATCATGACAAAAAGTTATTAAAATAATTTAGATTAGTCAAACCACTGAAAAGATATACAAAAAAGCCAATTACATTTTGGAGTATTTTGGTGACTTGAAATAACTAACTGACCCTACAGTACATCTAAGTTCAATCATAATTTGTTACAGAGCCAAACAATATTTACTTACAGTGTGCAATACTAGGTTTATTCGAAAGCTAGACTAGGAGAGGTGAAATGCAAAGGTGAGGAAAATGTGTGTGTGTGTGAGTAAGTGCCATGGTTTAAGTTTGGACAAAGTGTCTTTAACGTTTTGGGATTTTTTGGCCTCTGACTAGCCTTATGCTGACTAGCCAATGCCAACATTTATCAAAATAACTTATCCTGAGTTCATCAGAAGAAAGAAACAAACAAACAAGCAAGCTAGTCTGGCATTGGTCTAAAATAGCATTGTGCAAATTCAGAAATGCCACCAAAATGAAATAATATGCCCTCAAAAACATATGAATTGCCCCGTATGAGTTGTTGTAACTGTATACTGTAATATTAATAACAACGTAGTTAAGCAAAGTTGAATGTGATGCTCAAACTATATGACAGTGCTGACGACTAACTCTCCAGTGTAGTTATATCTTCATACAGCACAGGTTTTCCAAGAATGCGTTTGTAAAGGTGTGGTCACATTTAACATAGTGCAGAAACATTTTATGGGCTATATCTAGCTTTTGCAATAGGTATTCAGGCAATCAGGAGTTTCATATCAGGGTGAAAAAGTTCACCATGGAGATTTCAGTCATGTTGAGATCTGTCTTGCCACACTGACCAACAGAAACCTGTTTGGTTTGAAAGTGATGCATGAGTAATGCTTCATGCATCTCTATGCTATTGACAATGGACATGTATTCTACCATTAGTTTCTGTGAATAATGTTAAGCATGATTTGCTTCAGTGGCTACTGCTAGTGATGAACATAAACAGAATCAACATCATTGTTAACAAGGATATGTCATTCACGCCCTTTTAGCAAACAAATGTTAACTCACAAAAATTGTACCAAATATGAGTGGTGAGCCCCAAAAAAAGAAAAAAGCCATATGTCAACTTTCTATTCAGTCTTAGTTCCGATCCTGTCACCTAATTTCCCACAAATTGAAAAATAGATATGCTGAAGATATTCCACTGGACTATACAATGATTATTTTGTTTCATTCATTCATATCATTCTTTTTCAAATGACCAATATTAGTTTTTTGTTTAGGAATCAGGCACAAACTGCTCACACTGTGTTCATACTGAAATCTTTTCTCTCATAGTTTTAGTTTTTATCTCTTCTCACATTTAGTTGTAAAAGTTTGTGCTTGTTGGGCAAGGTGGATATATAAAGGTTTAATTTTTAAATGAAAATATGGCAAATATGAAATAAATTACTAAAGGAAGCTTCTCACATCTGCTAACATCACCAGTAACTTCTATTCTTTCAAATATTTTTACAAATATTTTATTATTCTCCACTAAAAATGATTGTGCAGCCCAAACTGTTAGGCCTACAGACTTTAAACGAATGGGATGGTTTTTCTATTGGCTGTTACAGAAACTCAAGTAGCAAACAACTAGCATAGTCCTCAAATGGTTCAGGTCATTCTTAGAAAGAAGGGGTTTCTTTGTGAAGCATAGGCAACCATACGTTTAAGTTGACATTCATGACATGCCGAATCCCACAAGACTCATTACTCATGTGGGATTGCATATAGTCACATAATATGTAAAGTAAAATATTGTGAAATAACTAAATTGCTAACCATAGCTATGCAAATGACACCCAGATTTACTTGATGCCGCATGATGACTATAGCACTGATTCCTGACAGTTGAATGGGCAAAAGTCTGTTTGAAAAAAAAAAAGGCCAATGGGTTGGCTATCATGTTATGTAGGGTTGTCATGATTCCCATGATTAAATTTGTGTACTCAATTATATATATAAAAAAAACAAAAACAAAAAAAAAACACTTTGACTGCATTTTGTCCGTGTCGATTAACCAGCAAACTAGAGACGCATTCCAGGACAAGAATCCATATAAAAGCTTTATGTATATGCATGTAGGTTATGTGCATCTCAGAGTGGCTCTGAGTTGCTTATAATGTTCATCTGGGAACATTGGGTCTCATTCATGAAACATTCGTAAATATACGAGTAAATATCTGAGTAAATATCTGAGTGATTTGCGCGTAAAGAGAACTTCCCGAAAAATCTTCTCCTGATTCACAAAAACTTCGTAAACGTCAGATGTGATAGTGAAATGTGTGTGTGTGTTAATGAATTCCAATCAGTCGTCAATTACCATAAATCCCGCCTATTAAATCCGACTGACAACTATATATGAGCATCATATTATGACACCAAACGAAGGATTTCAACATGTCTTCTCAAAAGCGACTGAAAAAGAAACATTTCTCAGCTGCAGAAATTGAAGTTTTATTATCAGAAGTACATTCAAAATGCCACATTTTAATTTCAAGCGTACTAGTGGCGTATCAGGTCCTAAAAAAGGAAGTTTGGCAGCATATTACAGATCCTATTACTGGCTCTCATAATAAAAGTTAAAAGAAAAACCATATGTAATTAATATATATTATATTTTTTTCAAAATGCTGTGTAAATATGTACCCGATTAATATTAATTAAAATGCAGCCGTATTAATGAGCAAAACGTTCAGACGTTAAACGCACTATTTATGCGTGGCTGGGAGCAGGTGTAGATTTCTTTCGTACCGACTAACATTTGGAAAATACGAACGTTTTAATGAATCCGAAAATTTACTCCAAAACCACTTTACACGCGATTTACACAAAAATTGCTCGTGTTTCATGAATGAGACCCAATGTGCACCATTCTATCAGATTTATAAGATAAATCATATATTATAAATCTACACCAATAGAAGAATCATCTTTCGAAATATGGTTCTGGTCCGTCAGTGCATTCCAGGAGCATTGTGTCTGCAGCAGTGCAGCGATTGTTCACGCACCGAGTAGCGGACTGCAAACGCGTCCTGTGTGAAAGCACAATGGCAGTGGTTGTAGCATTACTATCATAAAGAAGTGGCCAAATATTTAAGATTAGGTGGACATTTGAATTAAATGTTGTTAATACTAAAGGGGTCATATGATGCGATTTCAAGTTTACCTTTCTCTTTGGAGTGTTACAAGCTGCTTGTGAATAGATAAGATCCCTAAAGTTGTAAAGACTAAATCCACGCCCTACTAAAACGCCTCATTTAAACATGGCCCAACGTCTACGTCACTGTGTGGGAAGATCTACCTAATGCCGCCCAAATGTTCACGCAAAGAAAGAAGGCGTAACTTTATTGTTGCTGCCACCTTAGCCATCATGTTGTGAAGACATTTGTTGTTTTTCGCAAAAGCCTTCCAAAAGAGTAAATTACTAGATATCAGTGGTTAAAGGGTTAGTTCAACTGAGAATGAACAAAACTGTTGTCAATAGTTCAGAAGACATGAAATAAAGTGCATGCATCTGTAATAAAATATCCCTCACATGGCTCCGGGGGGTGAATAAAGGCCCCCTGTAGCAAATTAATGCGTTTTTGTAAGATAAATATCCAGAGTTAAACAATAATAAACACTTTTTTCTCACTTCTGCTAACTGTTGAGAACTGGAAGAC
Source organism: Carassius gibelio (assembly GCF_023724105.1). Taxonomy (NCBI): domain Eukaryota; kingdom Metazoa; phylum Chordata; class Actinopteri; order Cypriniformes; family Cyprinidae; genus Carassius; species Carassius gibelio. The sequence continues at coordinate 3,423,693 of NC_068382.1, forward strand.
GTGTAGGCGGATGTCATAATACATCAGCGCTGCATGGTTAGTGATTAGCGCGTCGAGAGAACAAAACAAAATGCTGGTCACGAAGCACAAATTTGTAAAGAAAAAAGGTTGGAGGATCTCGAAATAAGCCAAGAGGAGACTTGTTTTCCTTTGCTAAAATAAGGAAACTTTGTTTCCTTTGCATCTACATTTTCAAGAGGTGTGCGAGTGATGCATACGTCTTCCACATACCACAGTCAACAAAATTTTCGAAAAAAAGTGTTTATTACATATGAAATCTGGATATTTATATTACAAAAAAGCATGGATTTGCTAAAGAGTCCTTTATTCCCCCCGTGGAGCAGTGTGATGGACATTTTATTACAGATGCGTGCACTTTATTTCACTCCTTCTGAACTGTTGACAACACACACCCGCTTATCCCATTGAAAGGCTTGCAAGATCAAGGACAATTTTTTATTGTGTTTTATTTGTTCACCAGAGCTGTTGCCTATAAACTGAATGTTCATTTCTCTACCAGGAGCCATCTCCAAAGGCATTTCAGAGAATTTGCCAGTACATCCAACCGGACTCGCAACCGCAGACCACATACAACCAAACCAGCCCAGGAACTCCACATCCAGCATCTTCACCTACAAGATCATCTGAGACCAGCCACTCAAACAGCTGCTTTAACAATTGGTTTGCATACCCAAAGAATTTCTGCACAAATGTCAGAAACCGTTACAACGAAACTCATCTGCATGCTCGTCGTCCTCATCAGGGTCTAGACCTGACTGCAGTTCGTCATCGTAACTGACTTGAGTAGGCAAATGCTCACATTTGATGGAGTCTGGCACTTTGGAGAGGTGTTCTCTTCATGGATGAATCCCGGTTTTCACTGTACAGGGTAGATGGCAAACAGCCTGTAATGTGTCTTGTGGGTGAGCGGTTTGCTGTCAACGTTGTGGATCGAGTGGCCCATGGTGGCGGTGGGGTTATGGTATGAGCAGGCATATGTCATGGACAATGAACACAGGTACATTTTATTGATGGTATTTTGAATGCACAGAGATACCGTGAAGGGATCCTGAGGCTCATTGTTGTGCCATTCATCCACGACCATCACCTCATGTTGCAGCATGATAATGCAGGGCCCCATATTGCAAGGATCTGTACACAATTCCTGGAAGCTGAAAACATCCCAGTTCTTGAATGGCCAGCGTACTCACCAGACATGTCACCCATTGAGCATGTTTGGGATGTTCTGGATTAGCGTATACGACAGCGTGTTCCAGTTCCTGCCAATATCCAGCAACTTTGCACAGCCATTGAAGAGAAGTGAACCAACATTCAACGGCCACAATCAACAATCTTATCAACTCGCAAAGGATAAGAGTTGCACTGCGTGAGGTAAATGGTGGTCATACCAGATACTGACTGGTTTTCAGACCCAACAATACAATAAAACTGCCCATTTTAGAGGGGCCTTTTATTGTGGCCAGCCTTAGGCACACTTGTGCAATAATCATGCTATCTAATCAGCTTCTTGATATACCATACCTGTGAGGTGGATGGATTATCTCGGCAAAGGAAAAGTGCTCACTAACACAGATTTATACAGATTTGTGAATAATATTTGAGAGAGATAGGCCTTTTGTGTACATAGAAAAAAGTCTTAGATCTTTGAGTTCAGCCCATGAAAAATGGCGGCAAAAACAAAAGTGTTGCGTTTATAATTTTTTTAGGTATACAGTGGGGCTCGAAAGTTTGGGCACCCCTCGCAGAATCTGTGAAAATGTGAATAATTTTAAAAAAATAAGAGAGATCACACTAAATGCATATTTTTTATTTAGTACTGTCCTGAGTAAGATATTCTGTACATAAAAGATGTTTATATTTAGTCCACAAGACAAAAAAAAATTGCTGAAATTATTAAAATAACCCCATTAAAAAAATTTGGGGAACCCTTGGTTCTTAATACTGTTTGTGGTTACCTGGATGATCCACGACTGTCTTTCATTGAAATATCTTTTTTTTTTACATTTAGTTCTGCCCTTCGTAAGCAACAAAATATACTTGTATGTCTCCCAGAACATAAATTAAGTACAATTTACCTTGAAATTTACCTTGAAAGTTTTCACCCCCCAGCTCTTAATGCATCTTGTTTCCTTCTGGAGCATCAGTGAATTTTTGAACCTTTTTTAATAGTTGTGTTTGAGTGCCTCAATTGTCCTCCGTGTGAAAAGATGTCTCTCCAAATCATACAGTCACTGCTGGAAATGGTTCAAATATGCAAAGATGCTGGAAAACTGAAGAATCTGCAGGACCTTAAAGATTTTTCTGAAGAACAGTTCAAGGTAGGGGTGCTCCGATCACGATCGGCCGATCATTATGCGCATCTCGTAGAGAAAAAAAGAGCTGTTGTTAATAGAGAAGATGTGCAAATCCACTTCATTTTCAGCGTTTTTTGGCGCATCTTCTCAGTTAACAACAGCTCTGTGTAGTAACAGCTGCTCTATGTGAAATCAAGCACCTGATGGAATTAACCGCTGATTAAATAACCGGCTTTACTGACGAGATGTGCATTAACGATCGGCCGATCGTGATCGGAGCACCCCTAGTTCAAGGTTTCAAATATTTAAAAATTGAAGCGTTTCAGGAAGCATATTATGCATAAACTGCATACACACATTTCACTACACCAAATACAAAAAATAATGTTATTTTTTGCAACATCATATGACCCCATTAAACAATGATTAGGTCACACTGCATAAAAAAATATCATCAGGCCTTTCGGCGCCTCTTCTGGCATTTGACATAATACACAATGTACACAAGTTATGACTGAATAATGCGTTTGATATTTCATTTGAACCAATTATTGGAAAAATTTTCATCAAGTATAAAAAAGATAATTGTGACTTTATATCTCACAATTCTGACTTCACATATGGAAGTTTAGGGTTCATCTCAAAATGACAGAAAAAAAAGTTAAAAATAAAAGTTAGTGTGATAGTCACTGTCTTTTTTTCTTTCTTTCTAATCCACTGTACTGGAAACAAAGTAAAACCAGAAAAACTTTGCTTCAAGAACAATTGCTATCAACTATAGAACTGTGACTCAGTACAGTCATGCCCAGAAAATGGAATGAGATATTGTTAGAAAATTTGATACCCATTCTTTGGTATCTATTGAATGTCTCGATGTCTCTAAAGATACATTGTATTTGGAGGGGCTTGGCACTTAGTGACAATTACAAACAAAACCATCTGAGCATTTGATCTTGTATTTCTGCCAAGAAGAACATAGATCAATCATTATCAAAAACATTGAACTTTGAAAGCAGCAAGACTTTTCCTGTACTAATGATGACTTGACACGTGTAAGGTGTGATTCTGGGATAAAAGTAAAGGTTGATGTTGACAATGTCAAAACAACAACAAATGTATAATTTGAGGCAAAACTATTTATTAAATCTAGCTGACACTATGGATATGCCGGTATCAAATTGATATAATACAGAAATTAACATAATACAGTTTAACAGGTTAAATTACTTTTTTCTTATAACAACAATAACTGAACATTTAAATACAATAAAGCAATACAGAAAAATATATAGTTAAATATTTTAGACAGTTTAAAGTGCAAAAGAACTATAAAGACCCATAAGTATCACTTTACAATAAGACCTCATTAGTTAACCATTAACATTCACAATAAGCAATAGCTAGATTTGCTGTTATTAACCTTTGTTTAAAAAAATGCAAGTCTTAGTTCATATTAGCTCATTAAATAATACAGTTGCAACTTTAGATTTTAACAACATGTTATTAAATATTGGAAAACCCAAGATTAATAAATGTTCAGAAGAATTTTTCATTGGCAGTCTGTGTAAACTAAAGAATTAACTAATGAAGCCCTAATGTAAAGTGAATTAACAATAAAGAATCAAAATACTTTAAAACAATATCTAGGGCACATCCAGATATGGACATGGACAGTATACCATACATACACTTTCAATGGAGGGACAGAAAGCTCTCGGACTATATCTAAAATATCTTAAACTGTGTTACGAAGATGAACGGAGGTCGTAGGGTTTGGAATGACATGAGGGTGAGTCAATGGCATAATTTTCATTTTTGGGTGAACTATCCCTTTAAATATGTTTAAGAAAGAAGTGCAGCTGCTTTATTTATGGGGTTTCCAGGGTAAGGGTTGCATTTTCTGCAGTTTAGTGCCATCTGCTGTAAGAGAGTGAATATGCTTTCATTCAGCGCATTTCTCACATGTTCCCCCATGTGCTTCTAATGCCGGTTTGTTCACATCAGAGCGCCCACTCTTTCAAGCAGCATACAGCGGTGTTGTACATTTTGACCAGTTGATGGCAATAGCATTCTTAAAATGCATTCCAAATTCTGAATTATTTGTAGTATATAATTATTCAGGGTATTAGAAGAACCTATGATAACAATATCGTGCAAATTCATTATCATGATATATTGCATTACCAAATACCGGCACATGTCTAGCTATCACATATGTCAGAAGTTTCCATTATTTTGTGGCTATATTTTACTGATAGTCAATGTTACTTACAAAGAATTTAGGTGCCAGCACCAATAGCAGTGAAATTCAATTATTTTAATACCACAGCAAAAACTAATTTGCTATTGATCAAACTCATTTTATGACTTCCTTATAAATCATAAATAATAACACTCCGTAATAAAATTATGAGCAATAGAGCAAATATTGCTTCACATCTTTCAGTATCAGTATTCAGAAATTCAATAAAAAAAAAATTCTTGCCAATATTGCTGTTGGACTGTTATTAGTCTTATGCTTCGTTCACACCAAATGGAAATAGAGTGTATTGTGCAAATTATTTCAATGTTAAGTCATTGTAAAGACGCAATTACGCGCGTCTGGAGGTCTTGCGGCGCGAATGAGGCATTAAGCGCATCCCGGTAGATGCGAATTTGCCTCATTTGTGAGTCTAGTTCACCCGGTAGACGCGAATTGACGTGCGTGCGTGCGTGCAAATTGACCTGCTTGCTGCTGGGGCGGCAGGCCCGCCTGGAGTCACTCATTTAACATGGAGCAAAGACTGATAGTGTCAGTGACCAATCACCCGGAGCTATATGACACAAGTTCATATTTCTAGAAAGACAGGAATATAAAGGACCTCGCTTGGAAGAGTGTCTATGAGGAGATTGGGCAACCTGGTAAGTTGTAAATACACATTTCACTTTTGAGTCACGTACACGTTTATCGACCTGCAGCCTTCCCGCCGTTTTTTACAACTATTTTCCCCCTGATATACAGCTACTTTTCACAAGAGCAAATACAAAGCGGTACCTCTCTTGATGAATGCTCAATCAACATCAGCCATCTTGCAAACAGACAACCACCTAGCACGTGCCCCTCCACCAAGAAGCAGATTTAGCCTCGGACGCGCGTCAATTTAGCTTTAAATGTTTGATTTTTATGCGCGTCTATTTCGCTCTAGACACATGAATGCATTTAAAATGTTCAAGCGGCAAACTAGACACGGAAGACGCGAATTCAACTCTCTATTCAAGTTTGGTGTGTATGCAGCATTAGCCTCAGGCGTCACACCCATGGCCTGTTGGCTAAATGTCTGATGCATTTGGCACACAAACGTGGAAACACTTCAGGTCATCGTCGAATTGGTTGAATAATGCAGTATAACCGGTAGACGTGCATGTCACATTCTTTAACGTTCCACCTGGAAAAAAAGATGCCATGATGCCAAACTCCCGCATGAAAGAAAAAAGCCATCGGACTTACAACTGTGACAAGGAGCGCATATTAGGATCAAATGAATGGTGGATTTTCAGAAGTATGTGAAATATTTTAAGGCATAGAATCTTTAAAATAGGTCTGAGAGTTTTATACACCAGTCTGTTACTGTGGCGGCATTTTCAAGCCCCAAAATGTGACAATGAACGAAAAGAACTGTGATTGGTTGTTTGACATGTCAGTCAAACGGCCTCATGGGCGGGCCAGGGCCAATGAAAGCTGCCATGAATTCCAGACCTTCAGGTCTGGCTACATGAGACAAGACTGTTATTAATTATATAATACACTGCAGCAGTTCTGTTAGGCTTAATTTATGTTGTAAGAGCTCTACACAGATATATTTTGTCTCGACTGTTAACAATGACTGAATAAATAACTGACTGCAGCTACATTAATACCATTCAGACAGTGTCCAGTGTACTTTGTACTAGAGGTCGACCGATATTGGATTTTGCCGATACCGATAGCTAGGTTGGACCACACTGGTCAATACCGATTAATTAACAGATAGATTTTAAAATGGATACTTAACGGATTTTAATTAATTAAAATCATGAAATTATACATTTTCACATCAATTTTAATAAAAGTTTAACAAAAATTACATGAAAAATTACGAAATGTTTAATTTTTCTGACCATACATTTTTACATACACAGAATCATGGCAAACACCAAGTACCAACTCTACCATTTCCATGGGAGTTGCCCCTGGGACGTTTAGACGGCTGTCTGTGACAGTACCCCTTATGGCCCAAGGCCTTAGCTACATATCCAACTTAATCGTTAGGGCCATGGTCCGGGGTAGAGCTGAAGGCTTGGAATCAGGAAAGATTCCTTTAAAGGGATACGGCTAAGAACCTAGCATTTTATACCAAGTCCTGCATGTCACACAGGGGCTACCGCTTGCTTTCGCATAAGCTTGCTGAAGGTGCTGTCTCAATAGATCCTTAGTAGCAACACCCTGTTTAGATAGGTATCCGAGGATACGTAGGTGGAGTGGCACCCAAAATGAACGAGGCTTTTACCAACTCAAGAAAGGGCTTGAAGCAACCGCATGAAGCCCTCACCATATAGGATTTTAGAAAGAACGCAGAATACTAGCATGCAAACTTACCACAGTGTGGATTTCAGAAAGTGCACAAAGACTTCAAATTAAAGCACTGTTAAACTACCAGGAGAATTGCCCAAACAGCCCCTCATGTTGAATGAAGCGATGCTTGAAGTGTATAAACAAATACACACTGGCTGAATGGAGCCCAAGGAACCAAGGTCTAATAATCTCAAGAAAGGCAATGAGGCGGAGCGCGTAACCCTCACCGTACAGGATTTCAGAAAGTGCACAGAGTCTTGCGTGCATGTTTACCACTTACGTGGACTTTAGAAAGTGTGCAAAGTTTTCACGTGCACACTAACCGCTATGTGGTTTTCAGAAAGTACACAGAGCTTAGCATGTGTACCTAAAGGTTCCTCAGCATCGCAGAGGCGCTGAACCTCACGGGAGAGGCAAGCTCAAATTTTACAAACCTCTGGCAAGGGAAGCAACACCTGCGGCAGCATATACAAGAAGACTTCTATAACTGCCACCTCCACTTCCAGCTGGATGCGACAGCACAACTAAGCAGCCAGGAGACCCCTCAGGGATGCCTAATACCAGAACATGAAACTGGATGGCTGGTGCTGATGAGTGTTTAGTAAACACTGTAACTGAGCACTGCAAAAGGAAACTCACAGAGTTTATTAGTAGACACATAACCACCGGCAATTAATAGACATAAGTATATACAAAAAGGGTTACATACTCACCCACCCCCGATTAGGTGGAGAGCTGGTGGTTACAGGGGAATTAGGAAGGGGAGGATAGAAGCAGAAGTAAAAAATACCCAAAGGGGATGAGTAGATACCTAGGTATCGCTCTGATTCGGACAAGACTGCTGCCTCGTCTGGATCACTTCCCTTAGGTTGTGCTTACCTCCTCATGACCCACAATTCCTCTTACCCCTGTCCGCAGGTGGGGGAGGAGCGCGAGTCGCGACACTAGCCTTATGTGCCCGTCTTTGATCCTCAGATCGAGACGGGCCAGGAACCCAATGTTGTTCAGGCTAAGAACTGGACCTTCGTGGAACGAAGGATCTGAAAGCAGTGGAGCGCATCTTCGTCTCCCTAAACTTCTCGATCACTGTCTCAAAGAAAATACCAAAAAGTTCAGAAGGTGAAACCTGAGCATCGAGAAGAAAGGCCCTCGCCTCTATCCAGGTCTCTTAGCAGATCAGTCTGATATGCTTGAAGCACCACCATCGTGTGTAATAAAGCCACAGCCTGACCTGCTGCTGCGTATGCCTTGCCATTTAAGCGAGATGTATTTCTTGAAGGGGCTTCAATGGCAAGGAGGGAGATTCAGAGAGGATGTCTCCCCTGCAGGAAGAAAGCTCTTTCTACAGGGGGCATCCTCCTCATCCTCTTCATGCATTGCCTCGATGTTGGCACAACTCTAATGCCGAAACCGATGGATGCAAGAAGAAAACGGCTTCTTTTATTTCTTTTCTATCTCTGTATGGAGATCGGGCAGAAATGGAAGGCTGTGGAAGTGGAACTCCAACTATGCCATGGTGCAATCCATAACCTCTAAAAACCAAGCAGAGCACTAACCTCAGTATCAGAAAGTGTTAAGGATATAACATCATCCTCCAGAGGCTCTCTCTCGTCCACCGCCATTAAGAGCGTGAAAGGGAAAGTCCCTCTCTAAACCATTCAGACAGAGCCACCTGAAATTCTCACAAGCTCATTCTCCTCCATGCCTCAGCAGCAGCGGCGGGTCTTGAACCGCGGGAAGCAGATGGCTGCATTTTTTCCTCGGAAAGAGAGACGAACGAGAGCGGAGCTTTTTCATTGAAAAAATGCTCACAATGCATGCAGATTGTCTCCTCAAAGACATAGCGCGTGTGCTCTTCACCAAAACAAATGACGCAAAGATCGTTTGTGTCATCGAGTGTCAATTAAAGCAGACACGAATGCACATATTGTCTAAACGCTTGCTAGTGGTCGCCATGATAGACAGAGAAAGATCGCTCTTATCAATTCTTTCAGATGCACACTTCAAACAAAACAGTCAGTGAAGACGAAGATGAGAATGACGTTTTCTCCCAGTGCCTGTTTATAGTTGAACCTGGACTGACGTCAGAGGCTGTCGCCAGCCAACTCGTTGGTGATTTTTCAATGTATGCTTCAAACATGGGTCACGGCAAGGTGTTCCCCATAGCGCCCCCTAGATGACGCAGTTCGAGGTTGCCTTGAAAGGGAACAGAGCCTTCTCAGCCGCGCCAGCAACGGACGTAACCCGGAAAACTATTAGCCACTCCAGCAAAGGACGAAATGCGGAAAACTATCGGCATGGTCAACTATCGGTGCCGATTAATCTGGAAAATAGATACATTTACATTTACATTACATTTATTCATTCAGCTGACACTTTTATCCAAAGCGACTTACAATTGCTATATATGTCAGAGGTCGCACGCCTCTGGAGCAACTAGGGGGTTAAGTGTCTTGCTCAGGGACACATTGGTGTCTCACGATACATCATTCGTGTACTACTACAGAGAGTCTACTTCTACTATATTTTTGGCATCCATTTGGTAGAAGTACAGTAATTGACATAGACAAAAGTAGTATTTCCAATAATTACAAACTATTATGCTTTAATGTGATCATTTCCAAGTCATAGTCTAAAGCCCTATTCGGACGGGACTAGTTTTACAGGGGGTCGTTAGAGAAATCTGCCTTTCACAGACGTACTTGGTGATTATAATCCCATCCGAATCTGCCACGTCTGTTTTTCTCACACAACCTCTGTGATAATTCCATAGCAAATTACCTACTGTTTTTCAGCAAACTCAGTGATCCTCTGAGAAAACTAATCCGAATTACCGTAGATGCTCTTACCGCGCGGATGTTTGATATATTTGCTTAGCGGCAAATAAATAATAATAAAATAATAATACAAATAATAAAATCAAGAGCAAGATCAAGTAAACTGTTAATACTGGCCATTGTAATATCAGCATCAGGTAAGATTACTCACGTTCATTTATGTACTCAGTTACATAATGTTTTAATTACATTTAATAAAAAAAAAAAAAAAGGAAAACAAGTTAAACTAAGGAACCACACATTAACATGGTTTTGTTACACTAGCCATTTAGTATGTATTGTGTAATAATACTAAGGCAATCATTCTGAATGAATGCAATGCACGCATACAGAGCGCGTGATTTCTGTGATACCCAGATACACAAATCCTCCCACCTCTGTAATAAACACAGAGATTTTAGTCCCGTCCGAATTGGTACATGAAAATCTCAGACGTCAGGTGGTAAGAATCGAAACTCAAACGTAGTTTAGAAAACTAGTCCCGTCCGAATAGTACTTAAGACTGCAATGCTCTAGACAAAACTTAAAAGACAAGATTTATTAGCAATTATTAGCATTTTGTCATGTTAATATTATGTTTTGGCTTAGTTTTCTCCATGTTCCTGTTCTCCTGCATTGGCTCCCTATTTTATCTCCCTGGCTATCAATTAGTACACACCTGTTTTTCTTCCTCTTGATTACATTCCCTTTGTATTTATACCCACATTCATGGTAGGGTATTGTTTGTATTGTATACAGATGGATGTTGGTTTCCCCGCATGTATTCTCCTTGGATATATTAAAAGTACCTTTTGGATTGTACTCCTTTGTTGTGCACTTTATTATTAACTTACATGATTATATTACTACATTATATAACAAATTACACAATAAGTAAACTGAAATTGACAAATCAAAAGGATAAAAAATGTACAAATATAAAACTTAAAACTTACCATGCTAGTTATAAGCACAATCATTGCAGAAATTTATTTTTTGATGTCTTATATATGGCTATATAACCAAATGATTTTTGATGGCTATATAACCAAATGATAACATTTGCAACATTTCACTCACTTCATCAAAGGAGGTGACTTCAACAAGGCTCCTCTAGAAGAAGCAGGTGTAGTTGCATAATGTTAGTGTTCTTAGAGCTGTACTGTTGATAAGTGTAAATAATACACACAGTATGCATGTGAAAAGCCAGCCTCTTTTAGCCCAGTTTTCTCTTTTTTTTCTCTCTTTAGACCAGAGTAAACTGCAGATAAAAGAGATTCATTATTCATAGGCTCTAAGCAGATTTAGTGGTGGAATAGTGAAAGTGACAAGTTCTCCTAATCCAAATGTTCTGGAAAGGATCAGCACAGCAGTATAAAGACTCATTCATACCAAGAGTCAAACGAAAAACATGTGACATGCTTTAATGCAAGACACTTGCCATCTGACCATAGAGATGTAATGCAATGATCTGATAGTGTGATACAGGAATATCAGAGTAAAATAACAATAAGAGAAGTCTACCATATGTTATAAATAGTACAGCTGTTGTAATAAAATACTTCTAGATTGTTAAAGTAAATTAATTTAACATTCCCATGATTTTGTAAAAAAAAAAAAAAAAAAACATACTTATACTTTCTTACTGGTTACACTTTTTGCAAATCAGCCAAAATAGTAAATTCTATTTTTAACCACGTCAAACACCGCCCAGTCATTTTATTGAGAACAGCTTTTTGAAAACTGAATTCATTTCCACTTCTGCCTCATTTTCTTTAAAATGATGGTGAATCGGACCAATTTATAAATGTCAAAATATGCACCATTTCAATATTTTGGACACAAGATATAAATAATATACGAGTTGACATGATCTTAATGTGAACAAAAAATCACTTACTACTTTAATATTTAGTTAATATCCATTTTTTCAACTTTCAAACCATGACAACACAACAAGCAAAATGACTCTCTAACTGTACAAATTAAGTTTTAAACAGAAATACACATATTTCACTGTAAGAATTAATGTACTGGAAGCGTATTTCTAAATTTCACTTCACATTTCTTCTTAAAAAACCTCCAGAAATCAGTCAAAACGCACTGAAGCCAGAATAATCCATTAACACACTATTCTCATTGAGCCGAAGTGTTTCAGTGAAATGAGCCATGGCACATGACCAGGTTTATGGATGTGCCGACTGGATCCAAGTTTGATTCGCTGCATTATACATTATAGAACAATTCACTCAAAAAAAAAAGGAAAAAAAGAAAGAGGATAAATAATTTACTGTGCTTTCAAACCCATGACTGATACAGAGGACACAAGAAAGGGTGTTTAGCATAATGTTCACGTTCACAATGCACATCTCAAACAGTGAAAGTGGGGTTGGGGACAAATGTACCACAAAAGTAGTCCACAAGAATATATACAGACTCAGAAAAATAACTCTTTTGCTGAACTTGAGTCACAAACATAAGTCTTTGTTTGCCACAAAACTCCCCCTCTGCTCATAAATGTGAAACCATCACGCCGCTATATTAGTATTCCATAGTATTCCCATACATTCTATTAAATTAATAGGAAATCATAACATTTTAATGCAGAAAACATGACTAATAATTTGAAGGATTGATTACCGCAATGCTCTGTTGGTCAGCCTTCCAGCTAAAACCACTAAGCCTCTGCAGATGATCCAGAATACAGCAGCATGTCTGGTCTTTAATCAACCAAAAAGGCTGCTGGCCCTGGAACGGCACCCTCCTACACTATCTCAACATGTTTCTACTACAAGTGTATGTTCCCTCCCACTATCTACAAACAGAGGGGGTGCATGGTGTTTCCTTCGCAACCGGGTACAAAGACCATCACTCCCTCTTGTGAATTTTTGCAAGATAATGACACAAAACATTCCTTTAGACTGCATCAGAACTACTTTTGAAGAAAAGACTTCCAGATATCAACTGCGTGACCAAAGTGTGAAAGCAGAGCAACAAGTATAACATATTTGTGGGAACAAATGCACCATATGTTCAAAATGCTTGTCTATAATGTAACAACAGTTGGTTCTATCGTAAAAATATCTGATGCGTTATAATAAATCAGTGCATTACTTACAATTAACAATACTGAAAAGAAAACGTTCATTTCACTTATCCTCTGAATACTGATACTGAAAGATGTCAAACACATTTGTTCCATTGCTTGTAATTGTTTTTAATAGCCTAATTATTGATTGCCTACTTGTCATTTGTCAAAGTTATGTATTCTTTACTAACAGTCATTAATTTTATATTAATATTTAACTTCTTATTTAATTATTTAATTAGTTTAATAGCCATTTCTAAGGCATCGATAAGATTTTGGTATTGTGAACCTAGCCGACAAGCTTATAAACTCTTAAATATGATAAATATTCTGCTGGATTAAAATGTCTGCTAAACTACTAAAGGTAAGATAGTTAAAAAAAATGTTTTATGTATGAATGTATAAGTATATATGTATGGCCTGGTCTATTATATTAGAACTGTAGGTTTTTTTTTTTTTTTTTTAAAGAAAAGCCTTTAAGGGACCCAAGATGCTATTTAGCATGTTATACTCTCAATGTACAATGCAAACATTTCAGCCTTTTCTGGCTGAAATCATGAATTTGGTTATGTCCCTAAATAAATAAATACAAATAAATAAATATATGAATATATATTTATATTTCTCATAATGTAGGAGACCTAACAGAAAACGATTTAATATCTAACTAGACAATTCTCTTCACTCAGCATAACTGATGTACTATGAGTTACTCGTGGTGCAGTACTGTTCTAATATCTAGATTAGTTTAATAACTGGGTTCCAACCGTCGCTGAAAACCAATAAAGGCTAATGGAATTTTTAAGAAATTGTGAAATCAGGAAAAAAAATTGCAAATAAACATAGTACATTTTTCAAATATTAATTTAGGGTGAAATATGGTTTTATTTTTTAGTGAAACTAAGCTCTAAAATATTAGCACAATCTACTCCTATAAGTAGCTTAGTCTATATAAAGTGTTGGACATGTTTCTTTACAAATTATTGTTGGGGCAGTAAACAATCTTAATTGTCTTAATATTTTTTTTCTGCTCAAGACAAAAAATAGTTTAATTATTATTTGAATCTATAATCAAACTGTATCACGGGTCTTTTTATTGAATAGTTACGAATTTGCGAGGACTGCTTTTGTATCGAGAACATATGAATCAGAAGACAATTATGTTTGTTTGTTTTTATGTGAAAGCTTGATAATTTAATTCATATAATAGCCTGCCATGGTAATGAACGATCGCCATATTCATGTGACGTTAGCCTTACTATAACGTAGCCTACTACTTCATAACGCAGGAATACATGGCACGAAAACATGGTAACATAATGTCAAAAACGTGGTATTATGTTGGAACATGTCCAAAAAACCTTATTTTATTTAAAATGACATTTCTTGTTTACTAGCATAATGCTAACTTGAAGTTTAGTTCATCGCAACTTCTTTAGCCTATTCCTCATTCAAAAATAACAACGATTCAAGAACACTTTAAACAGTACCATCATTCTGTATTAAATCAGTCATTCAAGAATAAAGCCACTTTAATACATTTAAAGCCGCGACAATGTTAGTGTCAGTGGCCTGTGAGCGCACCTGGAAACACACCTGTCATTTATTCACCTGTTTAATACGTCACATTCAACGCTTTTGTCTCACCTGTTGCTTTTAGCTGATCTCAGTCGGTAAATTCATGTCCGTTTAATCAATCCTGTGTCCTTTTCGTTAGCTTTCAGGTGAAATAAAATAATCTCCATAACAGCCGGTTGCTCCCTTTGGTCCGTCTACTCGCTCAACGCATCCCGAGTCCCGACAGTCGGCGCTACACTCACACAAACACTGGCTTGCACGGAAAGCGAATGCGCGGATAAAAGGCAGCAAAAAAGGTTTTAAGAAATGGGCGGATTGGCCTGAATAATAATTCTTCTATTTGAAATCTTAGTGTATTTTCAATACAATTTCTATGAACGTTTCTTAGTGTTGTTTTTTATTTTTATTTTTTTGTCCAGACCGAAGTAGCAGTAGATGGCGTAATTCCATGGTATCAGTTACCTTTCTCAGCGCTGGTCAAGTTGAACCAATCACATTCGATTCCGATTATCGAATAAAAAACCTTTATATTTAATTATTTCATAGAGACCGCTACGGAATTCCATTTGTATATCAGACAGCAATTCTTTGCATTTAGTGTTTTAACAAAAGTAGTCTATATTTTAGTGTATAAATGTTACTGAGCTGTGGATGCCCCTCATTAGGAACTTGTTCTGTGAGCCTGAGCCGTCAAGCGCCCCCTGCGAGTCTCATAAACACGGTCGGACTCGACAGCATACAGCAATGGGGGTGTTACGACAAATAACATTTATGCCTATGAAGAAAACGGGAAGAAATATCATCCAAACTGTTAATTAGTTGTTATTTTACTATAAGAGTGTTTCGTTGTTGCGTTAGTGAAAATAGCCTGAATTAAGACATTTTACTGTAGTAACCTAATTTGGAGTTGCATGCATCCAAGGTCAATGCAATGCTCAAAGATCTTGTAATATTTCTCCAATTTTGGGACCTTTAGAAGTTCTTATTACAACTTTTTATGTTAAGTTGTGATTAATATGTGCTCATATGTATAGGCCTACCTATAAGGTACCATTACACACCCTTAAGGTACAAAGGTGCTGCCCAGTGACAGCTTTCCATCTTTTAATGGAATTATGTAAATTACATGTAGGATTGTGGACAAAAATCTCACATTTTCATGTAGTAGACTATTCAGGAAGCATCACAGTTCATGATACATGCTTTATGAGGGGTTGCCATACACAAGTGCTTTTTTTATCTCATTTTAAATATGTAGCCTATTTAATAACATTATATTGATTTATAGCTATATATATTTTTCTCCAAACCTTTTTCTCAAGAGAGATATTTTCTTTCACTTGATGGGAAGAAGATGGGAAATTTGGTTTTATCAAAGGAAAACACCAAAAGTAAGTGTTTTACCTCGTTTACATTATGTAACTTATTTTTTAAGATGATATTACTTTATGATGATATTTAAATGCTGTGCTCGCCTAACCGTTTCTCACAGATTTTAATTGCTATGCAGTGCAGACGCAGAGGTTGCTTGAGAAGTAAAAGACCAGAAGTAAGTTAAGAGTTTTACCTCATTTAAAGTATGTATTTTATAACATCATATTGATTTATAGCGTCTTTAATCAGCGTGGAAATATTACAATATTTAAAACAATTAACGCAGTATCCATTTTTATCCATAATTATCATCACATCATAAAAAAACACAAAAAATGGCATCACTGTGTCCATTACTTTTTTTTATGGTTTTTGCGGTTGTTTGTTAATCTAGTTAATCCAAATGATTTATAACATCTTTATTTTTATTCAAATATAAATAAAAAATTAATTTATTATGTCTGTCCTCTCTAATTTGTAAATATTTTTTTAGCCATCTGAACAGATAACGGTTTTGTCTCCGTCTTTGTTTTTTTATTTCTTATGTCCTATTTACAATATAATATAGGTGCAGTTCCACACAGGTGGGAAACCATGCAGGGCAATAACGTAAAGTTTGTTCACCGTTAACGAACCTGTTCACACTGGTATTCCACCCTGTTATGCTCCAGTCATTTTAAATAATAATTTCACTGCAACATTAAATGTTTGGCATAGTTTTGTCTTATTTTGTGAGGTAAGGAGCACTAACATCATATATATGTTTTTGATAATTATTTATTATTATTTACTATCCTTTTGGCAAAAATTGGCACAAAAAGTACCTGTTCCTAAAAATGAAGACATATTAATCAATAATTGTTTTGTTATTGTTTAAAAAAAAAAAATAATAGGATGGCATAAGGGACATACACTATCCAAGAAAAACTCATTATTGTTTAACATTACATTTTTGACATGTTGTGATAACTATCTATTTGTCCCGTGGAATATTTTCATGGCCAGTGTCTGAACAATCTGTCCATAATCGTTATTTTTTGAGTCCCTAAGCTTGACCAATATCCATTCCTAATAGTTAAACATGTCACTATTTTGGTAGAATGCAAAAAACATAAAAATCATGTAACTTTTTTTCCAATACTTATGAAAACAAATATGGGTCATACCAGGAATGACCCATATATATATATATATATATATATATATATATATATGAAACAAACACATACATATATATATATGTGTGTGTGTGTGTGTGTGTGTTGTTTCATATTTCATATATTCATATATTTTCATATATATTCACTTGTATATATTTGAAAATAACTTTTCAGTATACTCAAACTCTTTGTTAGCTAAATTTGTTCACCATTTTAAGTAAATTTGTGCATGACTTGGAATATGACACGTGGGTAGCATGAACTACCCATCAGATATGATTTTTTGGTATGCGTGTACTGTCATTTATTTATGTGCTGTCTCATTTATGCGCATTCATTTTTATAGACAGAGCCCTGCCTCAGCGCAATTAGATCAGTACGGAATTCAGGAATTGTGACCTATTTTCCAGTAAGACCGACTTCTTTTTACAACAATAAATATATACATTTACAGTGAGTTAAATGATTTTCCTTATATGGATAGTTCAAATTTAAATAATCATTTACTAACCTTTGAATTTGTCCTATGTCATATGTTTTTTTTATCAGACCACAAAAGGAGATTTTAATAAAATGTCCCGAATGTGCTTGACCTTATAATGTCTATGGTAAATAACATCGAGCTTTTAAAATAGAAGCAAAAGTATAATAGAGTGGTCTTATGTATCATGTGATGTATATTCCAAGTTTTCTGCAGGTATACAATAAGATTTGGTGAGAAACATACTGAACTTTTTCATATCATTTAGCAAACATTCTGACTTGATTGTTGGTCTCTGTGCATGACTTTGTGTTCATGAGACACTATTAGTTCAGTTCACTCTAAATTACACACAAGTTGTGAAGAAAAAAATCAAGATTAATAAAAATGTTACATAAAAAACTAAGCATGGAAATCCCCCAAAAAGTATCTGTGTACTTTCTTCACTGACTTTGGACTGGAGCTTCGGTTGTGATGACGTCAAAATGACAGATGATGATGTAATAACTTCCTGTTGCAATGAGCACAACAGATATATTTACCTCAGAGAAAAAAAGCACATAGATTGTATTTTATTTTGTGTTTTTATTCATCTTGATTGTTCACAACTTTTCACCAGCTTTTCCTGGTTAAGTTAGATTGAATTACTTTGCTAATAGAGTAATTACTTTGCTCATGAACGCACATTCATGCACAGAGACCAGCAGTCGTGTAAATAAATGATGACATCATTTTTGGAGGCAAAATAACCCTTAAAACAAATTGTTCACCTGAATTGTTGTTTACTTATACTCATGTTATTCCACAGACTCCATGTATGACTTGTATGTCAAACAGGTTTGAAACCACATGAAGATTTAAAAAAAAAAGATTGTTTTGAGTAAACTATTATTGTATTGTAATTGATATTTATCTCTGACATTTCACTTGTTAATAAGAGCTTTGATAAATGGATTTGGGAAATTATTCTGTTTTTTCTCAGAAGCACTTTTGTGATGCTGCAAGTGGGAGTGGATTTCTTGCTTAGCTGGAAACTGCAGAGAACCATGTCTTATCGTCCTAAGAAAAAAGAAAGAGACTACTTTCTCCTAGGAGGTCCAAACAGTTATCATACTTTGTTCAGTGATCAGTAACATACATTCAGCCAGGGCCATCCTTAGTGGGGTGCAACTGGTGCGGTCGCACCGGTCCCCGCACTTGAGGGATAAACGGACTGAATGCACCCCCCCACCACCCCAAGAACGCAATCAAGCTGAGGGGGGCATTGCTCCCTACTTCGCACCGGGCCCCACATCAGCTAAGTACAGCCCTGCATTCAGCTTTGATGGTAATGAATGAGATGCTGTGGTTTAAGCAGATAAATGTAAGCACAATAAACCGAATGAAATTCAGAATGCATATAAAGCAAATAAGAATATGTATTTTGTGCCACTGATTTGCTTTAACATTATGTTTTATATATTTTTGTAAGAACATGTTGTTAACATGTACTGAAACCCGAATGTGAAGACATTTTGGTGCAGAAAATAAAGTTACAACGTTTCAGTTTAAATAAAGAAAATGTAAACATGCATTCATTTGTGAATTAATATATATATATATATATATATATATATATATATATATATATATATTAATACATTATTTACAGAGTACATTTTAACACCATGCTGGATTTACAAATAAACTCTTTCAGTGTCAAAATGTACTCTGAGTAATGTACATATTTCACACTTTCAAAAGTGTTATTTTAACTCCAAAATGGAGGTTATATATACATTTTAGGAGTGTTACTTTTGACTCGAATTGAGTTTAATTTTACACTGGCTTTTTTTGCTGTGCAGTTTATTACATAATCTGCATAATTTTTTAGAATTGCATGCTGAGAAAACAAGTAATCTCGTTTGATTTTCTTACATTTTACAGTATTTAGACATGCCCCAAATGTTGGCCCCAGGGTTACCAAAAATATTTCCATAGAAATTAAAATTTAAAAAATATCACAAAATTATAACCATTTCAGGACTAACATTTCTATCTCACAAATTCAACAAGCTTATGTAATGAAAACAAATAAACTTCACAAAATACAGAGCAAATACAAGTTCCATTAAAATGACAAACAAATATTTCTTGCATATGCAAATTTGAAACAATTTACCAAAAAAAAAAAAATGTTTCTGTGCTCTGAAAGTCGAGTTCTGGTGAATTGAGCTGTCTTTTGATTTAGACAGAGTTAACTCATATGGACAGCCCTCACAGCAGGCAGGTTACACACCAGCTTATCTGTTTATTAACTCACAGGGCTCATAAAAGTGTCATGAACACTAGTCAGCAATTACTGCTGCAATAGCGGAACATCGGGTCATATAAACAAGACTTAGCTAAAAGTGATTTGATGACAGTCTATGGATAACCTTCAGGTACTTCTAAGGTTAAACAAAAAAATTAAACAATTTAAGGGAAAAGTTTCAAGGGAAAATCCAGGAAGAGTCTGATCATTTAAGCTGAAGCATTTAATCTGGTGACCCTAATGACCTCACAGCTTCATCTGATTTTTTCCAGAGGGACACAGGAAATAGAGTCCTCTGGTTTTCTTTACATTGCTGAAGTGAAGAAGTTCCGCTTACTGATTCCAAGAAGATGCATATAACATGAGAATTGTATTATGTTGCTATAATACTTGGCAAATCAACATATACTGCAACTAACGTTAATACTTCCATAAACTCACTTTGTGTCCTTTTGTTATTATTTACTATTAATGCAAGAGACAAACCCACAATTTCACAGTTGTGCAGTTGTAAATGCAATTTATTTTCTAACTCAAGAATGTATGTCTTTTTGTGGTAGTTTTATCTACATTTTTCTATTTCATGGCTAAAAGAGAAATAACTAAATTAAAAATGGCATGTAGCCTACTTTCAGCGAGGATTTATTATAATGATTTCTGCATTGCTTTCTAAACCGGTGAAGAACCAGCATTGGTTTTATATAGCAAACGAAATCCTGAACATCGTTAAACTGTCAAAATACTATATGTGCTAATTAGTTTCTGTAATTTAGATTTTTTATGTATTTATGTATTAGACTATTATTTTTATTACTATTATTATATTGCGCTAATTTTTAAAGGCAATGTGCCTTATGGTTTTAATTGTTTATTTAATTAATTATTTATTTTTAATAAGTGAAGTTGAATTTTGAAGTTAGTAAATAAATGAATATTAAGGGAACATATATGTAATTGTAAAATTATGTAGCTAGGTTTTGGACAGGTTCGTTAGCAAATGCAGAGTTGTTTGTTTGTCCAATCAGCGTTGAGCGTTCGTTTGATTAGAACGTCACGTTATCATTACGCAAATGAGCTGCAGATTCTCAAACAGTCAGAGAGGAGCGCGTGAATGTAGCTAATCAATACCGCAGGTAAGACACGCGTCCGCTCACGTTTAACAGCTACAGCAGCTTCTTTTAACATAATTTAGTGTTTCTCTGTAAAATGTAAAAAAAGAGTGTATGCTACGATGAAAATCAGGAAATAAATGAAGCACTTGCAAACGTGAGATAGGCTAAATGAATCGCGATTCATATATATATATATATATATATATATATATATATATATATATATATATATATATATATATATATATATTAAATAGGCTACAATAAAATATTGTTCCCTTTTTTATTATTATTAAAAACAAATGTTCAAGAAGTTTGCTTGTGAAAGACAAGTATCCCAATAAACGTGCGACAATAGTAGTCAGTATGTTGTCAATCTGTTTTCAAGGCGATTATCAGACTCGCGGTGTGATGAGTTTAGTTCTCATCCCTCTATTGTGTTTTGAACCCCTGCGACGGAAGAGATTCTCTCTAATCCAACTTGTTTTCTCTGTCTTGCTGAGATATGAGAGTCCTGCTTTCAATCCGAACCAATCCCCAAAAGACATTCCTTTCGGCCTGGGAAATTCCACATCGTTTCCACGTTTTCTTTATTTAATCATATTTAGGGCTACCTTTTTCCTTTACTCGTGCGTATTGATACACAGAGACGTGCTCCCTATTAGGTGATCGGGTTGCAGTTATTTCCTGATTGTTGATTGGGTGTTAATCTGTGTATTGTTTCCATCCGCGTATTATTCAGGCCTCTTTATATCTGACAGACAACATGGAAATGTTTTTCTCAACAAAAGATGTATATAGGCTATGTTAGGTAAAGTGTAGCCTTGATTTGAAGGGCAGTAACTGCATGTTTTGAACAGCATTTTAGCCTTGTTTGCAGTTCTCTCCACTAGTCTTGCGATGTGGCATTGGATTTTTAAAGGCTTATTTGCAGTGTTCGTTTATTTTATTTTTTATTTAGAAAAAAATTAAATAAATTGGTTACATGATTTAGATGTAACTTTTTTTTTTTACTAACTACCGTTGTCACATTGTCACACTGCTTTCACTGTCATATTGGCTGTCCAGATGTGAAGTCTTCTATTCTATGGTTAGTTGAGCTGGTTCTTCTGTGACCTTGATTTGTTTGATTAAATGTATTGATTGCAAATTATCTTTAACCAAGTGCGAGATTTTGTTATTCCTATTCGCATTTATTGCTTGGTGGAGAAAGGTCCATACCAGGAAAGGCCACTTAAGGTGTCTTTCATTAAATCTGATCTGATGTTTATCGTGTCCTCCCCCTCTTCCCCCGCGGTGACCGCGCATCGCGCCTCATTCTCACTCCCATTACGCAGCGGGATTGACATGAAACTGTGAATTGTTTGCTGCTCAAATAGAGTTGACCTGGAGCCAGCAGTCTGAGGGGCTGAGGAGCGACCATCCCTTCCTCCTCCCCCTCTACATCAGCATGACAAAGCACTGGGGGGGTCCGGGCTCGTTGGCACCACCCGTGATCACTGTAGGAGCAGGAGCCCTTGACTGCAGAACCAGCTATTCCTCTTCCAACCTCAGCTGTCACTGCTCTACAAACCCGCTGCTGGAGTTCGGTGGCCGGCTGGAAAGGTCCACAGGGATGGCGCAGGACTCCTGTTACAGAGCCAAACCGTCGGATCGGAGCGCATGGGAAATGCATGATGGAAACTCCGGTGGAGGAAAAAAGAAGAACTACCAGCGTTATCCGAAACCACCCTACTCTTACCTAGCTATGATTGCCATGGTCATCCAGAACTCTCCGGAGAAGAAGCTCACTTTGTCAGAGGTAGGTTATCTTCTCATGCGCGCGACGCGCAACTTACTTCAGTCTTTTTAAATTGTTCAAATTAATCAGGAATGTGAATGAACTTTAACTGTCACAGTTTGTTTGCGTCATGCCCCAATTCATACGCCATTTAATATATTTAGGCTATAGGATATTTTAAATTCAGCGTTTCAACTGAAATGAGTATTGCCTAGGCTACTTATCATTAAGTCAGTGACACATCCACTTTTAAAATTTTTTTTTTACAAGTCGTACTGCAGAAAAAGTATTTTTTTAATATCGAATTGGAGGATTTCTTTAAGGTTTAAAGTTTTAAATGAAGACAAATTCCATTAGCATTCCTTGAAACACATATACACAGGAATGACCTTTCAAATTTGTATAAATCCTAGTGTGCCGTCATAACGCTGACGTTAATTTCCACAAAGAAAGTACAGGACCGTTTACATGTTTAGTTAGTTTTAGTGCGTGTTGTACGTCCAGGGGCACGTATTCTGTCTCATGTCTGGATCTCGATGGGGTTTGTGTTGTGAATAGTGAAAGCAGAGGCCGATACTCTATCATGCTGATAGCTGTGGCTGGAATCACACTGTGCCGCAATTACTACGCAATTGTTCCGAAATGTCACAAGTTGTAAGAATCCGCGATCGGGATTAACAGTTTGCTGATTATTCAAGAGTGACTCCTGTGTATTTGTGTTAATGATGTGAGGTAGGGTCTGCTGCTACAGGTCACCGAACTCGACTTTTCTTTAAATAAAATGGCAATCATATCCTGTTTTTTAAACATATTTTTAAAACGACTTATGTTTTATGACCTATGTTTAAACTGGTAAAATATGCAAATTAGGCAAACTCCTATTCACTGTGTGAGATTACATATAAATGTCACCACACAGAAAAAAGTCACTTTTTAAAATGTGATTTATATATATATATATAGGCCTATGAAAGCACACACTGTTGGCTTTTTGAAAATGTAGCAGACGGTCAAGATTCATTCATTCTCATTGATACACTTACTCAGCTGTCTGTTTAGAATCCATGGCTAATAATAATAACAGTAATGATGTTTTTAATAACCATGAATAAATTGTCTTCTTCAAACAGATTTTGAAGGAGATCAGCACTCTCTTTCCATTCTTTAAAGGAAATTACAAAGGCTGGAGGGACTCAGTCCGACACAACCTGTCATCTTATGACTGCTTCGTGAAGGTTTGTGTTTAACTTTAGGTGACTGACAAAAGATGTGTTAGTTTTACATTATTTTGACATTATCTTATTGCCCCTCTTCTCTAGGTGCTTAAGGATCCTGGTAAACCCCAAGGTAAAGGTAACTTTTGGACTGTTCAAGTGAGCCGAATTCCCCTGGAACTGCTGAAAAGACAAAATACTGCAGTGTCCCGTCAAGATGAAACTATCTTTGCTCAGGACCTGGCCCCTTACATCTTTCAAAGTTACACTCAGTCGAACAAGTCTAAACCTCTGCCCGCTGACCTCTCCTCACCCCCTGTCCCAACTCGTCACAGCCCACCCCCATCAGAGGACCCCTATCGTCCCAAACTGGACTCCACGTTTGCTATAGATTCTCTCCTGCATAGCCTCAGGCCTGCCAGTTCTGCTGGGGAAGGGCCCCGAGAGAGGGAAAGTTGGGGCATCAGGCCCCCGCCGCACAATCGCTCTACCACTCCACCACGCCATTGTAACGCCTCGTATAATTGCAGTTCATCAGCCAGCTCCGTCAGTCCTGCCTCGGATTTGTCAGACGAGGACTGGAGAGGGGTGACGCTTGTTGGTAAAAGATTGAGTGAACGAGGATCAACTTCAGAACGATTCAGTGACTCCTGCCCCCCGCCAAACAAAATGTCCAAACGGGGCAACACACCTCCATGGGAGCTACCGACTTCCTACGCCAAGTACACCCCTCCCAACGCGGTAGCCCCTCCTAGCATGCGCTTTAACGGAAACCCGTTCATGCCACTGGGTGGTATTCCGTTCTATGGTTACGGTGGTGCGCACGTCACTTCATCACACTTGATTGGTCACCCTTACTGGCCCATCCTACCAAATGGGCCGGTTTCTATTCAAGCCCCGCCCCTCCTAATGGACTTGGACAGTATGCTGCAATCTGTTCCGCCCAATAAAAGTGTGTTTGATGCGCTTGGCCCCAACAATCAAACTGCTCATCCACCTCCAAACCAGTATGCCCTTCAGAACGGACCTTCTCTTTGCAAATATTCTCTTTAAACTGTTGATACTCCTAAATGGGTTCTCATCTTTGGCACTGCTAAGGTTCACACAAAGATTTGCAACCACTAATGCTGCTATCACTGTATACTCAATCTGTGAATTGTCTCAGGGATTTCTTTGAGAAAATCCTGAACCGAACTGTTAAGGGCCCATATTGACCAAAGATTCTACCCAATCAATGTTCATTCATGTGACTTTCTTTGACACAACTACTACCTCAGACTGTTAATGTCAGTGGGGAGGCACATTAGCGGCTCTTGTTTCCTGAATGGACCCTTGTAATGTTTGGGGACAATCGATGAATTACTTGATAAGACCAATTGAATGTTGAAGTATAGTGTTTGTGATTCCTTTACCTCTCTACAAATCAACCAGAAATAGTGTGCTGGACATTTGTTAGGATTAGGAATGTGTTCGTGTGTTAATGTGTTCTTTTAAAACTGCAAGGGACCTGCAACGTTTACATAAACTTTTATGCCATTAATGTCACTTTTTATATGTTGGTTTTAGCAGGGTAAACTGATTTGTTTTTGGTTTTTTTTTGAGATCTTGACTTTTTGTATGGCTTTTCTGACATGATTATGTGTGCTTAAACACTTTCATTTCACCCCCGACTCCACTTGGTAAAGTCCAATCTCAGGCTCTGATAACAATGGTGGAGGCTTGACAGATCTGATGAGATCCAGTCTTGCGTGGTTTTTTTCTGGCATGCATTCACTTTGAAGAACTGTAATTAGAGCCATTTTTATCAGTGCACTGTCTCAAAGTCTTATCACGACTCTGTGTCCCTGTGGAGTGTAGGTGCTGTAACTATGATTTTTATAATCTGGTCATCAAATGCCTTTTTTTAAATAAATGTTTGTTGCCTTTTAATCATGCATGTCTGCATGATACTGTCCAGAAGCTCATATTGAGCGATTTGATCAGTAATTAAATGTTAGGGTCATTTAACTGGGTGCTCTGTGGTTGTCCCTCCGTCTGGTGCACGTCATCCCACCACCACCTCCTGCTGTTTTTTTCTGTCCTGTCCTCCCTTAAATCACTCATGCATACCCCCAACACTTCCACCCTCTTACAGGTCCATTCTTTGTAATGGATCTTAAGTTTCAAGTATTTGGGAAATCTTAGTTTCTGGGTGATTTTGTTTTGACTGACTTTGTGTCTTTTTTCATGTATTGTTTTTGTGTCATGCAAGCAGTCAGACTGTATAATACTGATGAATATGCTTCAGATGTGTTAATTTTAGGTGTAATGCGTGAAAACATGTCCAGGAGCTTCCTGTGTAAAGTTTTGCGTAGTTCATCTTAAGTGTGTGTGTGTGTGTGTGTGTGTGTGTATCACCTTTTGTTTACAGATTGCAGGGAAAGTGACAATATAAATATCATGGACAAAGCAATGGGTGACAGTATTTCTCACAGCAAATGCTCATTTGTAACTGTTTTCATTTACTTTGCATTTGGAGTCTATCAAATGTTTTTTCAAATGTTGTGATCATGTGTTCTTCTGCCCGAGTCACATAAACTTTGTGGTTTGAGAAGCCCTCCAAAGACAATATTATTCTTAAAGCCAGTAATGAAACTGACTGAATCCTGATAGAAATGAAAAAAAATTCAGAGTAATAAATCAAATGATACCTGATATGATTTATATTCATCTGTCAAAACAGCTTTCTATTTTAAAGTAACTCCTCAGAAAGAAAGATCCAGTGGAACAAGAATAATCTATAAAAAAACTAATGAAAATGCTGAAAATACATATTTTAAGATGTAATCCATGCTTGATAAGATTCTTCAGAAGTTATCCAATCAAAATTAAAGCATTTATTTAATGTGAAACAATATCAAAACATACTGTGTGTGTTAGGCTTATTTTGAGCACAGGTGGGTTTAAATGGGGCCTACCTCACAGTGCACTCACTTTTACCTTTATGAAAAAAAAAGCCTTGGGGCAGTACTGTATGGAAAGATTTTGGTAGGTTCCATACGGTAATTTTCAATGTGCCTCGATGTAGAAAATTTGAAATCGCAATTGATCTACTAATTTCGAATTCGTATGATTTATAGGTAAAAGCGTCATTAGAAACTCCACTTGGGAGGCATCAGCAGATCCAATTCATACGACTTCGCAGCCAATTAACCAAATCGTAGATTATTGCTTTTAACACAATTTAAGAGAATTCACCCTAAACATAAGATAATTAAGAATATGATTCGTTTTACAAAAACACGTCACAGACAGACAAACAAGTGTAGCCTATTTATTATTATTATTATTATTTTGCAAGGAAAAATAAATTGTGCTTTTATGAATATAGAATTTGTTCACTTTCGAGGGGTCAGAATCAAATGATCCAAAATAGTTTAGCTAATCCTTTTGAAATGTTTCGAGGCCTTCATTTCTAAAGGTTAGTTACAAATTGCCTTGGCAAAAATTAGATTCTCTAAAATTGAAGCTATTGTTTTATTCAATCTCTGATATCGCAATTAAATCTAATCACTTCTTGACAAGTGTCCTTAATTATTGCCATAACGGTGGATAGGTTATATTTTTAAATACTTGCGCTTTTATATAAAGAATAGTTTAATTAACCTTGCGCTCATTAAAATATTTAACAATCCACGGAACATTTCCATTCCACAAAAGGTTTTTTTTATAGCGGAAGAAATGTACATTAGATTTTTTTAATGTCCCTTATCTCTCTCTCTCTGTTTCACACACACACAACGAAAAATAAAGGTTGTTTTATATGGTTCTCCTATGGACTCCTTTTTTGAACCTTTATTTTTAATACTTGTTTAGATATCTTCAGTTCGATTCCCAGGGAATGCAAATAATTAAAAATGAAAATATAAAATAAAAAAACGTTTTACAAAAAACATTTGAGTTCATTTTTCTTACTACTAAAAGACACTTCTGTTTTTTATTTCTCGGATTGTTTCAACATTTGAACAACATTGGAGTTGGGAATAAGGCTCTGTGAAAGCACCTTGTGCAAAAATCGAAGCACAAAGTTTATTTCCACACCAGACGCATTTTAAAAGCGGAATTTCTAGATTTCGTTCCGCCGATTATTAAAATTCCCGTTTGAGGATTCATAAGCACTTTTCCCCTGATCAGCCAGTGATGTCATAAACACCCGGTGTTTGATTGACATTCTCTCATGTGTCTGTCGCACAGAAAGAAAAAATATATATAATTCGGAACTACATAAAGAAATGAATGATAGAAGTAAAACTGATTTTTCATTTATTTGTAGGTATAAACTATAAAGCCTACAAAAAATATTATCTCGGGCTTTGGTATATATATAACACATTACTATGATCTCATTATCAATGATTCCCATCCAGCTCATGCTAACAGCATAACATTTGGCTGTATTCCGTTAATACTGATCACTGATTCTGTCACTACTGTACATTGTCTATAACAAACCTTTGTAAAGCACTGTAGCAGAAAGAAAAACACTTTATATACAAGGTTTCAATAGACTTTATTTCAGCTGTCTTCAGAAACCGTTTCTATTGTTTCTTTTGTTTCCTCTTCTTAAACTGTGTTCTGTGTTCCTACAGGCAGCGACGTTTAGAAGGAAGCTGATGGTCTTCATCCTGTTCATCCACACTTCCATATCCACCTCCTCCAGGGGTGAACAGACTGAACATGTCCTGTCATGTATGCCACCATTTTAATGAAAATGTCTATAGTCAATAACTCACTTAACACAAAACCAGTCTAAAACAAAGACATTTAAAGAAATACAGTTGTTTAACCAGATGTGATCATTGAGGTTGGAACATCCTTATGTAGAATTTAAGGGGGGGTGAAATGCTATTTCATTCATACTGAGTTTTTTACACTGTTAAAGAGTTGGATTCCCATGCTAAACTTGGACAAAGTTTCAGAAATTAAGTTGTACGTTTAAAGGAGTATTTCTGTTCCAAAAATACTCCGTCCGGTTTGTCACAAGTTTCAGAAAGTTTTTTTCGAGTATGTCTCTGTGTGACGTTAGATGGAGCGGAATTTCCTTATATGGGTCCTGAGGGCACGTTTGCCAGAAGAGCGCGCGTTCCCGTATAGCAGAGCACTGAGAGCACAACAGACATTCACTGATCAGAGCGAGAGCGTCGCGAAAAGTCACAAAAGGAGTGTGTTTTTGGTTGCCAGGGCAAGACAACCCTGCACAGATTACCAAAAAAAAAAAAAAAAAACAGCATTAAGGGACCAGTGGATGGAGTTTATTTTTACAGAGCATCAACGGAGTTGTGCAAGTGTTTGTTCCCTGCATTTCGAAGATGCTTGTTTTACAAATAAGGCCCAGTTTGACGACGGATTTGCACATCGTTTATTTCTTAAGGATGATGCAATCCCAACGGAAAAGGGTCATGTGATCGTGTGTTGGAACCGCAGGCGGTGAGTAAAACTGCTTAAAATATCTCTGCCTCCTTGTTAGTGCGTCCCCTCCCATGCCGGAGACCCGGGTTCGAGCCCTGCTCGGAGCGAGTCGTTGCTGCTGCTGCTCTCGTTCAGTTTCAGCCTCTGGATCTGATTCTCGATCATAAATAAACGGCTGAATCTGACTGTAAGCCATGGTTTGTCTTGGATGATGGTTTTGTCCTCACGGTAAAGTCACAGCTTCCAAACACTCTCAACGCAAAAGCCTACTGATGCTTGTGATTCTTTAGCTCCGCCCCCACGTCACGCCTCCAGTCGGTCGTGTTTTTCCGGGAAAAATCGGTACAGACTATCTTTCTCTTATGAATATAATAAAACTAAAGACTTTTTGGAGTTATGAAGGATGCAGTACTACTCTATAGGTACTCAAGATTAACAGGATATTGAGTGAAAACGAGCATTTCACGCCCCCTTTAAAGAGCTTTTCCTGATCACTTACATGTATTCAAGACTATTTACATCATGGAGTAAAGAAATAAAAAATTTAACTGCTGCTTATTATCTCACAATTATGAGATTTACTCTGG
Organism: Carassius gibelio; assembly: GCF_023724105.1. Taxonomy (NCBI): domain Eukaryota; kingdom Metazoa; phylum Chordata; class Actinopteri; order Cypriniformes; family Cyprinidae; genus Carassius; species Carassius gibelio. The sequence goes on from NC_068382.1 coordinate 3,453,530, forward strand.
CAGTTCTGAGAAAAAAATTCAGAACTCTGCGATGAAAATTCAGAATTCTTTTTCTCATTTTTCTTGCAATTCTAAGTTAATATATTGCACTTCTCAGTTTATAGCTTGCAAATAAAGTTAGAATTGTGAGACTTTTTTTTAATTCTTTCTAATAGATATGAAATGTTTATATATATATATATAAAACAAATTATTGATTTGAATGCAGTTTGTCTTACCCCAGGATCCAGGCTGATGGTATTCTTGGCCCCTAAATTTAAAACTCTGCCATCCGTTTTATGCAACAAATTTAGCCCAGGTGCTCCATTTTTACCTCCTAAATGAACCAAGAATTATATATATATATATATATATATATATATATATATATATATATATATATATATATATATATATATATATATATATATATATATATACACATTATATAATTATATACACATTATATAATTATATACACACTTAAGCACATATATGAAATCATATAAATATACTGCAGATGAAGGTACCGTGTAGGCCATAGGGCTGTGTAGAACGCCTCTCCGTTAATATCGACAGAACCACTGGACTACGGAATCGAAGTTTCCGGATCACACCATCACCGCCGCGGTACAGACCTGCCCCTCCGGAACCGGGCAGCAGGGAAAACTGCTCAAGAATCACTGGATACCTTAGACATCAACTCAACTTTAAAAATCTCTTACACATTTTGAATGAATGGAACATATCTATAAGGCTGCTACAATGTCAGACCTGCTCTCCAGGATCTCAGGGTCAGTGATGCGTGTGTTTGTCATGTGAGTGTGAACGCCACTGCGCCCGTTCCAGGTTGGTCCCGCCCCTGCACCCCCGGCAACAGTCTCATAGTAACCACTGTTCTCACTGCCGAACGAAATGTTGTTCATGCAACCCTTAAAAAAAGAATATGAGAGAATGCAATAAGTAGGATCATAAACAGCATCTAGAGTTTTTCATTCCTTGTCAAAGGTGTACACTAGGGGACTAGAGATAATACTGATGATGCTTGTGTTTTATTATTTGGGCTAGGTATATATATATATATATATTGATTTCTCAATTTTAACAGATTCAAATTTTTATGAAACAATATTGCTCCATACTTTCAATTAACTCCACAGTTAAACTGCTTAGGGGTTTGCAATATGACTGACATATTTAACTCCATTTTTATGCACAAACCAAAATCTTACATACCGAATAGTAATTAAGCTTATTACTAAACCAAACTGTTATTAATTGAACAAAACCTCACAGGTGTCATCATTCACAATATCACCACATAATGAATTAGTAACTCAAATAAACTAACAAAAGAATAATTAATAATTTAGTTACTATAATTAATTAATAATAAAGTAACTACTATAAATGTATCCAATCGGTCCTGATAAGATACGTACTATATAGAAAACCTAACTGTCTGAATGTATATTGTTGAAAATATAAACCATGTTATGACTCTGCAATATATTAAAAGTTGAATATACATCTTATTTCACCTGTAGACATACATTATACTCATGTTAAGCATTATATACACCATTTAGCAAATCTTGCCTGCATGATCATTTATATTTATTATTGCACAGCTCTTTTAAAGCTGGTTATACTCAACTTTATTCACATGCATACAGTGCATTCACATAATGAGATATATATTATATAGCAAGTTAAGTATCTTAACTGCTTAATATTTTTATTTAGTCACATAATGAAACTACAGTATCATCCAGGTCTTCATATCAATTTGGTTATACAAGTATGGCTAACTATATCCACATATAGTATACTTGCGAAAGGCTATACATACTTCATAGCATATCTCAGCTGCATGATTGCTTGTATTGTTGTAAAATGTATATCATATAATAGCTCAAGTCTTATCTGCTAAATAGGACTATACCAGAGTAGTTGCATTAAGATATTAAGATATTATGAACATTAACATCATTATTTTCTGTAAAGCAATATTGTAATGACTAATCTGACCTAACTCAAACAGCCAAAACTGCATGTTCTGAAACCCAGAACTGGATTTTTAAGCACAAGGAGATTTCATTGATAGATGTAGATGGAGCTCATTCTGACTGATATGACACACCTGTGATGCCGCACACACTTGGAAGGCTTTGAAGATAACGTCCACCACTCTCTGTGAGGTCAGCACATTACCACCCACTACCGCAGCATTCTGAGACGGCTGCAGGATCGAGCCGGGGGGAATGATGACTTTAACAGGGGCTAGACAGCCCTAAAACACAAAGCACTTCATCACACACAAAGTCTTTCCTGCTAATTACAAAGCATTATATTTGTAAAAGTGTAATAAAGTTTTCTTTTAGTGTCCTTGTTATAGGTTACATCTACTTACTTCAGTAATGGCAGTAAATTAAGCATCCAAATTATGCAATTACAACCCTACAGTAATCAAACCCTAACCCGGACCCTATAATAAGAACATGTTTTTAATATTAATATCACTCAGTATTCATTTTTGTAATATCACTGTAACAAGGGCAACCTATCTTTTTTAAATAAAATGAAACCTATCTTTTGTCTATGAAGATTTTATACAAATAAATATATATATATATATATATATATATATATATATATATATATATATATATATATATATATATATATATATATATATATATATATATATATATATATATATATATATATATATATATATATACACACTACCCACACAACTATGTGTATGAATATTGATTTAGTCTTATGATGACGACTTCGACACTCCTGAAGTGTTTACACTTTTGTGTCCCATATGCATCAGATGTTTAGCCAACGGTCTGTGGGCGTGACATCTGAGGCTGAGACTAGAGCTCGCCCATCAACACGCTTCATTCGTTAATTCGTTAGCCACAGTTAATTTAAGTCAACAAAGTTTTTGTCCCTGGGGCATTTATGTCGATGTCACAGCTTGTAGATGATTGCTGCGCAAAAGCTGCGTGTGCTTGTGACTCTCTAGCTCTGCCCATGGAACTTCTCGAAGATACGAAGGATGCAATATTATACTCTAAAGCTTCAAGTTTAGCCACAAACTGTGCATGTTATGTCCACCTTAAACTCCTTTTTTGTTTTATTTACCAAGTTTAATACGTGAAAAACGGCATTAAATCAGCATATTAGAATATTTTCAAAAGGATCATGAAGACTGCGAGAATCAGCTTTGCGGTCTTAGGAATAATTATAATTACATTTTAAAGGGGTCTTGAACTGGCTTTTTATTATTTTATACTGTTGTCTGAGGTCCACTAGATGATGTTCCATAATGTTTGCATGATTTTAACATTCGAAAACATCAAGATCAATAAGTAATTGAGAAAGGCTCTTTTGTGCATGAAAGGTTTTTATGGGTATGTTGCATTAATGATTTGGAAGTAAACGCCCAGTGCTATGATTGGATAAAAGTTTTGCATAGTAAACTAACTTTCTGTATGTCTATTTGACAAGCTACGTCCTTCATAGTTGGAGCCTTTTGTGACTTTGGTTAGACACGTACATACAGTATTGTTCAAAATAATAGCAGTACAATGTGACTAACCAGAATAATCAAGGTTTTTCTTATATTTTTTTATTGCTACGTGGCAAACAAGTTACCAGTAGGTTCAGTAGATTCTCAGAAAACAAATGAGACCCAGCATTCATGATATGCACACTCTTAAGGCTGTGCAATTGGGCAATTAGTTGAATTAGTTGAAAGGGGTGTGTTCAAAAAAATAGCAGTGTGGCATTCAATCACTGAGGTCATCAATTTTGTGAAGAAACAGGTGTGAATCAGGTGGCCCCTATTTAAGGATGAAGCCAACACTTGTTGAACATGCATTTGAAAGCTGAGGAAAATGGGTCGGAAAACGGAAGACAACCATCAAAATGGATAGAAGAATAACCAGAATGGCAAAGGCTCAGCCAATGATCACCTCCAGGATGATCAAAGACAGTCTGGAGTTACCTGTAAGTACTGTGACAGTTAGAAGACGTCTGTGTGAAGCTAATCTATTTTCAAGAATCCCCCGCAAAGTCCCTCTGTTAAAAAAAAGGCATGTGCAGAAGAGGTTACAATTTGCCAAAGAACACATCAACTGGCCTAAAGAGAAATGGAGGAACATTTTGTGGACTGATGAGAGTAAAATTGTTCTTTTTGGGTCCAAGGGCCACAGGCAGTTTGTGAGACGACCCCCAAACTCTGAATTCAAGCCACAGTACACAGTGAAGACAGTGAAGCATGGAGGTGCAAGCATCATGATATGGGCATGTTTCTCCTACTATGGTGTTGGGCCTATTTATCGCATACCAGGGATCATGGATCAGTTTGCATATGTTAAAATACTTGAAGAGGTCATGTTGCCCTATGCTGAAGAGGACATGCCCTTGAAATGGTTGTTTCAACAAGACAATGACCCAAAACACACTAGTAAACGGGCAAAGTCTTGGTTCCAAACCAACAAAATTAATGTTATGGAGTGGCCAGCCCAATCTCCAGACCTTAATCCAATTGAGAACTTGTGGGGTGATATCAAAAATGCTGTTTCTGAAGCAAAACCAAGAAATGTGAATGAATTGTGGAATGTTGTTAAAGAATCATGGAGTGGAATAACAGCTGAGAGGTGCCACAAGTTGGTTGACTCCATGCCACACAGATGTCAAGCATACAACTAAATATTAGTTTAGTGATTCACAGGATTGCTAAATCCCAGAAAAAAAAAATGTTTGTACAAAATAGTTTTGAGTTTGTACAGTCAAAGGTAGACACTGCTATTTTTTTGAACACACCCCTTTCAACTAATTGCCCAATTGCACAGCCTTAAGAGCGTGCATATCATGAATGCTGGGTCTTGTTTGTTTTCTGACAATCTACTGAACCTACTGGTAACTTGTTTGCCACGTAGCAATAAAAAATATACTAAAAACCTTGATTATTCTGGTCAGTCACATTGTACTGCTATTATTTTGAACAATACTGTATAATCAGGACAGATCAAGTGATCTCAAACAAAGAAGTAGTTCCACAAAGTACAATTATTTTTTACTCTCATAAGTGTGCCGTGCAATTCCTTTTTTGCATTGCTTTTGCATTGCTTTTTAATATCAGTCTCTCTGCAAATCCAGCGTCAACCTGTGTCTTGTTTACAAAGAAGTGAACGAACACTCAATGTTTTACTCGCGTGAGCTGGAACTTCATTAAAAATAAAGTTCAACCACGCATTCCTATATTTGAATCTGAAGGAAGGTTATGAAGCGACTGTGTTCTTCCAGGCACTGCACAATATTTTGCGATCTTAAATGGCATGTTTATTTGGCCGGCAACCATATCACCCTGGAGCCCAAGACCGGTTGCCCACTGAAGCTAAGCTGGGCTGAGCCTGGTCAGTACCTGGATGGGAGACCTCTGAGAAAACTAGGTTGCTGCTGGAAGAGGTGCTAGTGAGGCCAGCAGGGGGTGCTCACCCTGTGGTCTGTTTGGGTCCTAGCGCCCCAGTGTAGTGATGGGGACACTATACTGTCAACAAGCACCGTCCTTCGGATGAGATGTTAAACCGAGGTCCTGACTCTCTGTGGTCATTAAAAATCCCAGGATGTCTTTTGAAAAGAGTAGAGGTGTGACCTCGGCATCCTGGCTAAATTCGCCCATTGGCCTCCGACCATCATGGCCTCCTAAAAATCCCCATATCCACTGATTGGATTCATCACTCCGTCTCCTCTCCACCAGTAAGCTGGTGTGTGGTGAGTGTTCTGGCGTACTATGGCTGCCGTCGCATCATCCAGGTGGATGCTGCACACTGGTGGTGGATGAGGAGATACCCCCTGAGTGCCTAGAAAAGCGCTATATAAATGTAATGAATAATTATTATTATTATTTCTTGGTTGCTCGATCCGGTTTAGTGCCACTCACGTTATTTCCCTAATATGTCATGTGAAAATTAGTGGGCGGGGCTACAGAATTGGGTGTTGATATTCTTCTGTGGAGGCGGTGTTCAACCTATCTATTAGGGCTGCTCAATTAGCGCAAAAATAATATTGTTTTTCGATTAGTGTTTTTTCATAATCTTTGGGAGTCTAAAATCAAAATCGATTAATTGCACAGCCCTACTATCTATTACGTCATATGTAAGCACATTCCAGGATCTGGTGTTCACTGGGCCTGGTGTCAATAAAAGCTTTTATTTCAGTAACAAGGACGTTTTCAGTTCTGAAACTTACAGGACATTATTTTAGTACGATAACCTCTTATATAATGTTCAAAAACATGAATAATCCCACAGACCCAACCCTTTTACAATAGTGTATGTATGACATTTATTGTTCTACTTTGCTTTACAGCAATTCATCCCTATAACCATAATCATATAAACTAACACAATACAATTTATAATAGTTTAATTTGAAATATAATATACTTCTATACTGTTAAACTAGTTTAACAGCGTAACATCTGTAATACAATCACACTGACTGTCACAGTCACAAAAGACCGGTTATCAGGATTGGCCCCGAAATTCCATATTGGTGCCTTTTTATTAATTATTATTAACCTGCAGTTCAAGTTCCTTGTCTTCCTCTGTTAACAAACTAATTTGCTACTCTCTTCTGGTTTGTTTAGTCCTCTTCGATCTCTATTAAATGGATAGTTCAACCAAAAATTGAAATACTGTCATCATTTACTCACCCTTAAGAATTAGTTTCTTCTGCTGAACAGAAGGAGATAGTTTATAGAATGTGAGTAGCCAAGCAGTCATTGGTATGTATATTGTGTATGTGGGTCACCTGGTTGAGGGGGATGTCCTGGCCCACCATGCATCTCAGGCAGTATATGAGGGCAGAGAGGGTGATGGCACGAGGAGCGTTACAGTTACCCCACACTTCTGTCCCCGTCCCGGTGAAATCAAACACTGCACTGCCCTGCAGACAGACACACAGATGGACAGAGACATTGATCAACAATGTACTGCACTGTTCTTTTTACTGTACAACAGTTTGTAATGTTTGTGCAGTTTTACATTCATTTACATATATTATAGGAGAATGCTCTATTGAAAATGAAAATTCAATATTCTCAATTTTATATTCAGTATGAAACCTGGAAGTGATAAATTATCAAAATGGAAAACAGTTAAACTGGGTTCTAATTCAGAAACTTGTTTGAATCTGCAAAAAGTAAAAAAAAGATTTCCTACTTGCTGTTCATCAATCTGGACCTTCAATCTGATCCGTGTCCCGTCGTCCATTTGATCTTCTGCTTCAACCTCAAGAGAGCCCGTTTCCTGACGCCGCTGACGGGCAAAATCTTTCAGCATGTCTCGAACTGCAAGCTCTGCGTTACTCTAAATATACACAGGGACATACCCTGACATAAACTTAAAGCTGAGATTTTCATTAGCTATATTTAATACATCAGAAAAAAGTACACACCTGAATGTATCCCATGTATGCCTGGACAACTTCCAATCCGTAGCTGGCAATCAACTCCCCCACCAGCTGACAACCCCTCTGATTGGCTGCTACTTGTGCCCGGAGGTCTGACAGGTTGTCACGGAGATTGCGTGTCCCAGAGCATCCTGGATATTGAGCGGGTGCCATGAGGGCTTCTGTCACAGCTGATGGATATAAAGATGACTATGAATAATAAAAAAAAAAAAAAAAAAAAAAAAAACTCGCATAGACTGACCGTGGAAATATCCTGGTATAACAATAGGATAACCATTCAATATAATTTGTTACACTGACTTCAACCTGATTGATATCTCTTCTAACCTTTCTCCTGAAAAACTCCACCCGTGACCAGTTTGAAGGAAGTGAAGACGGCCCCTTCCTGTTGTAGACTGGTGGAGTGTGGAGGCATGGAGCCTGGAGTGATGCCTCCTATATCAGCATGATGCCCCCTACTGGCCACAAAGAATACCGGAACTCTCATGCCATCGCGAAACACCTACATAACACAAATCTCATCAGGTCTGTTATCCTGCAAAATCAGCAGTTTTGCTTAAGGAAAATGAAGTCTACTGTTAGGATCATTTAGATTTTTTTACATTGGCATTTCTGCATCCACACCATGAAAATGGATTGGAATGATTTATTTATTTTTTATTAAGTCTCTAATGTTATCGATAAAAAATACAGTAAAAACAGTAGCATTGTGTAATATTATTACAATTTAAAATAACGGTTTTCTATTTTAATCTATTTTAAAATATAACTTATTCCTGTGATGTAAAGTAGATTTTTTTTCACCAGCATTTTTGACGATTTTCACAAAAATTTCATCGCCCCCAGAATATTTTGTTTTATGGATATCTGAACAGGGCTGAGTTTTTTATTTTAACTTGAATAATTATTTATATTAATTTTTAATATATATAAAAGCAGAGAAAATCAAGTTTTTATCACATACTAAGTTACATCTGGATCATATTCAGTAGGACGATAAAAGCAAAGATGCAGTAGATCGCTTCCATGAACACCCACAAAGCTTGCAGTCTTTTACCACTTCCTGGATCCACATTTCATTTAGTACCATTAGGCAGTTTTCATTTATATGCTGTTTACTGTTGATGATAACATTGTTTTTCATATGCATATGTTTGTTCCACTGAATAACTGTATCACAGTAATGCGATTTTAAATTTAGAAAAAATGTGATACATTACAGTATTTTGTTTTTTGGAGTAAAACAAGAAGCCAAACATTTTTATGACAGACTTTGTGGATCATTTTAAATGACACTGCTAAAAACTCATCACAAGTAACCTACAGGAGTGATGACTGTGAGGTCTGGTAGATGACTGCCACCTGCACACGGATGATTACTGAGGATCACATCTCCCTCCTGCATGCTGCCTCCTGCTGCCTTGATCTAAAAGACATCAAAAGTACATTTTCTCAAGCTTACAAAACTTTGGATTTCTTCTTTACTGTACGGTTTACTTTTCTTCTTTACTTTTTGTTCCTTTGTTTATTCAAAATACATTGATACATTTAAATGTAAAATGTCAAACAAAAACTGTTAATAAACTGATCATCTGCTAAGAGTGACTGAATGTGCTATCAGGGATCTCTGGGTTTCCTTTAGTCAATCTACATCATGCCACAGTACATTAGAATGTGTATATATTTACATTTAGTCATTTTGCAGAAGCTTTTATCAAAAGCGACTTACAATTAGGAAATACACAAAGCTATTCTTCTTAAAGAGGCAAACAGATATAGGAAGTGCTCATAATACCAAGTTTCAGGCATTTGTTCAAATAAGTACAAGCCAGAAAGGGAAGGAATAAATAAGGATAACATATTTTTAGATTCTTTTTTACATTTTGGATGAAGAACATTTTCCAGCTTTCAGTATAGATTAAGCATCTCAATTAAGTCAAAGACTACAGAAATACAAAGACAGTTCACTCCTAAACGTATGAATGGGAGAAACTCCAACACAATATGGTGGAATAGTCCCGCCTTCTAAATGAATGAGCCAATCGCAGATTGGTAAAGTTAATGCATCACTGCAGTGCCTGTTAGAAGCTCTGGTTCCCGTAGAAACCCGAGGCTAGACCAGCCAATGCGCAGTCATAAGTGTGTTAGTTTACCACTTCAGATTGTTAGCTATGTAGGTCTAAAAATTGTTCTTGCGTCTAGTTTTGTATGTTTAGATTATGTTTATTTATCTAGCACCATAGTCTTGCGAGACACGACATTTAGTTCCACTGTATGTCTCCAAATGTAGCGGAATGACAATAAAGCTCTACTTGAACTTGAACTTGATTTAGATAGGACTTGGTCTTGGATGAACTTCCCGGAGGCATTGCAAATATGGTCGCCAAGCGAAGAGACTTTACTTGAAAGGGACAATGATTAGGTACAGCTCAGACTGCCATTACTTATGAGGTTGTAGGTGTGTGTGAAAGAGAGAGAGAGAGAGAGAGAGAGAGGTGGACAGAGGGTGATTGTGTGTTGTTGCACTGATTCACATCCTTTGTGTTCACCGATAACTTAAAAATATATAATACAAAACTGTTTTAAGGACACAGAAGGGGTTTTAAATGGTTATGGCAAAATTTAAGCATTCACAGGTGTAATCCAAAATCTCAGGAGGAAATTTCCTCCTCTCATGTCTGAATTACTTGTGGATATATTCTTTCACAAGGTTTAAAGTTGCCACAGAATGGAAAACTGTATTTACCTTGGCATAGTTTACATTTACATTTAGTCATTTAGCAGACGCTTTTATCCAAAGCGATTTACAAATGAGGACAATGGAGGCAATCAAAACAACAAAAAAGCAATAATATTTAAGTGCTATAACAATTATAATGCATTTAACCGTTTGTCCTACACGTCCGCCTTCACGTCTTCAGCATCTTTTGGATTATCACCACCGTCAACTTCTAGATCATTGTCGTCTACACTAACCTCACGGGATCTTCACTTCTGGACTGGGCTGTACTACAGCGTCCCTGTGTCACTAAGTGTTTGCTTCCTTGGACATTGTTTTGCATCATCATCATCACCTCGTTTCCTACATTTACTAATAAACTCACTTTTACTTGCTATTGAGTCCATCTTATCATCACACAAGCTAGTTAGAAATCTTTTTTTAAAGATGGACGAGATGTGTTTTAAGCCGATTCTTGAAGATGGCTAAGGACTCAGCTGCTCGGATTGAGTTGGGGAGGTCATTCCACCAGGAGGGAACATTTAATTTAAAAGTCTGTAAAAGTGACTTTGTGCTTCTTTAGGATGGCACAATCAAGAGATGTTCACTTGCAGGGCACATAAGTCTGAAGTAATAAATTTAGGTAAATGGGTGCAGAGCCAGTGATAGTTTTGTAGGCAAACATCAATGCCTTGAATTTTATGCGAGCAGCTATTGGAAGCCAGTGCAAATTGATAAACAGAGGTGTGACGTGTAAACTTTTCAGCTCTTTAAAAATGTATCTTGCTGCCGCGTTCTGAATTAACTGTAAAGGTTTGATAGAACTGGCTGGAAGACCTGCCAAGAGAGCATTGCAATAGTCCAGCCTGGAGAAAACAAGAGCTTCAACAAGGAGTTGTGCAGCATGTTCCGAAAGAAAGGGGTTGATCTTCTTGATGTTGAATAAAGCAAATCTGCAGGACCAGACAGTTTTAGCAATGTGGTCTGAGAAAATCAGCTGATCATCAATCATAACTCCAAGGTTTCTGGCTATTTTTGAAGGAGTTATGGTTGATGTGCCTAAGTTGATGGTGAAATTTTGATGAAACGATGGGTTTGCTTGAATCACAAGCAGTTCTGTCTTGGCAAGGCTGAGTTGAAGGTGATGGTCCTTTATCCAGCAAAAATGTCAGTTAGACAAGCTGAGATGTGAGCAACTACTGTTGGATAATTGGGATGGAATGAGAGGTAGAGTTGAGTGTCATCAGCGTAGCCGTGGTATGAAAATCCATGTTTCTGAATGACAGAACCTAATGATGCCATGTAGACGGAGAAGAGAAGTGGTCCAAGAACTGAGTGGTTAAGTTGTATTTACAACACCGTTCCAGAACAGTTCAACCTAAATATTGAAATGTGTGCAGCACATTTTATGGAGGACAGTTTCCTGATCCTGGGAGAGTGGACTACAATGCTGGCTGTTCTGACTCACAGGCTGGAAGTACATTTTCAAATTTTAAAGATTGGCCACTGATGATTCAAACTCGAGTTTTGAGCAGTGTAGAGTAGCACTAGTTATTTGTCATTTCTCTGATAAATGCAGACATGGGGTTTTATGTTTACACGGCACGGTGTAACGCAGTGCGATAAAAGACAGTATAAGTCATTAAAATCCGTAATTATGTGCCCACTGGATGCAACAAATGCATAGTTTATAATGGGTTTTATTGGTTTTTCTCGTTGCTCTGGGATACCACTTCACAACATGGTAATGGGCGTAACATTTTTGACACATGCTTGAGGTATTTGGCCAATCACGACACACTGTATAGCTGGCCAATCAGAGCACACCTCGCTTTTCAGAATGATGAGCTTTGTAAAAATCAATGCGAAGGTGGGGCATAGAGGAGAAATTGTAGTTTACAGTATGTGGAAAATAATGTTTTTTTTAACCTTAAACCACATAAACATTTAATTACACTAAATACACAAAATAATGTTCTTTTTAGCAACATCATATGACTCCTTTAATATTATTTCCTGCCTGTGATGTCTTATTAATTAGAATTTATATACAATTATAATTTAGTCTATATTTCATCAACAAAACCTAACTCAGGAGCTAACTATGTTAGTTTGGTTGCTTACAGTTAGCAGTGACCTTCTCCACCACTTAAGTTGAAACTATTGTCATTTGACAAGCCATCTAGTCAATTTGTCAAAATAATTTTATTTTGAGAACTGAAGTATGATTATTTTGCACACTTGTATTTCAGAGTACATCACAGCTCCTGTGCCTGATACAGACTCGATCTTTAAGGTTGGATGCCAAATCTCTCCATTGTTCTTACTGGACATCTGTTCACTGTGAGAGCTACTGAAATGAGTTGCGCTGTGAAACAGCCAATCAGAGCAGAGCTCAACATTATTATTCATGATCCTTCTAAACAAAGCAATAACAGATCATTTCATTCTGGGGACCAATCCTAGGGTTGAAAATGAACATGTAAAACCGTTTCTGGAGAATTTTTGCCCTTACCTAAGCCACATACCTTCTATGAAGATATTATGAGGAACAATTAAAATATTGTATCAATACATTCTACGGCACCTTTAACAGTAAAGTGGTCTCTTTTTTCTCTTTTTTTGTGGGACACTTTTCTGTAACAGATTTAGACGTACACAATGAATGAGCCGGCAGGAATTGGTGTAATGGGCTAAATCAATCTATTATTATTATTTTTTTTTTTAAAGCTTTTTATGAACTAGATTATAGCAACCTGTTTAAGGTGCTTATCTGACCTTATGCACTGTCAGAATCTTAATCATAATCAGAGTAAGCCTGGATAAGTAACAAAAATTAAAAACACACTAAAAACTAAAATTGATTTTTAACTTTTGTTTAAAGTGACTATGTATCACAACATGATATGTGCTAAAGAGAAAATGTTACAGTTAGAATAAGAAAAACATAAGTGCTTATAATAAAAGAAAATGGAGAAAATGGAATGAATTTGTGTCTGTGACTGAAATAGATTTTACTACACATTTCAAATTACCATTAAAAATATATTTATATTTTTTTCCATGATGTAATTTTTTTTTTCCTGGCACAAACACACACAGTGCTGGTATATTGTGCATACTGACATATTATAGTATTCTGTTTATATCTGGTGCTATAAATGACTTTTAAGAATAGTTTAAAAATTCTTAACCCTATAAAAGCCTACTGTATCATAATTGACATAATTGACAATTTTCTAAGGCATTTAAATGATCACTATTACAATATGCATTCCATCATCTGATTGATGCAAGTAGTAAAATAGATTTAAGTACTTTGTCATATTTCAGGCTTTGGGGTAAACAAATCCAATTGGTTTTACCAATATATTTGTATTTTTCTGGTTCTTTTACTTTTAGGACAGACTGGATGGCTTTTTGAATTACTGTTGTCACAATTCAGAAAGGTGATGAAATTACATTTGACTGTACTTCATTCAAAACTGAATCCTTTGACAGCCATGCAGCAACAGACAATTAATGTTTCCAAATGAAAAACAATCAAGAAATGGAATTTATATGTGTGTGTTTGTGTACCTGAAACTGTACAGTCTCCTGCATTGCCCCTAGATGAACAGGGATGTGAGGAGCATTAGACACCAAACCTCCATCAGGTCCAAACACAGCACAGGAGAAATCCAGTCGTTCCTTTATATTGGTGGAGATGGATGTTCTCTGCAGCACACGACCCATTTGCTCTGTGTTTGAGGAACCACAAAGCTTCTTTAGATACTTGAGAAGCAAAATGACCCAAGAAGTCTTGTTTTCTTTGAAATTAATCAAAATTAAGTGGGCACAGAAAATTATATTTCATTTAAAGGTAAAAGAAGCTTTCATACACTTCTGACAAATGTTTGTTTTTGTTTTGAGAATTTGTTCAATATTTGTTAAATCTTTCAAGATTTCATTTTACATGAAGAGAAAAAAAATCTGATGAAGATACTCCATTATTGTAATGCATTCAGCATTTAATGCCATGCCTTCATGAAATTAAAACTTTCTGCTCTGATTTGAAAAAGGCCTTCATTTGTGGAAGGGTGAATAAAGATTTTTTTAGGACCTTTTCAATAGCCACAGAAACCCTGATTATTCATTCCATACACTCATTATTCATCCAATCATTTTTTTTCCTGTCCCATCAGACCTGCGATGCTCATGAAGCGATGGGAGAAGATGGACAACTGGATGGCGTTGAGTTCGGTTCCTAACACAAACTGTGTTCCTGTGCCGACATCAATACACACATCACCATCCTCTGTCAGATGAGCCACACATGCCGGCTCCACGAGAATTGTGCTAAAGAACACATATATTAATTCAAAAATACTAATAATATCAAAGTATTATATGGTGTACAGAGACAATGAAAACATTTCTAAACCCTAAATTAGAACATACAATACATCTTTATTATCAACCAAAACATAGAATGACACACACACTGTAATATTAGCATGTCTGATCAAACCCTCAAAATGAGTGCCAAGCACCACTACTGACTATGTATAATGTAGAATTGAGAAACTTTCAGGAAATCACTCACCTGTTCTTATCAATAATGATGGCTGGTCCCTGGATACTGTGATCACTGGAAAGATTCTCCCACAGATACACGCTGGTGTCCAAATAACGGTCCTCAAAGTAACACTGGGTCATCTGGGTCCAATAAAACAAAAACAAAACAATTTAATATATGTGTAAACCGCCTGGTAAAACACGCCATGGGGTGTCTGTCCATGACGCCCAGCTATTTCCTACTGTCACTCCATTAGTTTTCAATTAAATTGCAATATATTTGTCCCAAATTGTTGTTAATGTACATAATACAATACATAGGCTGGAAGAATGTGAATTTTTTTTCATTAAAAAGTTTGTCTTTCTGTGGCTTGAATAAATTCTATATGCTTCATCTAGAGAGCTATAATAATACAGATCTTCTTTTTCTTAAAATTTCTTTTTTTTTCAAACACCAAAGTTCAAATTCATTAATGCCACTTTTTCTAAACTCCTGAAGTAATTTTTTTCCTGTTTAATGATTAGATTCACCGTTTTGGACTGCCCCTTGAACTGAATGTGACGTGTCTGTTGTGTGATACCTTTGAGCTGTCCTAGGTTTAAATACCTTAATAGGTCTTGGAGATTTCTGCCCTGCTTTGGGCTGCACTTTTGACCTAATTCCAGATTTCCCAGAACCGCGTACACGGATATCATCCACCATGATAGGCCGATCAGTGATGGTGAACCCAAACTCCTTTAGATATCTGATGAAGAAAAATACAAATTTTGAGACAGAAGAGGAAACAACAAGCCATTTTGAGCATTCACAATGGAAATAGCAGTACCGTTTAGTGAAGGCTGTTCTGAAGTCTCCAGACATGCAGGAGTGGGCGTTACTGGGGTGACCTGCGGCTGAGATCATGAGTGCACAATCTGTGCCCTCATACCGCAGGTGTAGGAAAACCTCTATATTGATCTGAGAACTGTACAGACAAAATCATATGTTATTATCATAATATTAAGTTACTGCATCTATAATCAGTATTTTTTTTCAAAGGTAATGACACAACAGATAAGCAAAAAGAGATGCTTTGAGATCTGGCTGCATCTTTGAGGGTGACCTGCTAAAGCCTCGTTTGCACAGTATTTGATTGCAGCGTTGAGTCAGTTGCTCAATCCTGCTGTCCAGATCGGAGTATGAACCCGCTTCATATTTTAGAGAACACGGCTCTTGAACCTCCTCCACCACATCAGCCAGAGCCAAACCATATGCTGACAGCACTCCGCTGTATCTGACAGAAAAAAAAAAAGAGTATTGCATTGTAGTGTGATCAAATCAGTTCAAAAACACAAGCACTGTATGTCAGTGTTCTGAAACACTGAGGCATTTAATTTTATATTTTACATATTTTATATATTATGAATATGAACATGAAAAACAGCCACAAGCAGAAGTCACTAGGGTCCAAGTAGATGTGAAGAGAATATTCAGTTCAGTGTCAGATTAAAACATCTGATCACAATTTCAGATTCATGTCAACCCATAGATTCTGAATAAAAAGGACTTTAGATTATAGCTCAAAAATGTATTCTTTTGAAGGTCAAAAAACTGATAGACAGCATAATGCAGACACCCTTTATGTATATGCCAAGTTTGTTTTTTTGTTGATCTGTCCCACTGCCAATATTAGTCTATGTAAAACCTTCCACCGCAGTCTAAATATTTGAAATTTTAACCTCCTTTTTTCAAAAGTTTTCAAGATATGATGAGTTTTCAGTTGTATTTAGAAAATTTGTCTTCAATCTTCAGGAAATCCTGTCCCATGTTACAACAAACATGTAATGCCTGATGATTCTGATCCTTTATTTGTTAGTGTATATATATATTAAAGAAATAAAAAAAGATAAAGATAACTGACTAATATAAGAAAGTTTAAACCTATGTTAATTCTTTCTTTTAGATATGTTACTTAAAGTATTTTCAGACTTGCAATCATGTTGTTGTACTGAATATCAGAATGGATAAAAAACAAGATTCAAGTGATGATTCATGGCAGTTTTGAAATCCAAATGTTCACCAGCTTTAACAGATGCAATTCTTCTAAAGCCCCTTTCACACTGCCATTCCAGCAAATACATGGGTAAAGTGTTCTGGCAATTGTTCCCGGGTCGCTAGATTGTGCACTTTCACACTGCCAGTGATTACCCGGGATATGTGCGTGCTTTCACACACAACCCGTAAAGATCCCGTAACGACATGTGACATCAGGGCGTGACGTGTAATGTACGAGTCGAAAACGGTAGGCGCGTTATACTTTCATTGAAGCAAGTGAACGATCTCGGCGTCAGCGCGGAAAGTGAGGAACTAACGGATCTCTGCTTCATTACAGTTTGCACATATTTTTTCGTCGCGAACGTTGATCTTCCTTCAAAACAGCCAGTAAAGAGTCGTGCAATAACGCGCGTTATCACTTCAACAAGGCATTAGATCTGGCTTTTGTTCACACAGCGCTCGTCCCGGGTCGAACCCCGCAATGTTACTAGGTCCCCGACCCGGGTTCAATGCGGGAATCAATCCCGGGACGTGGTTGCTTTCACACAGAAGGCAAACTGACAATGTTCTGGCAATTTGCCGGGTCCGACGTGCAGTGTGAAAGGGGCTTAAATGACTTAAAAAGAGCAGAACACAAGCATCATACAGGAGGCAAAAATATCTGAAATGGTGCAATGCCAGATGAAAAACATAGTAAGGTGGTGAATAATCAAGTTCAGAAGAAGTGCTATCATTTTATTGAAAGTTACCGGTCAGGTTCAGATATGAACAAGGTGGTACAGTCACCTGACTTTTTAGCGGTGATGTGCTGTCCAACCAGTAGAACATTTTCATTGCTTCTCATCCATTTCGCAAGTGACTGATTTGATAACATGACGGTCATGACTTTTATGATAAAGACTCCCCTTCAAGCATGTGACAACATCAGACTAAAACAAACAGATAATGCACATGCATAAACATATAGACATACTTGTGAATGAAGACAGTCTTCATGCCTAAGGCTCTTGCAATGGCACAGGCATGTTGACCACCAGCTCCTCCAAAACATGCCAGCACATGCTCAGATGTATCATGGCCTTTAGCCTTTAAGAGAGAGATGATATTCATCATGTCACAATCTGACTGATGTTGACATGAACATACTTTACAGAGGTACATTTCTTGCTTAAAATGTTAAATAAGCCAGATAATTTTAATGTACTACAAGTGTGTTTAAGTTTCTCAAACAGTAGTACAATGGTCATGGGTTCAATTATATTTAAATATATAGGGACAGATTTACTAATCAGGGCAAATTAGCATGAGACCACAACCCCTTAAAAGTGTTGATGGAAGTGAAAAAAGTTTTGTGGTTGATCTAATAACAATGTGTAAATGGAAGTGCACAGATGCAGACAGCTCATTTTCATAATGATCAATGCAATGTACTAAGAGCAGCGCATCCGCATGCAAGCCTCACATTAAGTACAAATTCCAAGCATCAAATTGAGTGGTGTAAAGCATGCTGCCACTGGACTCTGGATCAGTGGAAAAAAAGTGTAGTAATGAGTTATGCTTTTCAGTTTGACAGTCTGATAAGCTAGTGTGGGTTTGGTGGATGCCAGGAAGAACTTGACTGGCATTAAGTCTGAGTATTTAGAATGCAATGTCATTAAAGTCCCTGTTGGTGTAATGGTTAGGTGTCCCAATACTTTCGTGTGTATATATATATATATATATATATATATATATATATATATATATATATATATAAAAACGTGATTTTTAACAATAATTATCCCAAACATTATTATTTTTTTTAATGAATCAAAGCTGCTGAATGAATATCATTATTTAATTATTTCTCATTATTCCGTGATTGGAATTGAAGCACAAACACTTTTGTCAGTTAAATACCTTAAGTTTTTTGTCTCCCCAATATAATATACTACTTATAGTTTGATAGTTCTACTGAAATTCATAAAAAAATAATAATATTGTGCAAACATCCTATCCAGACATTACTTTTGGCTACTACAGTATCTACCTTATTCCTGACAAACCTACTGCGAACAAAAGACTGAAACAAATAGGTTTGTCATCAGGTTGCCCTACACATAAAACCTATCCTTCTGTGTGACTAAATTTGCGGTCTATTTTCCTCAATTATTTATTCTCAGAGACCATGAGAATAACATAACACTTGGTATTTAATGTGACGTTATAAAAAGAATATCTATGGCAAGAGCTCAGTCACTGCACTCTTTTCCTCATGATTATTTTCTGTTTTCCCTTTGCATTCCACTTGAATAGTATGAAAAAGGACAGCTCATAATGAACATTTGTGGTCTTTTCCCCCAATTTAATATTCTCTATGTTCCATTAATTGTGGAATGCATGAAAAATATCTTGTTTTTCTCCTCAATTCCTAACGTTTCATTCCAGGTTTGCTAGTTTTCTCAGGTAAATACAATTTATAATCTGTCAAAATGATGGAAATCACTTTGAAATAGTATCACGCAATGCTTAAATTAATGAAAATTTTTGATTAAGGCAACATATGAGTAGAATACTGTCATCTCATTTTACCCAGTTAAAAAAAAAACATTGCGTTCATAGTGCAAGCCTTTCATCGTTTACAACTTAAAATAAGTTACACACAAAATTAGCTCTAAGCATCATGGGTTGTAGGAATAAGGTGACTATATAATGGACTAAATAAGTTCAGTGGCTAGATAGGAAGATGAGATTGGTGACGTACATCATTTTAAGTTTATTTTGTGCAAACTCATATTTTTGGTAATTTGCACTAAATTAAAAAAAAAAAAAAAAAAAGAAAGTTGTATGTCATATTCTTGGTCACAACAACCAAGAATGAAAAGATTGAAATATTACACCTATTCTCTTACGTAAGCTATACAAACGGAAAGTGACTGAATAGTGTGCTACCTGTGTAAGTGCTCTGATTGGCCGGCACATGGCCTCATTAGCCACATTGATGAAGCCCATGGCGACATCTTCAACACTCATTTCTGAATGGTTCCCCCCTGCAGCACTACTTGATGATTGGTTAGTTGAGAGGTATTGATTAATTTCTTTTGTGAGAGTGCAGAAATGCTTCATGGTTTCCTCAGTTGAGAGAGGCTCATTTTCTCCAGGGCCAAAGATTTTTGGGAAGAAAGAAGGCAGCAGGCGGCCGAGGGCTAGATTAGCATCAGTGACAGTCAGAGGACCACCTGAACCAGGAGAGAAGAGAGAAACACTTTTGTTATAGAACAATTTTGTTTTTGAGCTATTGTAGCTTTCAGTCCAGTCTTTATGACATGATAACGTCAAGACATTTACATTTGAAGTTACATTTAAAATGTATGAACCTAAGTAAAAAAAATAATGGTAAGTCAGGTCTTTCTACATCACCAGCATTCAGTGCCATTTAGCCTGTGTTTTTCTCTCAGCAGGTGGGTTCCACATGTGACGTTAGCTACAGTAGGTGGCCAACTAGAACGTGCTTTTAACCACAATGGGCACCTCCACCATGTCTGCAAAAATGTTGAGTGCCGCTTTAACAACGTTACGGATCGCGTACGAATCATTCGATGTAACCAGATCTTTTTGAACCAGTTCACCAAATCGAGCGGAATTGTTTTAAACGGTTCTCATTTCCAATATGCATTAATCCACAAATGACTTAAGCTGTTTACTTTTTTAATGTGGCTGACACTCCCTCTGAGTTCAAACAAACCAATATCCCGGAGTAATTAATGTACTCAAACAGTAAACTGACTGAACTGCTGTGAAAAGAGAACTTTGTTGTGAAAACAACCCTGATCTGAACGCATGTGCTGGAGATATAATACTAATCACAGGAGCACCTTTACTGATGAGATGCGCATGAAAATCGCATTCGATTTTTTTGCGCAGCACTAAAAGGAACCGATTCAAAGCGGAAGCAAATACTCCCTGTTAATATAATTTGAATGAATGTTACATTTCTATTTAAAGGCGCATCCAATTGGCTACTAGACGTCTCGGTTAAGGTTTTTAAAGCATTTAGATGTGTTTGCATACATTCTGATTTCAGAATGGTCCATAACGGAGAGATGTCACACCTTTAAAATTGATTTTTAAATAAAATTTAAATAAAGTTGATATTTTATGCTTTTTGTATGGTCAACCCTTCTCCATTATTTTTTTTCTGTAATGCATGCAGGATTTGAACAGAAACTGCAAACTAAAATTATTTGAAGCACTTCTTTTTTGGTTTTCAAGGACTACAATCAGAGATCTTATTTATCAAACTATTTTGTTATTATCTTTCAAATTCGAATAAAATAATACAACTAAATGGCACAAATAAAGCGCAGCACAAAAGCATGCAATGACTGTGGCAACTTAAAGCTTTTTCATGAATATGATTGACCTGAAGAAAGAAAGCTGTATCCTACAGTTGTCATACACAAACTCAATAAGATGAGACCAGATATTGAGCCTTTTTACAGTTATGGAATTGATGCAATTTGGTGCTGAACCATATTTATATTGTTATTTTGGGAGTATACTTAAGAAATCTGACATGAATTTCTCACAAATAGTTGGGAATTGCAAGTATATTAATCAACGCTCACCATACTGTAGCTGCATATTTTTTATTTTTTTTTAAATAGTTTTAGTCTTTTGTAGTAAAAAAGCACAGAAAATAGCAACATATTCTGATAAAGGAGACCTTGTGTCTTATGTCTGTATGTTATAGATAAATAAAATAATTTAATACTATGTATAGACATACATATCAGTGTGAGATTGACAAGTGTTCTAACATTTCTAATTATTTTTCTTATTTTTATTTCTTATTTGAGTCTTTTTGAGGACTTTGGCCTGAGGTGCACACCTTTCAGTAACTCTGGCAAATCATTCTGCTTGAGTAGTTTGAAGTTAGTGTGAATCATTTATTAAGAATATGTACATTTATTGTAATGGGTGCCTTAAAGTCGCCGTGAAATCAAAATAGAAAATTTGTATTTTTTAATGGAATACTATTGTGTGTATTATAAATAATTTATCCATGCACTTCACTTAATTATTAATTAACGTGCCCTCGTAATCTTTAATCAAAAACATTAACCTTCTCTCCCCCTCAAAATGACCCATCTTCTCTTCCGGTCATGAGCTATGGTGCAAGGGCGGAGCAAGTGACGTGAGAGGTAAACACAGGGATAAACAATGAGGAAAAACTGAAGCTGATGCTTCACTTTATAGAAATCAATGAATTGACCAGTGCTGACGCAAGCCATGGGGGAGTACACTACCCTTAAATGTTGAAAGGATATTAGGATATTACCACAACATTACTCTTAAGACATTGCAAACTATATATATATATATATATATATATAAAAAAAATATATATATATATATATAAAAAAAAATATATATTTTTTTTTTTTTTTTTTTTTATGAATATAACTTAACCTGATGGAGGTCATTCAGGTCACTCAGTCATTCAGGTCACAAAACTCTCGACTTTTGGTAGTTCCTAGGATAGCAAAGTCCACTAAAAGAGTAGAGCTTTTTTTGCATTTGGCTCCCAAACTCTGGAATAGTCTTCCTGATAATGTTCGGCGTTCAGACACACTCTCTTTGTTTAAATCTAGATTAAACACACATATCTTTCGCCAAGCATTCGAAAAATGCTGTGGCAGGGGAGGCGTGGTTCAGGGAGGTCTGTGACGGGAGAGAAAGTGAAGAGACGAGCGGTGGTAAGTGGGTCAAGTGAAAAACGATTTACACCCGGTTCTAATTGCAGTGATTGCCGTGGGGAAGTGGTACTTAATCCAGCCGTGAACCGGTGAGGAATGAGAGAGCTAAGGACTAGTGGAAGCTCAAAAGAAGAAGCAAGACTGTGTATTTCCCAGCAGTGGTTTAAATTAGGCGACTTTGTTTTATTTTTGTGTTGACTTAATATATTCCCACGAGCCTCAGAAATGCCAACCCTGGTCTCCTTCTTTCTACGAAAGTACATTATTACACTGGTGCCGAAACCCGGGAAGGAAGGAGAATGACACCGCCATGCAAACTCCATCAGGACCATCGAGAACGCTGTTTGCGGAGATCATCATCGTTCGTGGGCCTGCATCGGGAACACCATCAAGCCCTGCTGGACTTATGGGCTGACCACGAACATCGGTTTCAGGCAATGATGCAGGATGACTGCGAGCTGTTCCGGAGCTTGCTGGACCGGGAGTTTCGGATGAGGTCGGCTTCCCTCAGTTCCAACCCCGCCGCTCACATGCCTCTTATGAATATGGGGCCAGCAGATGATCCAGAAGCCTTTCTCGACCTGTTTGAGAGAACGTCCGAGGCATGTGGTTGGCCAACAGACAGCTGGCCGGTGAGAGTGATCCCGCTGCTGTCAGGGGAGGCCCAGAAGGCTGCTGAACAACTGCCCGTCCCGTACCTTCAGGTATATGCAGACTTATAAAGAGCAGTTCTCCAAAAGGGTCGGCCTCAGCCCCGAGCAACACCTTCAGCGCTTCCGTTCGTTGTAATTGACCGAAGCTGGCCGGCCCTTTGTCTTAGCACAGCAGCTCAGGGACTCGTGCCGCAAATGGCTGTTGGCCGGAGGTAGCGACGCAGAGACCATCATCAACAAAGTGGTACTGGAGCAGTTCATCTCTCGACTCCTAAAGAGAAACACCCAGTGGGTCCAGTGCCACCAGCCGGCATCGCTGGATCTGGCCATCCAACTAACGGAGGACACGCTGGCGGCGTGTTCCTGGGCCGGCCTGATGGCTTTGCGGGGATCCGGGCCATTTCGTGGATCTGTGCCTGGTCATGGAAGTGGGGACGTTGGTCCGGATCCCGGACGACCCGCAGACTGCCCCCGATCAAGCCGGGTTGAACCTAGCGACTTGGAGAGGCTAAACCTTTACAGTCGCCATGACTTTCCCCTGGAGCAGTCCCAGGATGAGACCCTCAAACATGCATTCGAGCAGGTCCGTTCCATTGATGGGCAGTTCCTCTATCCTGACTGCGCGCTCTCTTATCCATATTTTGCCGTTATTAAAGGACCCCTTCTTCGTGATTCCATGTTTTAAACTTTAGTTAGTGTGTAATGTTGTTGTTAGAGTATAAATAATATCTGTAAAATGCTAAAGCTCAAGGTTCAATGCCAAGCGAGATATTTGATTTAACAGAATTCGCCTACAGCCCTTTAGTTCCTGCAGTAATAACGTCACTAAACAGTTTTTTTGACTAACCACCGCCCACATGAATTCACAAACAGGGGGCGTGGCCTTGTTGCGCTCTGACGGAGAAGAAGGAAGAGCTGTTTGTTTTTGTCGCCATGTCGTTGAAACGCTGTTATTTTCATCTCTGAGTCCAATCACCTTTGTTTGGGCTTCCCAGGAACGCTGTATTTTGAGATTAATGGTTACAATTTATGTTTAACTCGGTTCCCGAACATTATAAGGCACATGTAAAACTATGTGCAGTTCATTTTGCTGAGGACAGCTTGCTGAGGACAACTTTCTCAATCTCAATCAGTTTAATGTCGGATTTGCACAAAGATTATTCTTGAAAGATGGAGCAGTTCCCTCTTTGTCTGGACCACAACTGGTAAGTGTATTTTATTATTTAAGTTGGTGCGTTTAACAGTTTCTGTAACGTATTACACTAAGGGCAAGGCTGTTCAGCTTTGTTAACTAAATGTTAGGGCTGTGCAAAAAAATGAATGCGGTTTTCATGCGCATCTCGTCAGTAAATACGCTCCTGTGATTATAAATACAAGCACGTGCGTTCTAGCCCAATCGTGTTACCAGGAGGGCAGCCTGCTCTCAGCTGCTGTCGAATCACAGCACAGGAACCGCTGGCCCAATCAGAACTCGTCACGTATTTCTGAAGGAGAGGCTTCATAGAACAAGGAAGTCATCAGCCCGTTTTTGTGACAGTGAAAACAGCGGTATACAGATAGTTGTATTGTGTAAAAAATACGGTGTTTTTTTACACGCGAAACATGAACACGTTATATTGCACATGGTAAACACAATCAAATCTACAAAAAAGCGCGTAAAAAGGGACCTTTAAGGATCGGTTGTATCGAGTGACCCACGACACTCAGACAAAGGAAGATACAACCCAATTATTAGTAACTCAGAGCTGTCAGGAAATGCTTTTACAGACGGCACATTGTAATCCAATGGCAGGGCATTTAGGTATGACAGCAACATTAAATCGTCTAATGACCCGATTTTTTTTTGGCCAAGCATTCACGAGAATGCCCAGATGGTGCGCGTCTTGTCGGGAATGTCAGTTGTTGAACCCACTGGCCACCCCAAAAGCGCCATTGCGCCCTCTTCCTTAGTGCAGGTCCCCTTCAAACCGAATTGGTATGGACCTCATCGGGCCATTAGAATGATCAGCATGGGGACATCGTTTTGCGTTAGTCATAGTGGATTACGCAACACGATATCCAGAGGCAGTGGTGCTCCGCAACAAAGTCGTGGCCTAATGGTTAGAGAGTTGGACTCCCAATCGAAAGGTTGTGAGTTCGAGTCCCGGGCCGGCAGGAATTGTAGGTGGGGGGAGTGCATGTACAGTTCTCTCTCCACCTTCAATACCACGACTTAGGTGCCCTTGAGCAAGGCATCGAACCCCCAACTGCTCCCCGGGCACCGCAGCATAAATGGCTGCCCACTGCTCCGGGTGTGTGTTCACAGTGTGAGTGGGTGTGTTCACTGCTCTGTGTGTGTGCACTTCGGATGGGTTAAATGCAGAGCACAAATTCTGAGTATGGGTCACCATACTTGGCTGAATGTCACGTCACTTTCACTGTTTCATTTAATCTGAAACGTTGGAATCCCAAAAGAGATTCTCACGGACCAGGACACCGCGTTTATGTCACGCACGTTACACGAATTGTACGAATTGTTGGGCATTAAAGCGGTACGTACCAGCATCTGTCACCCACAAACGGCCGGACTGGTCGAAGAACGACATTCAATGTCATGGACCTGAGAGCTAAACTCCATACACTGGGGCGCATCTCTATGGAGAATTTGCTTCAGGCCCAGGGCAGATAAAGCCATTTGTATAACAGGGGAAATAAGCTCAGAGTATTTGCACAGGGAGATAAAGTGCTCGTATTACTGCCAACCTCCAGCTCCAAGGAAGATCTCGGGCCAGAAGCGGTCTTTAAAGAAAAATCCCTCGCCCTGGCCCCGGGAGGGGATCACCTCTCGCCCTCGCAGCTCACTGACATCGGGCGTTTACGGTCCAAATTTGTAGACGTGTTTTCGCCCCTACCTGGTCATACTTATTTGATTCAGCACCATATTGAGACGGAGCCGGGCATGGTGGTTTGCAGCCGACCATATAGATTACCTGAACACAAGAAAAAAGTGGTTCAGACAGAATTAGAGGCGATGCTGGTGTTGGGAGTAATTGAGGAGTCCCACAGTGATTGGGCGAGCCCGATAGTTTTGGTGCCTAAAACAGACGGCTCGGCTCGGACATTAGACTTAACAAAAGGATATTGGCAGTTCCCATTTTCTCCCATATCCAAAGAAAAGACCGCCTTCACCACGCCGTTTGGATTACACCAATTCTTCGGCTTGTTCGGGGCCCCCGCTACATTTCAGCATCTCATGGATCGAGTGCTGCGACCCCATGCTGCATATATGGAGCATGTGAGGGCTGTCCTCGGGGCACTGAGACGGGCAGGGCTAACGGCCAACCCGAAGAAGTGCGCGGTTGGGCGGGTGGAGGTAGGGTATCTGGGTCACGGGCAGGTGTGTCCCCAAGTTGACAAGACTGCAGTGATTGTGACCTGCCCCAGGCCCAAGACCAAAAAGGAGGTGAGGCAGTTCCTGGGGCTGGCGGGATATTATAGGAAGTTTATTCCTGGTTATTCGACCTCACCAGCTTGTGACTGACCTCACTAAAAAGGAGGTACCAGTTGGCGGTGGGGGTTTGTTGTAGGGGAGGCGTGGTTCAGCAAGGTCTGTGACGAGAGAGAGAGTGAAGAGACAAGCGGTGGTAAGTGGGTCAAGTAAAAAACGATTAACGCCTGGTTCTCATTGCAGTTATTGGTGTGGGGAAGCGGTACTTAAACCAGCCGTGAGCCGGCGAGGGATGAGAGAGCTGTGGAATTCAAAGAAGAAGCAAGACTGTGAATTGCCCAGCAGTGGTTTGAATTAAGCATATCCGCAGGTGGTGCGACTTTGTTTTATTTTTGTGTTGACTAATAAATTACCACAAGCCTCAGAAACGCCAACCCTAGTCTCCTTCCTTCTTTCTACGAAAGAACATTATTACAAATGCATCTCATAATTTCTGACTGCAGTTGTATCTGATCAAATGTGAATTATTATTCTTTAGCTTGGGTTAAACTAATTAATTTTACTTTGTTGGAACAGCAGCTACACTAATTTTGTCTCTATTTGTTTCTCTGTTTTGCCACAGGATTTACATTCCAAGGTAACTAGGATTTACACAAGCTCCAGACTGGATCCAAAACACCTGAAAAGAGAAGATGCCAACCCCTCAGAGAACCTCAGAAAATACTAACCCTTAAACAACACACAGAACTAAGAAATATTGCTACTTATTATGCAATTACATAGTAATTGCTGTTAATAGTGTTCATTGTCTGGTTGACGATGTCTTGTATTATTTTTTCTGAAAATCACCACTTATAAAGCTAATACTAAATATTGTTTAAAGATGCTTTGCAATGGTTTGTATCGTAAAAAGTGCTATACAAATAAAACTGAATTGAATTGAACAGTGGCCAGGTCGTCATTGCAAATGAGAACTGGTTCTCAACTGACTTACCTGGTTAAATAAAGTACAAAAAAAAAAAAAAATCACTAAAAAAAAATTAAACAGTAGAGAAAAATAAAAGTGTATATATTATAAAAGTGAACGCTCAGCCACTCCTTCCTGGAGCACAATGACAGAATGAAAGGTCATGTGAAAAATGTAGAAATCAAGGGGAACACGGTGGAACCCAACACAGGCAGAAACTGAGACATTAATGCCATGTCCGGAGAAAAGAAGGTAACTCTACTAGGGATGTGAATTTCAAGCAAAAGTAATAATCGATAATCGCTGGGTATTATTCGATTAGTAGTCGATAATTGCCCCCTCCCGCGCATGCACACACACACACGCATAAACACACACCCATATAAAGAGAGAGAGGGAGAGAGACTATTAAGGCTTTCAATCTGTATGATAACAAACTGTTTAATGTATTAGAGAAAGGTCTATCCTAACCCAAGCCAATTGATGGTTGTATGATTGCTGAAATATTAATAAAACATAACCAAATGACGACACTTATTAACATAACAGCACATCTATTATCAACTGCTCACAAGACTGTAGGAGCCTATGACATTTCTATTTTTTAAAATGAGCATGAACATTCATAGCATTTTTTTTTTAGTTTACAGATTAATTAAGATTAGAACAGATTCATTCAGACATGAATATTAGGCTTAAAACACATTACGTGCTAAAACAGAATATCATAAAACACAGTATGCGCTAAAACATATTGTAAACAGCCTGAATGACAACACTAATTTGAACATTAATTTTAATGTCTGTATTTATAACAATAACCTATTTTATTTTTATTTTAAATGAGCATGTCCACAGTTGTAGTTATTGGCGGTACTCTCTGGCATTGTCTCCCTTCCCCCGCTGGCGTGTACTCACACTGCACTTCACACTCCAGGCCGGTATTCTGTCGATTTCTGATACCCTGTCAGATTTTGCTACCTCCCATGAAAAAAGAAGGTAGTACTTAATAAGGACCCGCCAATCCTAGGGGAGCTTTTGATTTAAACTACGTAACTAATACTAACTAATATAGAGCCTTACATGGCCCGGCCAGGGCTAATCAGATTTCTCTGTACGAGTCGCTGTCCTCATTACACAGCTGCTGCTGCAGCCATTATAATAGTTTAGTTTTGGTTTTTAATGGCAAAGTGGTCATATTTTGTTTCAATTCTTTATTAATTTAATTCAGAAATATGATTGGAACTTTTTATGTTGGTTAAATTCAAGTTTGTTTGCTTTGTAAATAACCTTACAAAGTGGCCAGCTCAGGATCATGAGCTGAGCATTTTTGTCAGTTTATCCTTCTAAAAAGAAAAAACAAAAATGTGTATATATATATATATATATATGTATATATATATTATATATATATATATATATATATATATATATATATATATATATATATATATATAATGTTTATAAAAATGTATAAAAAAAAGTATGTGGCACCTGTCATTCTTCCTGTTTAAAACAAAAAACAGCAATAGGCGTACTGACAAATGAATTGATTTATTTCACGAGAAACTCGTTTGTATTAAATTATTTCCAACATGCACTCAAATATTTATTCGTCATTATTTTCGTGCTGCAAATATTAAACAGGAAAATATCATTTATTCACATGCCGCATGAAAGGAGGCGAATATCTCACTACAGACTAAAGAGTGTAAAAACATTTATTGTTTAGATTAAAGAGTGTAAAAACATTTATTGTTTGTATTTTATCTTAAAATTGACAGAAGCCTGACATTTTATTCCTTCAAAAAATAAAAAATAATTTGAAAGCAGCTAGCTCGTAATCACAACTTAATACGTTAGAAATGAGAAGCTACTTGCTCAGCACAGTGGAGTGCATCGTTCTGTTAACTTTGTGATTCATTATTTTGAGTCATTTGGGACGCGGTGACACATAAGACCCTCTCACAACATATTGCTTTATAAATCTATTACGTTTGCCGCTCAGAAACGTTCACGTAATCATGCTGCACGTATCAGTAGTTCTGTGCTCCGGTGTTGGTCCTCACACTGCATGCATACCGCATGCTAATTAAACTGAAGCACTCTGGTCCACTTCTTCCAACCAACTGCGTCACAGAGCAATCACAGTCAACCGAACCGGGCTTTGGGGGTAAGACGCGCTCGGGCATGCTTCACATCCTTAGAACATAATCAGACAGCCTAATCGATAATCGGTCATTAAATCGACTAATCGAATATTCGAAAATCGTGACCCCTCCCTACTCTCTACAGGACACAGTAACAGACTTTTATGCCAAGTCTGTAACTGCGGGGCAATGGAGGACCCAGGATGGCACGGCAAGCCGAACACCAAACTCACCTCTTGCAATTTAACAGATATTACCTAACACGTGGGAGGACATGGGCTCCACCCGAAGATTATAGAATCTTGCAAAGGTGTTGGGACAGACCCTCCACTGCATTGTGTTAAGCCGCAATGGCAGCGACATAAAACTTCAAAGTGGAGAGGGACAGCCTCCTTTCCTGCAGCATGGGAAGCACCACACTAACAGAGCATCTCTGAGGGTCCTTTCAGTGGGAGGAACACCACTCAAGAAAAAGCTTCAAAGAATAGGCGTAACTTGCGTAAACCCCCGGGGCCAGCTGTGTACTAGCACATCCATGCTGAGGGGAGTCTTGGTCAAGAAATAAAACAGCCGGCAGTGGGAAGACTCTCGGAAAGCGAACAGGTCTACCTGGGGTTACCTGAATCAAAACTAAATAAGCTGAATCACCTGAGGATGATGTCTCCATTCTTTGGGGAGGGTAAGCTGTCGTGAGAGCACACGATTGAGCACATGATTGCGCTTTCCTGGAACATGAATGGCACACAGCGATTTAAGCCATGTCTGACTCCATAGGAGGAGATGGTGGGCGAGTTGTCATATGTAACGGAAACGTACATCGCCCTGGTGGTTGATATATGCCACTGTTGCTGTGTTGTCCATCCAGGCATGTACAGTTCATGCCTGCCGAAGAGCAAGCAGCACTGCTAGCAACTCAAGGCAACTGATGTGCCACTGCAGTCGAGGTCCTGTCCAGTTCATTGACTGTGCAAACAATGCTGAAGTGGTCTTATCTGTAACAGGCCGAGCGGCGCTGTCCTGCCCCTGAGCAAATTCAGGCAGTTCAGCAATGACTGCGTATGCTAATTTGTTTAATAGTCGATGAATCAATGCTTTGATTCGAGGAGCCTGATTTGACTACCAATCTAACAGTCGAATATTCTTGGGGTGTTATTGATTATGCCATTTTGACTGTATGGGGGAACTCAAATGTCTGATTTCACATAGAACATTCAGAGCCCCGCAGATATGTTCATGTGCATTTAGGCCCTTTTTGCAAATAGCCTATAAGACTTAATATTAACGCTATGTTGTATAAATAAAGAAGCGTATTCTATATGAAATTATGAGTTGAATCCGATTGAACATTAACTAAATGAGAGCACTATTGTAAAAAAACAAAAACAAAAATAAATTGTTATGCTTTCGGCGACGTTAAGTGTTAGCTATCTGTTCATCGAAACATTATTTACCCCGTTTATCTGCAAGGTGTTCATTACACATTTTCCCTGTGTGTTAACATCAGTAATTATGTTAGTCAAATGTCTGGGGCAGAGCAGGTGTTGAGGCTGCAGAGGGGCACCCTCGGCGACAATCAGATGAAGACCTGGCTCCCAGCAGCTCTGTGTTCGAAGAATCAGACTGGGCAAGATGTGCTTAATGGCCTCAATCTGATCTGGACTGCTGAGAACTGCTGGGCAAAGTCCTCAACAGTGTTGCTAAAGAGGCTGGCCTGGGTGACAGGGCATCTAGAAAGCGGACTTTGTCGGCGTCATGCATCTGCACCAGTTTCAGCCAAAGATGACACTCCTGAACCATGCAGGAGTACACATTTCCTGCTTCTACCCAGAGTCAGAACTTTCTCTAGTAACTTTTTCAGTGCCTTTGCCTGGTGTACCTGCAGGATGGCCATGGCATGTAGGACGGTGGCAGCCTGGCCCGCAGCCCTGTAAGCCTTGGCAGCCAGGGCTGACAACAGCTTACATGCCTCGGATAGGAGGCATCGAGGGTTCCTCCAGGTGGCGGCTTTTTTCGGGCACAAGTGCACCACAACGGCACGGTCCACATGAAGAATTTCCACATACCCCCTGCCCGCCTTGCCAACGAGGGTGGTGAGAAGGTAAGAGCTCAAACGCGCAGTGTACAGGGCTTTCCATGTTTTGGTGAGCTCTTCATGAACCTCCAGGAAGATAGGGGCGGAGCGTGGTTGAGAGTCACATCTGGGGCCCAGATACCAATCGTCCAGTCTTGAGTGCTCGGGAGAAGGTGGAGAGTTCACCTCCAGCCCGATACTCTTGGCCGCCCGGAGAAGCATGGCCATCAACTCAACCTTGGACTCCGACTGAGCAGTCACCATGGCGGGGGGCTGTTCAGCAGATTCTTCTGCTGACAATGATGCAGTGATAGACATCTTATCCTCTTCCGGAGTCCCGAAAGAGATGCTGGGTATGCCATGGGTCAAGCCAGTGCCATCAGTTGGGAGTTCAATGAGGCTACACTGAAAGGGGCCGGACTTCCGTGGGGGCTGGCCTAACGGAGCATTCCTGAAAGTGATCCTCAGGTAACCCGTCCCCCTCGTCTTTACGACCCAACAAACTGGGGAGGGTAGAGACCGAGGAAAGACTCATTATAAATGAAGACTCTCTAGCCTAGTGGTTAGAGAGTTTGACTTTTAACCCTAAGGTTGTGGGTTCGAGTCTCAGGCCAGCAATACCACAACTTAGGTGCCCTTGAGCAAGGCACCGAATCCCCAACTGCTCTCTGGGCGCCGCAGCATAAATGGCTGCCCACTGCTCTGGGTGTGTCTTCACGATGTGTGTGTTCACTGATGTGTGTGTGCACTTTGGATGGGTTAAATGCAGAGCACAAATTCTGAGTATGGGTCACCATACTTGGCTGTATGCCACATCACTTCACTTTTTTTAGTACTATTGCCACCACAATATCATGGAGACACTGTGTGTTTCATTGCAAAAGCCAAACTGCTTTGTTTTTCCTTCCACAAGAGGACACAACTAGAAATCAGTGGTTAAGTTTTATTTACAACATTGTTCCAGAACAGTACAACCCAAATATTCAAGTGTGTGTAGAGCATTTTACGGAGTTTCCTAAACCTGGTAAGGTAACATTTCCATCACACGCCCTGAGGTATTTGGACAATCACAACGCACTAGATAGCTGACCAGTCAGAGCACACCGCATTTTTCAGAATGATGTAAGAGTTTTTTAAACCTTAAACTGCGAACACATTGCATTACACAAAATAACATAATAATTTTAACAACGTCATATAACCCCTTAATGTCTTAACAAATATTAATGTGCCAATATTGGTACGTTTTCACAACTTGTCTTGTATATAGTAAATCAGTATGTGAACCAGCAACAGATGAGAGGCAACGAAGTTGTTAAACACAGACATGAGAAGAACAAGAATTCAATGGGAGCAAGTATTATGGCATTGTAGAAGGTTAAATGTACAAGCAAGAAGATGGAAAGACAGTGGGGCTGATAACCTAACAGCTGCTCTTACCCTTCCTATAGCAGGCAGGTCCGGGATGAGCACCAGCTGACTCTGGCCCCACAACAAACATCCCTGAACTGAAATACAGACAGACAACAGAAGAAATATTCACCTTTCCAAACTTACACAGTGTTACACCTCCTCCACATCAAACAACACAAAACAACACTTACAAGTAGGGCTGTGCGATTAATTGAAATCGTAATAAAATCACGATGTAAGTGTGCTTGAGTGATTTCCGTGGCCCCGACCTCCTGCAGTATGCTCTTCGAACAAATCAGACTGCAACGCGCCTAAGTGGAGCGTGAGAACAGAACAGACTGGGCATATGCCTAACTCCAGGTTCACACGCTATGTCTGTGATGTGTAGCCTTTTTTCTTTTCAAGCCCATGTTAACGGATCAGAACATTCATACTGCATGCAGTAAAAGATGAGAACGGAAAAGGTTAAGGTGTAAAAAGATTTAATATCTTGGGCATGAGCACAGAGAGATGTGAGTGCTAAGGATACAGGTTGAGCGAGAGGAGACACCTTTTAAGGCAGCATGTATCGGAGCCTTATACAGTCTATGATCTGAGCATGCGCGTCTGGTTTTGTTAGCAGAGCAAAGAAAATCTAAATGTGAGCGGATAGATTTGCGCCCGCGCATTATTTTAATGTGCTTTCGCGTTACAATAATGCGCTCTTGTTGCTGCTTCTGAACCGCGTACGCACTGCAGATGGAGTACATGTGAACCCTGGGCAAAAATATATTGGGCAAAAAATATAAAACCTGAGGCACCGATACAGTGAGCTCTATGACCACTGCATGAAAAAAAATGAAAAAAAATCCCTAGACACGGGTTTTATTAAATTTTTTAATTATGATTATTTTTTGACATATGTCTAGACATTTTGTTTGACATCTTTACTTGACTTATGTCTGTTCTAGAGACATGTTACAACTTTTTGATAAAGCTCTCATTGGTTTTCTTTTGTCTTATCTCCACACCAAGTACCAACTGGTATTCTACAGGGCTCTGTACATGGACCACTCTTATTCCATCTTTATACCAATTCACCACAGCTCATTGCAACTTCTGTCAATCTTACACAGATGATACTCAATTAAAGTACTCTTTTCCACCTTCTGACAATCAGATGTCCTAACCAATTAAATTATTAATTATAATTTATCATTTATTCCTTCATCATGAACACCCACATGCCACTGGTTCTTACTTAACTCTCTTAACAAACCTAACTAAGGCCCCGTCCACACGGAGACGCGTTTCGCTGTATACGCATACTTTTTTGAGAGTGAAACTGATATTTTTTGAAAACGGGTCCCAGAGTGGATAAATTCTGCCTTTGTATTTTCGTGTGGACATTTTTTGACATCATCAGCCCACATCTTGCCCCTAGTCAGACACCTCTACGTCACGTAACAGCAATAAAAACATGAACACACACTGAACGATTGTCGCAAGGTTTATGAGCATAGTCCTTGTCTTCTCCATTTTTAGTGTATATCTGTGGCAGAATTACAGCGCCACATGCTGATCTGGCATGTATACTACATCGTTTTGTGTGGACGTGGAAGTTTTTGAGACGAGAAAAAAAAAAAAGATCAGATATGGAAACCTCTGGCTTCATGTGGACGTAGCCTAAATGTACAAGCATGCTATACAATGTGTGTTATAATGGTTAAAAATGGTTCAAACAAATTTAAATTACATTGTTAACTAGATTCATATTGTATGTTTGTTACCGAAAGAACAGTCGAGAGCCTCCTCCTGCGGCTACAGTGCTGATGTCAAGCTGTGGAGCCTGCAGGGTGATGCCAGAGATAGTTGCTTCAAACACGTGTTCATACTGTCCAGCGTATCGGCTCACGTCTGTAGATGTGCCTGTACAAACAAATCCTTCAACAATCTCTTTTCTGAATTTACTGCATGCTCAGCGTGAACAAATACAAACATAAAAGATATGTAATCAAAGGCACGATTTGTAGTGAATAACAACATAAATTTTTGTCATTTCCTCAAACAAGACTGCAGAAGGCAATGTTTTAAACAACATGAGGGTAAGTAAATGATGATGGGAGTTTCATACTCGGATGAACCAGTCTATTAAACCTTCAGGAGATACATTTACACATCTCTCACCTCCCATGTCAAAACCAATGACGGGCTTATTTTCCATAAACCCATAACATGTGACAGCATAGCCCACGACTCCTCCAGCTGGACCAGAAAGTACTGCCCGAGAACCACAGAACTGCTCCATTGGTGTCAGCCCACCATCTGACTGCATGAATAACACATCCACATCCTGAGAGAGGGGGAGACGGGGTATTAAATTAAGGGGTACTAATAAAAGCTTGATAAAATAAACCTCACAGACATACCTTCAAGCCTCCTTTAAAGCCTTCAGAGAATTCAGTGAGGTAAAGGTGTATTTTAGGTGTGAGATAAGCATCAGCACAAACAGTGTACCCACGAGGCACTGCTCGCACCATGGGCATCACCTCACTGGAAAGAGACACCTGAGTGAAACCAAGACGCTTTGCCAAAGAGCCCACTGCCTTCTCATGTGCTGCCCATCTGAAACACACACCAACAGGAATGAGTAATATGCTTTCATTCAACATTATCAGATGTCTCC
Organism: Carassius gibelio; assembly: GCF_023724105.1. NCBI lineage: Eukaryota > Metazoa > Chordata > Actinopteri > Cypriniformes > Cyprinidae > Carassius > Carassius gibelio. Next base: position 3,489,401 of record NC_068382.1, read on the forward strand.
GTATGCTTTAATTCAGTGTTTTATATAATGCCACATTGGGCATACCTTCTGACACCCAGGTGTCCTCGTGACACTGCAATATGAGTTCTTGCACTTTGCATTATTTGTTTATATTGGTGTTTTACTGTTTTTACTTCCCCCTTGATTGTAAGCAGTGTTTTGCAGATGAGTAAGTGTACTAGTTAGACTAGCAGACCAAATTGTCTCTTGTTTCTATGTACTTTTAAATTACACCACATTAGATTATAGCGAGGCCTGAGTCAGTTGAAGTGGAAATATTTAGATTATTGGCATTAAATTGACAAGAATAAAAAAAAAAATATAATAATTGTTGAGAAACTTAATATAATTGTGAGTAATCTTAAGTTATTTAAACAATGAAACAGCAAAGTTATGTATGCATTCAATGATATTGACAAATTCGTCTACTGTGAAACAAGCTGTACTATTATGGAATCTTTGCATAGTTTTCTGTAAACAAACTTAAAATGTTGGACAAGAAAACATTAATACCACTACTATGAAAGTATTTAACTTTTAAAATGTTTATAATGAATTATATATAGGCCTGCATGATTTGGCCAACAATAGATTGCGATTATTTTGTTATATTGTTATGAACTGCTACTGCGTTATATTTATATTGCAACCTTTAAACTGTGATAAGACATATCACTATTGCTGAGACATTCAGACACAAAGAGCAAAGACTTTAACACTAATGGAAATGTGACTCTTAGGGGTGTTCACACTTAGGTTCACTCTTTGTAAGAACCAACTAAAACTACTAAAGAGTACAATACTAATATTTACGTCTTAAATTCTTCCCTTTCTAATGTCAGAATATTTGTGAAATACCATGTCACAGAATAATGTTAGAAATTATATCAATTTGAATTAAGTTTGTTCAGCCATTTGTTTATTTTAATATTGCATTACATTCAATTTAATTAATTACTAGCTTTTCACCTTGCAGTTTCCTTGTGAATATCAGACTGCCGAAGGCCATGATTGACTAATCAGAATCAAATATTCCAGTCATTTAATAAATACATCAAATGTATATAATGATCTATACACACGTGTAAGAATGGAGTAGCAGCACTGCTATACTGCTGATGCCTTTGGATTGCACACGTCTCAAATCCTGCTCCAGACGCTGAAGATCCAGTTCTTGCCACACCTCCAGACTTTCTCCAGTACTGCCTGAGCGAAAAAGAGATTCCATGCACGTGACATTACTGATACTTTCTGAGGTTGTATAAACCAATAAAACTTTCCTACGACATAAACATAAAATGTTAGTATAGGTTTTATTAATTTTTATTTAATTATTTTTTATATAGAATACATAAAAGTCCTTTATTACAAAATACCAAGAAAATCTTAATCACCTTTCACTATTCGTTTGGGCTCATTTCTGGGTAGCTGACAGGAATCTTGTCTGAGAATAACCCTCTCCTCTACTTCAATCACCTCCTCGTACAGAACATCCGGCATACACACCTCCTAAAACAACAAACACTTTAATACAAACAACAACAAGACACTTGATTGTCTAAGTCTTTCATCAAAGCAACTTGAGAAATGGAAACAGGAATCATGGCAGACAGGGTTCCTGCAGGTTAGTTTGGGACGGCTAGGTAGTTAATATAGTTAGTTTGTGTTGTTCAATAATTGACTTTATAATACCAAAAGCTGAATTAACTGCAATTTGTAAAAAATAACCTACTGTACTGTACACAGTACACTCACATGCACAAACAACCCCGCTCTTATTATAGAATTATCGTCTTGAGTTAAACTAAAAGCATTGCTAAAACTGCCAACTCAAATGTTTTTATTTTTTTTTACCTTTTTAACATTACCTCCAGGAAAATGAATCTACATTTGTATTGCACACATGTAGAATTGTATCTTCCCCCAATAGCTTGGTACAACACCACACTATCACAACACTAGAATTCACTATTCAACATGTCAGAGTAAAACTATTCAGAAACCAGCAAAAAAAAAAAAAAAAAAAACTAGGTAAATATAAATATCAAGCCTTTATTTTGGCCAAAATAAATTGTCTAACTGAGACAACTTGCCCAGAGCCATCATTTATGAAAAATACCCTTGTCCTAGGAACAGTGTTAAACCTTTCTGTTAAAATGTAACTTCTCTTACTATATGTGGGTTAAATTTTTGACCAAGAGCTACAAACATGATGATACAGCAATTTTACAATGCAGAATTCACAAACTTGATTCCAATGTTAAACCGGATTTTTGAAACCAACATACAAAACCTCTACTAGAGAAGATAAGCTTTTATGACTCCAAACTATCCTAGGACATAAGTCCACTAAAGGAGAAGAGCATTTTCTCACCTGGCTTAATCTCTTCATGCAAGCATTCACATAATGAATCTCATATTGAATCTCACAATTGTAAAATCGCTTTTAATGAGCTTCTGCCTAAGATTTATTTCATGTTAGCTAACTGTATGATTCTATTATTTTGAACTGTTCACTTGAGGAATTGACATTGCCTGGATATGTTCACTTCTGATAAAATATCACTCTAAATTTAAATGCAGACACATGCATTTTCTACAAAGCTGCTTTGAAACAATGTGTATTGTGAAAACTTTTTATGAATGACTAAATTCTAACCAGTAGTGGAGTTTCATTTTTCATGTAATTTGTGTCGGTTTACGTACAGATCTGTTTTTGCTTACTTCTGTCAATTGAAAATCATTTACTTTACAAGCCCTTGGATTTTTTTCCCTGCCTGCACAAGTAGCAGTTGAGCGGTCTCTGTGGAGAGCATTACATTGGTTGGACTTACTTGAACAAAAAATATGCTGTTTTACTGAATAAGGCGGTGGCTGCCATATCTGACAGAAATAGTTAAAGTAGGAAGTCGTTTTGAATTCAGACAGTGTTTTTGGAACACCTGCATTAAACTGAATGAACAGAGACCTTTCATTTGTGTACAAAATGAATGAGAATCTGATCACCAACTGATCTCCAAATGGGTCAGAATGAATCTTTTTAGTGAAAAGAATCGAAAGTTACTGGGATGAGTCTACATCATCAGCACTACTCACCAGATCAAACAGGGCAGGTCGTGCTTGCGTGCCAATATGTAACAAGTCCCGAAATCCGCGTGTTACTAGCAGTGCTGTTCTCTCACCCTGTCGCTCCAGTAAGGCATTAGTCGCCACTGTGGTGCCCATCCGAATCCAGCCAATCTGAGTAGTGTCCAAGGGCTGATCTCGAGCAAAGCTCTGCCCCGTCTCCTTTTTAATTCATAAACCCAACAAACAAAAAGATTTCCATGCGATACTTGGGCAGAAATCTGATTCTTATCTTCTATCATTCCCAGATCAAATCCATAACCACAAACTTAGCTCTTTCCAATAAGCTTCTAAGTCAAAATATATTGATGTCTTCCTCCTTACCTCCTCCAGTACTCGGCGGATGCCCTCAGTAGGAGCGTCTCTGTAGTTCTGGGGGTCATGTGACAGCAGTTTTAGGACTCTCTCCCTACCATCAGGCAAGCGGGCGAACACATCTGTGAAGGTTCCTCCCCGATCAATTGCAAAATCAAACTTCCCTTTAGTTTCAGCCATGCTGGGATGGGAAACAGACTGTCATTGCAGTGAGCATTCACAAAAGTTTTGTAAACAAGACTCAGCAAGCTCACAAAGGCTATTTTATGAAGGCCGTGATACATCAAAAAAACAGCATTTATTTGAAATATAAAACATTATAAATGTCCTCTTTACTGTGACTTTTTTTAACCAATTTAACAAGTCCATGCTATTATTATAATAATTTTGTTGATTTTACTTACCCCAACAATTTTAAATGGTAGAATGAAAATCTGTCTTCAATTAGTAATTCTCATGTCATTCCAAATATGAATGATTTTATTTATTTTTTGAAAATGTCTCAGTGTTTTTTGTTTAACCATACGATTAAATTGAATGGGGTCCAGTACTGTTTGGAACCCAAATGTCATTCTTCGAAATATCTTCTTTTGTGTGTGTGTTTGTTTTTCTCGAAGTGATGATAATAAACTTTAATCCGAAGCAAATTCTTTAAAAGGTAACGTTAAGTAAGTGAAGGACAGATATTCTTCCATGTCAAAATGAAATAAATTATGTTTGGAACGATCACTTCCAGTTAGAACCTTACAGTCTATGGTTAGAACGTACCTTTGCAAATAATTAATCAATAGTTATTCTGCAGACTACATTTCTTAAAAGCGTGTGAAAGAATAAACGCAAGCACAATCTCTTTGACCTTAACTAAACTACATCACACACATTGCAATGTTTGTCATTATAACGGTGCGCGCATGCACACATACTGCTACTAACACTATTATTTAGCGCTGTTGTACTTACACTTCAGACCAGACGATGAAAAATAAGACAGGAACAAACCCTCTTCTTCTCTTGTTGCAACGTTTACCACTACCGTGGTGAAGCTTCACTCCACCAATCAGATGCGAGTAAAGTTCAGCACCGCCTCTGCTACACCGCCCCCGCCTCCGCCTTCTGAGATATCACGTGACTAAGCCCGCGCTCTCACACACCTGGCTCGTCACACGCGTGATTGCGTAAAAAGCCGAATAGTTGAGCCTCCTAAAAAGCGATAACTTTAGTTCACCCATTACAAACCGTAAACTGTTAAGCATAAAATACAATTACATAATGTTTTCCTATGTGTTTTGGGCAATATATCCCATTCGGATCTAATTGTTTTAAGTCACCTTGTAATTGTAATATTTTATTTTCAAGTAGAAATTATTTAATTTACTCCCCTCATGTACATTTGATTTAAAGCATATTTACATTGCACTAAATAGTTTGTCAGAACCATAGACTGTATAAAAACAGAACATGAAATTAGTCGCCAAACAAGGGTTTCATGTAACCAAAGTTCCTGTCTATACAGTATAGCTTGCATTCGATTTGCATTTACTGTATTTTCATTTAATTAGCTCATTAAGTGCACCAAAAATTATTTGCATTTTTGTATTCCCAAATAATTTCCTATGGCGGTAGATTTAATACAATTTTGGCTATCAATGGGTGACACCCATAGACTGTATAAAAACAGGTGACACCCAGTCTATGGTGACACCACACATTAATATTGCCATCTGTCGACTCTTTTGAGGAATACATTTTGACAAACATATACCATTTTCAGTTGTTTATGCTTACTGGTTTTTTTATCCTCAGTGCCCTTCAAACCCTTATATCTGGTATCGTTTGAAGAAAAAAAGTTTACTTTATTTAACATTGTAGGCCGTCTTTCAGCCAATCAGCGGCAAAGTATCTTGTTGTCATGACAACAAATTGGCGCTTGCTGGAGCTGCCCTTTGTTGCCTTCTCAGTAGAACTGTGCAGAAGATTTTTATTCTATGGTGTCACAGACTACTTTTATGTCTGTACAACTCCAGATTGAACTGAGTGAGTCTCGCGTTGGACGCTATAGAGATAAGTGAAGTCTACTGAAGCTGATAATATAGAAACGAGAAAACATACAGAAATTTACTTCAAAAACACCTGATTGTCCAAGAAGTATTTATACTAAAATTATTGATGTTATTTTCTTAAATTATTGTTTACTGTTTTCTTCTGTTTAAACAACAAACTAGAGCTTTTGAATAAAGGCGAAAAGATGCCTGAATCTTTCCTGAGAAAAATTGGTTGTTAGTATAAAACTTACAATTTAAATATTTTTGTTCATATTAAAACAGCAAACTGCAAATTTGAACATGGAAAGCTGCCTGAATCTTTCTTGGGATGATTTTCGATTTCAGGTAAGAAAGTAGTTATTTTTAAGTTGTTAAGAGAACTTATAATTAACTATATGATTTTGTGTGTGTGTGTGTGTGTGTGTGTTTTGTGTTGAAACAAATAAACAAACTGCAACATCTGAATGAAGGGGAAAGCAGCCTGTATCTTTCTTGTGATGATTTTTAATATCAGGTAAGAAAAAGTACAAATATTTAAATTGTTAATAGTACTCATAATTAACTATATTGCTGTGTGTGTGTTTTGTATTGAAACAAAACAAACTGCAACATCTGAATGAAGATGGAAAGCGGCCTGAATCACTCTTGGGATGGTTTTCAATTTCAGGTAAGAAAAAGTACTTATTTTTAAATTGTTAACAGTACTCATAATTTACTATATTGTTTTTGTTGTGTGTGCGTGTGTATTTTGTGTTGAAACAAACTACAACATTTGAATGAAGGGGAAAGCAGCCTGAATCTTTCTTGGGATGATTTTAATTTCAGGTAAGAAAAAGTACTTATTTTTAAATTGTTACTAGTACTCAAAATTGACTATATTGTTGTGCGCGTGTTTTGTAGTGAAACAAAATAAACAAACTACAACATTTGAATGAAGGGGAAAGCAGCCTGAATATTTCTTTAAATAATTTTCAGTTTCAGGTAAGAAAAAGTACTTTTTTTTCGTTTGTCAGTAGAACTCATAATTAACTGTATTGTGTTTTGTGTTTGTGTGTGTATCTGTGTGTGTGCGCGCTTCTATTGAGAAAAAAACAATCAGAATGAAGATGGAAAGCAGCCTGAATCTTTCTTTGGATGATTTTCGATTTTAGGTAAGAAAAAGTACTTATTTGTAAGTTGTTAATATAACTCATAATTAACTGTTTTGGTTGTTCTTTGTGTGTGTGTATTTTGTATCGAAACAAACTACAACATCTGAATAAAGGGAAAAGCGGCCTGAATATTTCTTGGGATGATTTTCAATTTCAGGTAAGAAAAAGTACTTATTTTTATGTTATTAACAGAATTCATAATTAACTACCGTATATTGTTGTGTGTGTTTCATACTGAAACAAAACAAACAAACTGCAACATCTGAATGAAGGGGAAAGCAGCCTGTATCTTTCTTGGGATGATTTTAGATTTCAGGTAAGAAAAAGTACTTACTTTTAGTTTGTTAATAGAACTCATAATTAACTTTTTCATTTGTATTGAAAGAAAAAAATTGCAACATTTGAATGGACCATGGAAATTGGACCAAATCATTCCTCAGGCAAGAAAAATGACCTATTTTGAGGTTGTTAATAGAACTCATAAATGCTATTGTGTTTTTGTTTGTTTGTTTGTTTGTTTGTTCCTTTTTATGTATTGAAACTGCAAATTTTGTATGAAAATGGAAAGCATTTTGAACTATTATATGGCATTAACCCTATAAAGTCTGTCTCAATTTTGATATGTGAACTAAGACCTCTAAATGATCAATCAGCATGATCAGAAATGGGAGGTGATGTGGAGAGACACAAGGAGACAAAGGAATTGTTGAATAAAGCTGGTATTTTTGTTTTCTTTGCTTACGAAAAGTATTCTTGTCACTTCATAACATTAAAGTTGAACCACTGATGGCAGATGGACTATTCTGATGATGTCTTTCATACTTTTCTGGACCTTGACAGTGTAACTAACTTGGCAGTCTATGGGACAGTCACAGGCCTCCTTGTTTTCATCCAAAATATCTTAAATTGTGTTCCAAAGACGAAAAAAGCTTTTACAGGTTTGGAACAACATGGGGGAAAGTGATTTATAACAAAATGTTCATTTTGGGGTGGAGTATCCCTTTAAGCCCTGTCAAGTGTCCAGTATTGAACGTCATTCTCCTATGTGTCTCTGCCTGCTTTTAGTTACCCCGTGTTCGATTAATAAAGACTTTTATGATGTTCAGCCCACGTCTCCTTGTTTTTCGTATTGCCGTAGAAGTTAATTGTGACATACACTGTTAAAAATCACTGTAAAATAACAGCCAAATTTCGACAGTAACATACTGTTTTTCAATAAAAACAATGCATTCTGGGTAATATTCATCATTTTCGAGAAGGTAGCCTGCTGCCATATATCGTAAATTAACAACGTTCAAAGTTGACACTCAGTGGCTGTGTTTCAAATCACACCCTACACCCTCATTCACTATCCCTACATGAGTTTACTAATATAGTCCACCTGACAGTGACAATGAAAACTGATGAGTGAATTCAGACACTGATCAACAGCTGCTGTTAATGAGTAGAATCAATGAAGAAGAAGAAAAAACAAGACAAATACATGAAATACAACTGACTTCAGCCACAGCCTTAGATGAGATCAACTGAAGATTTAAACAATCAACAAACAGCTTTACCAACTTCACTCATTACTTACCAGACTGACTTTATTTCTGTCAGATCAGAGATCAACAGATCTCTACAGAGATTTAGATGATAATATTACTGTTTCGTTTGATGTCACCATTGTGGAGATCAGGGTTTGCTTTAGTTGGGCTCCTGACCCTTGACTTTTGTACTTTAAATTTTGTTACAGCAATATTAATATTCATAGTCAAGTGATTATGGCTGTTTCTGTCATGCATTATCTACTAGACTGAGTGTTGCTATAGTACTCAAATATTAATTTGGTATTGAAATATGTTAGTGAGTTACACAATTTTCTGTTTCTTCAATTTAATAAGATGATTGAGCAGTAATGTAATAACCAGAACATACGGTTTTAACGACAGTTTGAGTTTTAAATATTTTGAGCAGCGGTGTCCACAACACTCAAAGAGAGACATCAACAATCAGCATATGAATCTCAACAGTGGTGACAATCAAAAGGTTCATGATGCAATGCATGCTGGGTACCAGCACAGGATATATGCCCCTGAATTGTTAACTTATTTTCTTGAATTCTTATGTGCTTATAATTTTGCTTTTGTCTTAAGTTTTAGTAGCATTTTTTGTGAAGTTCAGAACTTATCTGTTTATTTATTTTGTGGATTGTCACCATTGTTGTGATTCATACGCTGATTTTTTATATTTCTGTGTAAACTTCAGCAAAGGTTTTTTTTTGAATGAGTTAAATTTTCTTAACAGTGTTTCATATTTTAAGGCTCAGCAGTGTTTCTTATTTTGATGTAATATTCAATAAGAGAAGGGACATGGGATTGGATCAGAAATAATAGACTGTTTGTTCTTGTCAATCTATAAACAACAATACCAGATTTATTTCTTCTGTTGATTTTTTTTTTTTTTTTTGGTTACAACAAGTTCCAAAGATGCGTTGTTACAGCATGTACAAAAAAAACAAAAAAAAAAAACACTGATCTCCATCATGGTAGTGAGAAAGAAAAAACACCTAAACCTATTTAACTCTCAGTAAGATCTTCTGTGGACATCTGACAGAAATAAAGTCAGTCTGGTTAGTAATGTGAATCTGGTGAAGCTGTTTTAGGAGTTGTTTAATCAGATCTTGAGAGATTTCATGAATTCAAGGCTGTGGTTGAAATCATTTGTAGAACTTGTGTTTCTCTTTCCTTTAGTGATTCTGTTTTTAAATAGCAGGTGTTCAACACTAATGCTCAATCATCAATTAATCACAGAATTATCTCATTAACTTCAATAATTCAGTGTTACTCAAACACTCGGTAGTGTGTACACATTATAAGTGTTCACTTAAAACTGAGGATTTTGTTGTGTGGTTTAAAGGGTTAAAGATTTAAGACGAAGAAAAAAAAGCATGAAACATAATTTAACAGTAATAAACTGTAATTAATTTACAGGAAACAAACTTTAGAAAAACAGTTATTTACTGGCACCCCTGCTGCCAGTAAATAACTGTTTTTCTACAGTTTGTTGCCGTAAATTAATGGTTGCCAGCAAAAAAGTGTTTTTCTACAGTTTGTTGCCGTTAAGTCAAGGAAAAACAGTAATACACTGTAAAATGTAAATGTCAGATTTACACAATGAAAAAAAAAGTTAATTTAACTAAAATATTTGTGAACATCCATACAAAAAAAATTATGCAAAGTCATACACTGATAATGAGAGTAAATACTGAACTCTACTGTATTAATGTGTGTTTGCACAAGAGAGATCTGTTAGTTTAATGTAGTTTTGTTGTTCACCATTGTGCTGGAGAGTAGAGCCTCTGCTTCAGTCAATGATGAGCCACAATTTCTGATCTTTTGCTGCTTTATATAAAGACAGTAAATTTGGATTCTCCTGATACAGCGGTGATCTCTGTGTTAAGTATTTCAGCACATACGTGTGAGCTGCAGTGATTCAAGTAAAAGTCATGCATTAAGTTACTTAACTATTACACATTAAGTGTTTGCAGTTTTATATTAAGAAATATTCCTTCTCAGTGGACTCAAATGAAAGAAGTTCATAGTACTAACATCGTATGAATGCTAGTTTTTATTTTTTTTTCGAACTGTTTGAAGCAGTGGGAGTGGAGTTAATTTCCATGGTGAAATTTACGGTAAAATACTGTAAAAAAAAAAAAAAATGAAGAGTGGTAAATTAATGGCTGAGAGTTGTAAATTAACAGTACTTTACTGGCACCCCTACTGACAGTAAATTACTGTTATTTAATGGCACAATTTTTTACAGTGTAGGTGTGACATAAGTCAGAGTAAATTTATCTCTTTTTTTTTTTGAGTGGTTTATCCTTTTAAAGCCCATTTATTTTAACGATAACTGACATTTAGTTTATATATATTATTGCTTGGTCCTTTTTCACTTTTTCAACTTTAGTCTGTAATGTTGTTGTTTAAGCATAAAAAAGATCTCCAAAGTTACAAAGCTCAAAGTCTAATTTAAAAATGATATTTTATTTAACCTAAAAACTTTTCAAAAACTACAACGAATGACTAGTTTGGACTACAATGCATATTGTCCGGAATTTGTGATATCATAAATACCAATGAATGGGGTGAGACCTTGTTGAGCTGTTATCACTATGTTGCAGATACACTGGCTTTCCCAAGGCAGATGTAGTTGGAGTGGTTATAATCATCCGGGTTTGAATTGCGTAAAAAGATTTGATTTGGCAAACATTGAAACATTGAAGTTTGCAGGTGTCTGTGGTAAGGGGCATAACATTTCCCGACCCGTTGAAAGGTGTCAATCTCAACACACATTGACCCAGCTAACCGATCACAGCACATTTTATATTTCAGAAGGCGGGCCTTCATTTGAAAAGACGTGTAAAAAATAATGTTTTTAAACAACCTATATGAGAGCGTGTGAAATAGTGCTACAAATAAAACATCTGAACATGACAGAAACAGCAAAGGGGCTGAAAGAGACTCAATTTCACTGTCTGACAGCAGGTGGCTCTTATGGAACAGCAGCAATACATTGTTTCCATGGTTACTGCTGTAAACAAAGCAGGCTGCCCAGCCTGCCCTTATGAACACCGCTATAAAGGCACAATGTGACACTGTGTCTACACTGACGTTTTCATATTGTGTCGAGAACCCGAAGCATAGATGTTTCAAAACACTGCTCCGAAGTATGATTTGAAATACCCATTTCACATGAATAAGGCTTTTCGAAACACCCGTGTCATGTGACTAAGGCGAATCAAATCATTGGGGCGTTTCACAAGTGTTTCATGAACCAAATCTGTTTTTGATCCTCAAGATCGTGAACAAACAAGTGGAGTTAATGCAGCAGAACAATGAATATATTTAAATAAAAATCTTAACGAACTAGTCAATCTTTCGTTCGTTATCTGGCTCGGCTCGGTTCATCTTCAGTTCTCTCTTCACAGCAGTTCAGTCAGTGTACTGTTTGAGTAAATGAATTACTCTGGGATATTGGTTTATTTTAACTCAGAGGGAGTGTCAGCCACATTAAAAAAAGTTATAAGCTTAAGTCATTTGTGGATTAATGCTTATTGGAGACGCAAACCGTTTCAAACGATTCAGTTCGATTTGGTGAACTGTTCAAGAAGATCCGGTTACATCGAGTGATTCGTTTGTGAACCGTACATCACAAAACTGCAGTGTTTTGAACGGTCTCACAACAGACCCAGAATAGAAGACAATGCTGAATAAAGTCATAGTTTTTGCTATTTTTGGACCAAAATGTATTTTCAATGCTTCAACAAATTTTAACTGACCCTCTGATGTCACATGGACTACTTTGAATGAAGGAGAAAGCAGCCTGGATCTTTCTTGGGATGATTTTCGATTTCAGGTAAGAATTTTTTTTTAAAAAGATTTAGTTTGTTAATAGAACTCATAATTAAGCATTTTATTTGTATTGAAAGAAAAAAATGGGAAAATTTGAAATAGAATTTCGAACTAAATCTAAAATATCTTGAACTGTGTTCCAAAGATAAACGTAGGTCAGAGAGCTGCATGGGTCCGATTTTGTAAATCCGCACCTGCCCATACCCGCAGTGCTTAAAATCGCACCCGACCTGTTTTCCGTCAGCAGCACTAATTAAAATCCGCACCCGACCCAACCGGCTTAAAATAGAACCGACACCCTACCAGCACCCGAAATAAAATCAGTTAAGCCAATCACATTAGACACATTTTTTTCTAATTTTATTGCCAGGTCATACAGAAGTTATTTACGGAAAACTCTTTTTAAAAGATATTTGTTTTTTATACATTTTATCTTAATTTTGATCAATGTTTTATCAATCAATTGCCCGTATTTAATAAATAAGAAGCAAATATATAGCAGACAATGTAATAACCTTAGAGTAATTGACAGAATTACAAAAAAAAATCGCTACCTAAAAGTTAAATATTTTTTGTGTCACGCATGCATGCATGCATGTCTATTTCCCTCATATTAAATATAAAACGCATGTGGACTGATATTTTTCCAATTGAACTCCTTAATGGAGTATATAAACAGATGTTTCAATATAATGGTATTAAATGCATTTTCTGAGAATTTATATTTCACGTTTTTACTGCAAATGTCGAAATAGGTGCTCTTTGGTCCATCAGTGCTTGAGTCACTGATCACATTAGAATAAAATATCTCATAATAAAATACAAAATTGACTGATTTATGAATGTATATGCACAGTTCCCATCAGTCGGAAATACAGATAAATGCTTTAATTTTTGTATTATTGATCCTGAAAGAAAACAGAACAACAAAAGACCGGATCATACCACCGTCTGAGGTTGTGCTTCAAGTCGAATGCACCCATTTTTAAATCGTTCACAGATGAGCATCAGGAGAGGCGGATATATATAAGGAAAACAAAAACAATGGAAAAGAACAGCTGGCTGATCTTTTACGTCTGTTAACTACTCATGCAGCCATTCGTGCAGTTGTGATTTTTTTTTTTAAGTGGAATGTAGGCCTATTTTTACGTTTGCACGTGACTGTTTTGAACCCGTGTTTAGACCCATGTTTCCCCTGTGTCCGACCCGCACCCGTATCCGACACTGTTGGATATTTTTCACCTGTTTCAGCCAAATTTGCTGGTCACCTGTACCTGCGGGTACCCGAACCCGTGCAGGACTCTAACGTAGGTCTCACGGGTTTGGAACGACATGAGAGTGAGTTATTAATGAGATAATTTAGATTTTTGGGTGAACTAACCCTTTAACCTTCTGGACTAGTTGAATACACGTATGAATCATTGGGACATTCTAAAGCACTTAACGTGAAATTATGTGGCTTAATGCATTAAAGCAGCATTTTACAAAGACCAAACTCAGTAAACAAATTATTAATAAAGCATTCAAAAAAAAAAAAAAAATGGGGTTGTCGGGGGTATGTCACAATCATCACTGGTCGGTAGAAATCAAATTTTCTAGTAATTTATCAATTTCATGACAGATGACATAAGTAACAATAATAGTCTTGTCATATGTTAATAAAACAATACTGATCCTTTTCATTTCCTTTCTCATACTCTGATGATATTAAATAATCACATTTTCAATAATTATTAAATTCATAATTAATTCTTCTATCTGATCCTCCCATTGTGGATAATCATCCCAATTCAGTGGGTTGTTCGTCTGTTAGCCTAAAGATTATCTTAATTTAGCAAAACAGTCATTTCAGGGACATGTCAAATTACAGGCTAATGTTTTTTTTATTCTTCTGTGCATTACAATGAAACCTTTGTAAAACTGCACAACGTTTTAGCTTTTTAAACAACTTGTTGCGCATGGGCTACTGGACGAATCACTCCCCGAGACGACTCGTTCTTTACGAGTCACATTAAAGATTCGTTCAAAATGAACGACTCGTTCAAGAACGACCCATCACTACTAATAGTTGTGTGGTGATTCTGTACAATTGAGCTCATGGATGGATAAACCCTGTCAAACGTTTAACATCTACAAATCATCATCAAATCATTCTGCTGCAGGTCTCCGTTAATGCTGTGAGCACATGTTTTATTACCTTTATTATTCAGTTTTTCTCATGCGATTGGTTTCAGCTGACTGTGCATTATGAAGTAACTTTAACGTTAACTAACTTTGCTTAGCAGATATTAAACTGCTCCACTGAGTGATAATAAACATGTATCCAGACACAAATACAGGTTTGTTTATGACACGGGTAAAGTGTCAGAAGGTTTAAACACTTGAGTTTGTATGTTTTATCCTTTAGGTCAAGCTAATGCTAGCTGTCAGTGCTAACTGCTAATGCTAACTAAACATCTCAGGAGCGATTATATTCATCTTCTGAAAATAAATCTGTACTGTAGAGGTTTCATACCCTAAAATATTATTCTGGTGATTGTTTCATTTTAGCTTGCCTGTAACGTTAGTCGTACAGTTAACTCGCTTCTTGAGTTTAAAGCAACAAGTTTTTGTTGATGCTAATATTTGTGTATGCTAATGAAGTAACGTTATCTCAAAGTATGTCTCTAAAACAGCTATATGTAAGCTACTTAAATATTAGTTTTTGGCGTAATACATTACACAAAAAATACCATCATTTACTCTGGTGAAGTGAAAGTATCATGATGAAATTATAGTACTAATTACCATACAAGTACTTACCGTACCGTATAATTGGCAAAACATAATAATTAAATAAATAAATATTGCAACTACATCCAAACTGCACCGTTACAGGATGTTCACTCAAACAACTCTTTCCAACATTGCTATGTGACTGGAGAGAGGCTGAAATAACAAGTAAAAAAAGTGTTGGTGTAAATCACAAAATGCATGTTATTTTCCACTGTTTATAAATGGGCAATTTTTTAGCTTTTTAAATTTGTGTGTCATCTTTCATGTAAAATTCTTATCAGTTAATTCAGTTAAAACATTTTATCAGTTAATTCAGTTAAAATAATATAACACTGTAGAGTTAGTTGCCATTTAAATGAAATCAGTATCAACAAACTTCTTCCATCTTTCCACTGTAGAGCAGTGGGTTGGGGCAGTGACACTTCTGTTGTCAGATTTAAAAAAGAATCTCACATTGTTATAAAATGGTTTCATTTCTTATTGCATAATTTTATAAAACTATAAAAAATATATTTATTAAAACTATAGATTGAGCTGGCTGTTTTATTGATGATGCTGAATGCAGGCAGGTAGGTGTCAGACTGTAAAAGCGGTATTGGTAGTGACCCATGATAGATTAATTTCCTGTGTTTCCTAGAATGGATAGTTTGCACTGATCAGCAACATACAATAAGACTTGTATTACACAACATTTAGTGGCACATGCCACTCAGATAGCCTACAGAATGTTTGGAAACAAATGCTCACTTGTAAATATGTGTGATTGACATTTATTAAATATTAATTAAATTAGTATATTTATTTAGGTTTTTCTGTCACAATTAGTATAGTTGCATGTCACAGGTGTCACTGGCCAAGGCCGATATATCGGCCAATATTTGGCATTTTTCAAATATTGGCTTTCTCCGTCTTCTTTGAAGCTCCTATGAGAGAAGATTGTTCGTCTTCGGAACACAATTTAAGATATTTTGGATGAAAACTGGGAGGCTTGTGACTGTCCCATTGACTGCCTAGCAACTTACAATGTCAACTGTGTCAAGGTCTAGAAAAGTATGAAAGACGTCATCAGAATAGTCCATCTGCCATCAGTGGTTCAACCGTAATGTTATGAAGTGACGAGAATACTTTTTGTATGCAAAGAAAACAAAAATAACAACTTTATTCAACAATTTGTCTCCTCTGTGTCTCTCCGCATTACTGTAGCACGATTTTAGAGATTATGAACTGAACGCAAGCAACTTACGCTCTTCTGTGTCAGCCGCAACACAAGGATATGTTTTCTAAGTGTATTTATACTTTGATTTTACCGAAAACAGAGCATCCGTGCAGCACAGCTGACACAGAAGAGCGTAAGCTGCTTGCATTCAGCAGATATTCTCAGTCAATGGGTCAGTCACAAGCCTCCCGGTTTTCGTCCAAAATATCTTAAATTGTGTTCTGAAGACAAACAAAGCTTTTATGGGTTTGGAACGACATGGGGTTAAGTAATAGGGCTGTGCAAAAAATTTAATTCAATTCAACGTTTCCAGGAGGTTCCCTGATAAAAATAGCATCCCGGGGTTAAAATGCATGTTCTTTGGCAGGGTTGCCTTGTTTTGAAAACCTGGCAAGGCAACACTGATCTGAACGCACGTGCTGGAGATGTACTTCTAATCACAGGAGTGCCTTTACTGACAAGATGCGCATGAAAATCAGATTTGATTTTTTGCACAGCCAAAGTAAATAATTACTGACTACATTTTAATTTCGGGGTGGAGACTGCAAACGTATCTTGAGCTTGTGTTAACCACATACCTTACTTCAGTGATTTAATCAAAAGCCCATTTAAAAAAAAAAAAAAATCAACTTCAGTATGACAGAACTGAAAGGGCTTGTTTTCAAGTTTTGGATTATCAAAACGTTTTTGTAGTTTTTTATCAAAAACATTAACTTCCATTGATCCTTTCCATGGCATCTGTTTTCTGACACATTGAGTGAGGGACAATAATTCCTCTTATCCAGCATATCTTATCTAGGGACACCTTTGTACATCTTTTACCCATAAAGCACTCTTAAAGGGGTCATATGATGCTTTTTTTTTTAAAGATCATTATTTTGTGTATTTGGTGTAACAGAAAATGCTTACATGCTTTAATGTTCAAAAAACATTATTGTAGGTCCTCTATGCACCGCCTCTCTCAAACGTGTCATTTTCTACAAAGTCCCTCCTTCCGACAAGCGCAGTCTGCTCTGATTGGCCAGCTGACCCAGCTCATTATCATTGGCCAAACACCACAAGCACTTGTCGGAAATGTAATGCCCCTTTCCTTAACTGCGAGCTTCATCTTTCAAAATAAATATAAAGTCCGTTAATAATGTCCTTAGTTTTACCATCAGTTCAAGTGCAAAAGGGGAACAGAGTTGTGTGACAGATGCAGTGATGAAGCTCATAGGTGTTTGCGGTACACACGCCACAGACGGTTAAGACAGCTCTGTGATGTGACTGTTTCTCTCTCTCCCTCTCATGCGCAAAACTCCACATTTAAACTTTCAATAGCAAATACTTAAACTAATAACAAAACATACAGTAGCTGATTCAGAAGTTCCAGATTGTTGTCGCAAAGTCAGATTTAGCTCCTCTCCTAGGTTCACGAAACAGTCCATAAAATGCATTGCTGTTCTATTTGAAGTAATCTTAAAGATTCCTAAATGCATCTGCTTTCAGGCCAAATAAAGTGCTTTTGCTTCCATCTAGAAACATACAGCATCTCCCTGACATGGCTGCTACAACATTAACTGAAAGTTACTGAAACCACGCTTTCTTTCTTTGCGTGAACATTTGGGCTGCATTATATAGTATAGGCTTTTTAGTTAGTATGCATGCTTGTATTTCAGCATAACCCATGAATCAAAATCCCCTAGTGAAAGCTTATCTTCACAATGGAGTGTTAGTTTACTGTGTACTTTGCTGTGTATACTGTTTAAGAAAATACATTTTTAAAGTTAAATGCATCAATTTGGTTTGTCTTGATTTTTATTAATTAGATTTTTTGTCCAGTTTTGCTGGAAACACAAGGTCATGCTGAGCTCATTTCATTGTGGGACACTGTTTTCAAACCATTCTTAAAGTTACAAGTGCACATCTCGCTCTGTTTTTTTCAGAGCCAGGTATGGCGCTGTGGATTCAGGCACAGCAGCTGCAGGGAGATGCCCTGCATCAGATGCAGTCTCTCTATGGGCAGCACTTTCCCATCGAGGTGCGCCACTACCTGGCGCATTGGCTGGAGGCTCAGCCATGGTGAGCTTTTTTGCTCCACTAGCAGCTCAGACCTGTGTATGTAATAAAATCTGTTTACTATCATAGCAGGGCATGAAATGGACTGAAGAGTGTTTGTGTCATGTGCAGGGATGCCATCGACCTGGATAACCAGCAGGAAGAGTTTAAAGCAAAGCGTCTGCTGGAGGGTCTGATCAAGGAGCTGCAGAGGAAGGCAGAACATCAGATGGGTGAAGATGGTTTCCTGCTGAAGATCAAACTGGGTCATTATGCCTCACAGCTGAAGGTACAAGAACTCGATGCATTTAGTTACGAGAGGTCAGATCTCTGTATTTCCTTCCCAGTGGAGGTTTCCATGTGGAATGCAGCAGTACTTTATAAAATAAATTAAAAAATGGTTGAATAGTCATCAATGAAAAGGATATTGATGACAAAGCAGTAGTGTCAAAAAATTCTTCTCTGAAATATGTTAAAACATTTTATCAGTTGGGCCAAATTGAACATGAATATTTAGCTTTTTAATCAGACTATTAGCCTGATTTTTTTTACTGTCTGTATGTTCCTTTATATATCGCAGAGGTGTTCAAAATCCGGCCCGTGGGGCAATTACGCCCTGTGGATGAATTTCGAATTGCCCACAGCTTTTCTTTTAGAATATATCAGGTGGGCTGCCATACATTTACAAATCAAGAACTTTCACTTTGTTAACACAAGGTAACTGAGCTAGAATTTAGGCCAGGTGTAGTAGTAAAATGTGAGTGACAGCAATTTGGCAATTGATAAGCGCTGCCACTTTTGTTGAGAATTCTTAAGGAACGCACCAAAAGAGGAACAGCACTAATCATGTGAACCGCGCCACACAGACCATTATTAGCTCTGCCCAAAAAACAGTGCAGTACAAGGTTAAAAAAAATAATATAGGTTGGTTCACACATTGCACACAGACTAAAGTGACGCATCATTCAGGTCTACTGCAAATTGTTTAATTGCAAAAGATTTGTACACCTGTTGAATCATGTTGAGCTCATATCAATAATGATCCTATGCTTTTTTTTAGAGCTCATATGACCCTTGCCCTCTGGAGCTTGTGCGGTGTGTCAAACACATCCTGTACACTGAGGAGAGACTTGTAAAGGAAGCATCCAACGTAAGTCACACATGCAGCTTCTTTGGTTGTTGATTTACACTGAGGATGCCATAATTGAATTGTGAGCAAGTGATATCTTGTTTGTTTGTCACAATCAGGCCAGCAGTCCGGGGTCAGGCCCGGTAGATGGGACCCCTCAGAGATATCAGCAGATCAACCAGACGTTTGAGGAGCTACGTGTTATGACACACGACACAGAGAATGACCTCCGCAAGCTACAGCACAGTCAAGAATACTTCATCATTCAGTACCAGGAGAGCTTGAGGATACAGGGTATGAACATATGTAGTATTAATCCACACATCCAGTATCATTTATATCATATACAGTGAGTGCTTGATTCAGAAACTTTTCAGAGTAAATGAACATACAGAGGTGCTGGATTAAGAATGTCCGGTAATTAATTAATTCAAGATAGCAATTCATGTACATTCATTATAGATAATTTTTTGCAGAAACAACAGAAAACCTTAATTTATTTTTAACCATTTACATGTAGTATGTAATTGCTGTACACTTTACTCCTTCAGGCTATATAGGTTCATTCAGTCAAGACATCATAATTCCTACAAAATTATGTTGTAACAAACATGTCATCAACCAGACAACACTGCACTGCTGTGAATGTTCGTTGGCTTCTTAGTTTCACTAAGGCTAAATAATTGAACTATGTTAGTACTTACGACGACTTATGAGTTAGCTAATTAAGTTTTTGGGAAACACACAATTGACTGATTCTGTGAAAAAAATTTCAGACGGATTTTAACCCATAAATTCTGAGATTTAAATTTTTTAAACTGGTCATATGATGCGATTAAAAAAAAAAATTATTGTTCTTTGGAGTGTTACAAGCTCTTGGTGCATAAAGAAGATCTGTGAAGTTGCAAAGACTAAAGTCTCAAATCCAAAGAGATACTCTTTATAAAAGTTAAAACTGCCATCCCCCCCTAAAATGGCTTGTTCTGACATGCCCCCACACACGCTGCCCAGATTTTCACACAAAGATTCTCGTTGTAGTATTATTCCCGCCATGTCAGACACTGTTTGTTTCACTTTGAAAGAGAAACTACATTGTTTGGCCTTCCAAAAGAGGACGAAATTTGCTTCATCATGCCTGAAGCTGATCTATGCTGGTTGCTGAGTAAAAATACATCAACTTTGCACTGTGCATTGCTGGATCGGCTTTCACTGTGGATAAAGCGGAGACCAGCCCGGGGTCGTCAAATGTGTGGTTGTCGCAAGCCCAACATACACTCCTTCATAGAATCCTCCGGCCGCGCTGTTCTCAAGCCGTCCCACCTCTGCTCACTTAAGCCAGCATCTGCTCACTCTAGGCCTCCGGCCTTCACTTACTCAAGGCAACAGTGTGTGATGCTGTTTCATTGAGAAAGCGAAAATACTTTAAATAATGTGTTTGTTTTTTTTACCTTAAACCGCATAAACATATTTCCTTACACCAAATACACAAAATGTTCTTTTTAGCAGCGTCATATGACCCCTTTTTACTTATTAAAAAAAAATTACTCCTAAGACTGACCATAATTGCTTTTTGAGGTTCACCCTTCTGCAAAGTTTAAAGGGATACTCTATGGAGCTAGATTTGTGTCTTTATTACATGAGAGAAAATTAATGATCTGAGGGGAACATATCTTATATCTCATAGAACATAAAAAAAAATGTAATTTTGAAAATTGTAAAATTATTAGTGCTATTTTTTTATGTTTAATCTTCAGTGATACTGAACTTGCTCAGCCAGCTGTGTGTCATCATCTTACCCAAACATTGGAGTGTCCGAACAATGGAACATGGCCCCGTCCATGACACAATTCTCAAAGTGTAGGCAAAATCCTGACACGAGAGCAAAGAAAAGCGTTTCGAGAGAAACACTTTTTTTTTTTTTTTGAGAAAATGTTTTCACACTGATAGCAAAAAAAATATATATATATATATTTGAGAGTTTTTATTCCAAAGTATTTTGAGAGAGATTTTTTTTCTCAGAAATAATTTTAAAAATTTCACTTTTTTTTATGTTCTATGAGAAAATACTTTCGCTCAAACTTTTTTTCTCCCAGATCATAAAATTTTCTCGCATGTAATAAAGACACAAATCTAGCTCCATAATACTCCACCCCGAAATGAAAAGCTTCATTCATCTTCGGAATACAATTTAAAATATTTTGGATGAAAAACGGAATGCTTGTGACTGTCCCGTAGACCTCCAATTAAATTACATTGTCAAGGTCCAGAAAAGTATGAAAAGCATCGTCAGAATAATCTGCCATCAGTGGTTCAACTGTAATGTTATGAAATAACGAGAATAGTTTTAAGTACACAAAGAAAACAAAAATAATGACTTTATTAAACTGTTTGTCTCCTCTGTATCACTTTGCATCACATTGGCACCATTTTGGAGAATATGAGCTGAATGGAGGCAGCATAGACAAGAAGAGACAAATTGTTGAATAAAGTAGTTATTTTTTTTTTATTCATGTACAGAAAGTATTCTTGTCGCTTCATAACGTTACGGTTGAACCACTGATGGCAGATGGACTATTCTGACGATGTCTTTTATACTTTTCTGGACCTTGACAGTGTAATTTACTTGGCAGTCTATGGGATAGTCACAAGCCTCCAGGTTTTCATCCAAAATATCTTAAATTGTGTTCCGAAGACGAACAAAGCTTTTAAAGGTTTGGTACGACATGGGGGAAAGTGATTAATGACAAAATGTTCATTTTGGGGTGTAGTATCCCTTTAAAGGGTTAGTTCGCCCAAAAATGAAAATTATGTCATTAATAACTCACCCTTATGCTGTTCCAAACATGTAAGACCTCCTTTTATCTTCGGAACACAGTTTAAGATATTTTAGATTTAGTCCAAGAGCTCTCAGTCCCTCCATTGAAGCTGTGTGTACGGTATACTGTCCATGTCCAGAATGTGACATCAGAGGGTCCGTTGGAATTTTTTGAAGCATCGAAAATACATTTTGGTCCAAAAATAGCAAAAACAACGACTTTATTCAGCATTGTCTTCTCTTCCGTGTCTGTTGTGAGAAAGAGTTCAAATCAAAGCAGTCTGGATATCCGGTTTGCGAACGAATCATTCAGTTAACCAAATCGAACTGAATCGTTTTAAACGGTTAGCATCTCTAATACGCATTAATCCACAAATGACTTAAGATGTTAACTTTTTTTAATGTGGCTGACACTCCCTCTGAGTTCAAACAAATCAATATCCCGGAGTAATGCATGCACTTAAACAGTACACTGACTGAACTGCTGTGAAGATGAACACCGAGCCGAGCCAGATAACGAACAATAGACTGACTCGTTCACGAGTGAAGAAACGGTTGCATCGGTGTTCGGATCACCAGTAGTTCTTTCGGACAGTTCGATTCAATAAACCGGTTGAAGAAAACGGTTCACCAGTTCTTTTGCGCTCAACGTAATGGCTTCATTTGCAATGATTGCCCTTGATTCAAGCCTTCAGTTTACCTGCGCTCATAACACTAGCACAGAATCAGTTCAGAATCAATCACCAAAAGAATCAGTTCAGTTCAGACGCCCTGTGTGTCGGTTTGCTTCACGCTGAATCACACATGCGCAGTGTCATCAGCTCCTCGGTTCACGAATCGGGCGCGTCTGACAGAAACGGTTCTTGACTGGTGAACGAGTCAATGTTTTGTTCGTTATCTTGCTCGGCTCGGTGTTCATCTTCAGTTCTCTCTTCACAGCAGTTCAGTCAATGTACTGTTTGAGTACCTGAATTACTCCGGGATATTGGTTTGTTTGAACTTAGAGGGAGCGTCAGCCACATTAAAAAAGTTAACAGCTTAAGTCATTTGTGGATTAATGAGTATTAGAGATGCGAACCGTTTAAAACGATTCAGTTCGATTTGGTTAACTGAATGATTCGTTCACGAACCGGATATCCAGACTGCTTTGATTTGAACTCTCTCTCACAACAGACACGGAAGAGAAGACAATGCTGAATAAAGTCGTCGTTTTTGCTATTTTTGGACCAAAATGTATTTTCGATGCTTCAAAAAATTCCAACGGACCCTCTGATGTCACATGGACTACTTTGATGATGTTTTTCTTACCTTTCTGGACATGGACAGTATACCGTACACACAGCTTCAATGGAGGGACTGAGAGCTCTTGGACTAAATCTAAAATATCTTAAACTGTGTTCTGAAGATAAAGGGGGTCTTACATGTTTGGAACAGCATAAGGGTGAGTTATTAATGACATAATTTTCATTTTTGGGCGAACTAACCCTTTAACTCCAACCCTGATATCAGAGTCTTCAGGGTTAAAGGTCTGTTGGAGATAAGCTCTGCTGGAAAATTGCTTCTCCTAAGAGCACGATTGGACCCTCTAAGTTACAGTAACCAAAACTGGACTAATAGACTAATAGTTGTCTGATGTGCATAGAGATGTCCATTATGTGAGCAAATCATCTTTCAAAACAGTCGAATCAAACCATGTCATGTTTTGAACATGTTGAACTGAAGCTGATTGAGTTCTGAAATAAATGGCAAAAGCGTGAAAAACAACCAAAATAAAAATAAAGCTACACAGGAAATACTTCAGAGTAATGCGTTATTGAACTGTATTTTTAAATTATTAATTGAAGCTTTCTCTTTGTCGAGTAGCTCAAGTGAGTAGTTTGGCCAGCCTTCCTCCAGTTGAGCGGGTTCAGAAAGAGTCAAGTCTGCAGAGCAGGAAGTCAACGCTAGAGACATGGCTCACACGAGAGGCCAACACCTTACAGAAATACAGACAGGTACACTGAATCCATATGATACGTGCATGTCTATTTATTATTAGCTGCATCAATATTTTCCATCATATCCATTGGTTGAATAAAATAATGTGTCTTTGAGTATAGGAACTGGCAGAGAAGCATCAGAGGACTCTAGCTCTGTTGAGGAAACAGCAAACCGTGATCATAGATGATGAACTTATTCAGTGGAAGAGACGACAGCAGCTCGCAGGCAATGGAGGACCATCAGAGGGAGGACTGGACATACTGCAAGCCTGGTACTGATGCACTGTATACACATACATTTACTACACCTTTACAGGGAAGGAGTGCGTACCATAGACATTCTTTTCATAAGCTAATTATTATTAGCCTGACTACGTCAGACTTCCTAATTCCGCTCAATTTCATTTAGCTTCTGTACTCAGTCTGATACAGTGTCAGAGCTTTCTGTTTGCCACCGGTCTGGAAACAGCCGGGCCAATCAACGAACAGAGGGAGGGCTGAGAGCCGTGACGTAGATGCTAAGCGCCGAGTTTTACATTGTAGGTTAGAGAAATCGAAAACCGAAACGACCGCGGAAATGGGAAACGAGACACGGGATGCAATTCGCTCTGTTATGGAGAACATTCAACTCTTTTTCAAACTGAAGCCAGAACAAGAAGAGTGTTTAATAAACATTTTAAATGGAGGTGATTTTGTGGCCCTACTCCCGACTGGTTTTGGGAAAAGTTTAATTTATCAATTGTTACCGTTAGTTAGCGAGAAACTGGGGAGGCCAAAGGCCGGCAAGGCTATAGTTGTAATTGTGTCCCCCTTGGTTGCACTCATGGAGGATCAGGTCAAGGAGGCAGAAAAACTTGGTCTGTGTGCTGCACAGCTTGGCGTGCACAATGATCAAGATATAAAGGCGGGGTATTACAGCCTTATTTTTGGTAGCCCCGATCCTGGATTCTGAATCCCAAATGGCGAGCTATGCTAGCATCAACGCTTTATCAAGACAACCTTGTCGCCATGGTTGTCGACGAGGTACACATCGCATACAAATGGTGAGTTTGGTAATTAACTTCAAGTTAATCTATTTAGATACCAGCTCAGTTGAACACTGTCATTTGCTGTCTCCGATGCAAAGTGAAGTAGCAGAGTCTGGTATTACCAGGCTATGATGTCTGTGCTTCAATGCGGCTGTACAGGCGCATAACATACGTCATAACTAAACGTATCTGATTGGCTTACGGGTAACCAATGATTTTAAACTTCAGACAAGCGCCCCCTAGCGAGAGAGAAAACTTCTCTATTATGCCATTCCAGACTCTGTCTACGAAGCAAAGTGAAGTAGCAGAGTCTGGTATTACCAGGCTAAATTATTATGACCTCCCCTGACACAAATCCAGAGGCCTGTTTCACACCATACACAAAGGCATCTTAAATGTTTTCTACCAACCGTTGACATATAGACACATTTGTTTTGTCAAGTGTAAATCAATATAAATTGCCATATTTTTTCTGAATAAAAACAAAAACAAAAAATGTACCTGAATTGTCAAACTTAAAGGGGGGATATATTATTTTATTACAATCCGATATAATGTAAAATACCAGTTAAAGAGCCAGTAAGATGAAAATTCTAAGCTTCCTATCACTGTTTATAAGTCCTGTACATTAGGTTTAAATCCATCCAAGGTTAAAAAACATTGTCATTTTGTCAAAATATCATTTTAAAATTACCTCAATTCTCAGAGATCCCCAAACGGTTCGCGCGAAACTGTTCAAAAGATTCAGTTTCCTTAAACCCCACCTTTCGGTAGCATACTTTGTTCTGATTGGTCAACTAACATAAGCAGTTTGGATTGGTGGTTCCGTACACGACTTCACTGTAAACAATGCGTTAGCATCTGTTTGGGGTGAATTATGTCTTATTCCTTTCACCACGAAGCAAACAGTAAAATAAAAAACTTGAACAGTCTCGCTGCTTTTTCTTCTGTGTGGGTGTATTCAAGTCGCGCGCTTCAGTTTGAATCTGAATAGCGCGTTCAGCAAGGGGGCGTGGTCACATTAGATATAACGAAAGGGAGACATGAAAAACAGACATCGCGTTGTTTTCATATGGATTACTTTATCACAGAATATCTGTTTTCGGCAGCACTTGTTTAGTTTTAAAGTAGACATGTCAAGCTTTCTATAGATATCTCTCTCATGTCTCTTCGTTGAGTATTCACGGAGTTACACTTCATTTTAATGACGTGTTTGTAGATGACGATCAGCGCAGACAGGCTGCAGACAGCACACATACTGATAAGACGCTCGGGAGAAAGCAGACACATAACTTCATAATCATACTTCGCCTTGTGATTCGGAGATGCTCGTTTGTTCTAAATAAAGTTGGTAATGAACCATCTTTTATGGCCAAACGCTTTGAAAATCCCGATGTACTCACCGAGATTAGAAAAGCAGTCATCAGTGAAATGTTGTGAACACATCAAAAGGGATTTGTTGTACTGCTCTGGCATTGTGGTGAAAATGAATTTTAGCCATTGGTTCTTCTGATCTTCATTCTTTGGCAGTGAAAATAAAACTAACTTGCCTTTACAATTAAAAACACACTGTCTCCTCGACATGATGCTATCACACCAACCAGAGCGTCTGTGTGGGGGGTGGGGCAGGTCAGAGTTCCGTTTCTCCCAACACGGTAGGCGGAGATTATTATGCAAAGTGTTCCTAGTGACGTACATAGAGATGGGCAAAAGATTTGAAATCTATAACGACTCGTTTCAGTGTCGATTCACAGTCGACTCCTTACTTTAGACTTTATAAATCGTGTACTTTTTGGTTTAATTATTGTGTCAATCCATGTTCATTTTTACCGCGGACAATGCGCTGTCACTTTAATTCAGCGCATGCAGCGTAGCAAAAATAGACTCTGTAAGTAAATGATCACTGCACTGCTGCAGATGCACTGCTCCTTCAACGCACTGACGGACCGCAACCACGTGCATTACGAACACTGGAATCCGTTAACATGGGTGCGTAGAAAAAGACGCAACGCATACGCACTGCAGACGGAGTATGTGTGAAACGGGCGTCATACGTGCATACACAAAGCGAGAACCAAGATTTTGTTTACAGGATCAAAGGAAAACCAATCGCCTCTTGGCTAATTTTGGAGCTGTGTAGGACACTTTTTATGATGGATGGATGCACTTTTATTAGACTTCTTTTGGAGTATTGAAAGAAAAAAAAGTGCCATTCAGTGCCATTTATAAAGCTTGGAAGAGCCAGGACATTTTTTCATATAACTCTGAAATGTAACATGTAAATGTTACGTGCAAGTTGCACGGTGTACGCCAACTTGCATACTTGTGCAACTTGCTTTAAACACATTGGTGGTACAGTATTTTATGTTGTTGTTTTGTGAATGCAGGTGTGAGAAGTTGGCCGATATGATTTGGCAAAACAGACAGCAGATTCGCCGAGTTGAACACCTGACACAGCAGCTGCCCATTCCCGGACCCATAGAAGAAATGCTTACTGAACTCAACGCTACTGTCACAGACATTATATCAGCACTCGTCACCAGGTGTGTACTCAGTCACTACCACCATTGGTAAACTTTGTCTCTCTCAGAGAAGCAAGGTTTTCAGCAGTGTCTTTGCTTCTGGTCTCTTTGCAGCACATTCATAATTGAGAAACAGCCTCCTCAAGTGCTGAAGACTCAAACCAAATTTTCGGCAACAGTTCGCTTACTGGTCGGAGGGAAGCTCAATGTCCACATGAATCCTCCACAGGTTAAGGCCACCATCATCAGTGAACAGCAGGCCAAGGCCTTACTGAAGAACGAGAACACCCGCAAGTAAGGTTATAAAACACTTACTGCATTCAGACAGACCCTTACACTGTCCTACTAAAATAAGGAGACATTTTTCAGCAGCAACTAATTAAAACCAAACAACTGACATAATGGCCTCATATGGCTTTGACTAAAACTTAACATGGAATAGATTTCGCATTAGATTTAGTTGCTTTATTGTGTAACATCAGGGAACTTTGCCTCAAATAGAGTTTAGGTGGCTAGCAAGGTAAGTTATAGGTTATTTTTTGCTAATCATGGGCTTTATGTACTACAAAAGTGGGTCTGCTTTTGGGCACTGCACAGTTAGTAGTGGGACCCATTAAATATAACTATACAAAACAATTAATCATAGTAATAATAGTATTATTGCACTGCAATAAATCAGGAAGCTTTTATTTTGGCAGGTTGCTGGCAATTATATGAATTGCCCATTTTAGCACTGCTGAGTGAAGCGTGTCAGTGAATGAAATTTCACATTTTTGTGTTCTAGCAGTGCTTAGCCTGGAGTTTTGCTTTCAGATCGAATGGAAATCATATTTAGCATAATAGTTAGTCAGTCTAAATGGTAATTGTGTATTAAAGGGATAGTTCACACAAAAATGTAAATTTGATGTTTATCTGCTTACCCCCAGGGCATCCAAGATGTCCGTGATTTTGTTTCTTCAGTAGAACACAGAGACTTTTAACACAAACTGTTGCAGTCTGTCAGTCTTATAATTGATGTTAATGGGAATAACGGCTAAAACGTACAATAAAAAAAAAAAAAAAACATGAACAAAACCAAATGAAACCCGTGCAAGAAACTGAACAGTATTTATGTAGTTTTACCTCTGATTTACGCAATGTGCAAACTGTTTTATCTCTCCTAAGCGTGTTCTCAAGCAGGTGCGTGAGGCGTCCTCATCTTGCTTTATGGTGGAACGCAGACTTATAAGTGCATTACTGCCACCTATCTATGAAATGGTCCATTGACTCTCCTAATTGAGATTGGAGATAGTGTCAATGGTCCTTTTGAGAGATGGGTGGCGGTAATGCATTTATAAGTCTGTGATCCGCCATAAAGCAGGAAGAAGATGGGTAAGCAGATAAACATCAAATTAAAAAACTATCCCTTTAACAGGTGCCAGCCATGTCAGTTTGCAAATGAGCAGTCACACATGTACACCAAGTGTGAATCCCTGGTCATAGTAACTAACTTCCATAGCAGGTTTTGTTCCGATTGAAAACAGATCGAACCAGTCCGCTGTGAGTGCAGTGACATGTCTGACTCTTCAAATCATTGCACACTTCACAGAGAATGGATTTAGAGATCGTTTTCATTTAAATTAGGGGCTAAAATGAAATGAAACTAACTATTTCACACACCAGATAATTTGGTAAATAATTAAGGTTATGTTTATATTACCATTTTTTGTTAAAAACTGCTAAAGTTTTGTTTGTTTTTGGCTGCACATTCACATGACAATGGCACTTTGGGGGCCTAGCACTTGTGATAGGTTTACACCATAAAATTACAGCTCTGTATGTCATTGTCATGGTTTTGAAATGTTTTTGTTTTATGGACGTCACCACCAAGACCTGTAGAGAAACACTGTTTTATTTCTGTTTGAATGACAGTAAAAAGTGACATGACTGTTTGTCGTCTCTTTTCACTGAAGTGACAGCAGTGGAGAGATTCTGAACAACAACTGTGTGATGGAGTACCACCAAACCACTGGCACCCTGAGTGCACACTTCAGGACCATGGTAACCTGTGCTTAAAGGCTTCTCATTACACATTGTTTGTGTTCGCATGCACCAAAAAAGCTGAGGAACCTGTTATACACCGTTTACTACATGCCTTCTGTAGTCTGATTAATAGCTCATACTTTTTAGCAAGTAAAAGGCCTTTTAGTATAATTCTACAAATGTCCCCCTTTTAGGCTGTGGTACACATATCTAGTTTTTTTTTTTTAAATAAACATTAGATTAACTTTATACTGTTAGTAATATTACATGACTAACTACATGAAACAAAAGCATGATAAAAAAATTCATGAACAAATTTAGTGATCCTCCAGAAATTTGTTAATAAAGTCAAAAAGATTATAAACATACATTTTTTTGCCTGCTGTTATTTGATTCAGTGGATGTTTTGGGATTTGATTGATCAAAACTGTTGTTTAAAGGATATTTAAACGATGAATGACTTATTTCCCTCTTGTTTACAGTCTCTGAAGCGTATTAAGCGGTCAGACCGCCGCGGGGCAGAGTCAGTGACTGAAGAGAAGTTTACGGTTCTGTTTGAGTCTCAGTTCAGTGTGGGAGGCAATGAACTTGTGTTTCATGTGAAGGTAAAAATAAACACAAACTCTGTCAAAGTTACTCTTTATTTGTTGTATTTTATTATGCGCCTTTGTGTCATTTTTATAAATTTGTCCCTTCATGTTCCTCTCTCTTTTGCAGACATTATCCCTACCTGTTGTTGTCATCGTTCATGGGAGTCAAGATAATAACGCTACAGCAACAGTACTGTGGGATAATGCTTTCTCTGAGACGGTTAGTGGACGCATCATTTACATGTTCTCATCATATTTTAACAAAATGTACTATTAGCAGCTGATACATCATTAACAGTATCTTTTACACTCCAGCTGATGGACATGAGAGGGTTGTCATTTTATATTGCAAGGTTACCCAGCTAGTAAAATTTTTTTTTTTTTTTGGAACAAGATCATTTCACCCATTAAAGGGATAGTTCACCCAAAAATCATAATTATGTTATTAATAACTCCCCCTCATGTCGTTCCAAACCCGTAAGACCTCCATTTATCTTTGGAACACAGTGTAAGTATTTTAGTACCAAGCCGAGCCAGATCAAGAGCCGAGCAAGAACCGTTTCTGTCAGACGCGTACAATTCAAGAACCGAGGAGCTGATGATATTGCGCATGTGTTGTGTGATTCAGCGTGAAGCAGACTGACACACAGAGTGTGATTCTGAACTGATTCTTTGCTAATATTATGAGCGCGGGTAAACCGAAGGCTTGCAGTCATCGCCAATGACGCCATTACGTCGAGCGCAAAGATCCGGTGAACCGTTTTCTTCAACCGTTTTTTTGAATCGAACTGTCCGAAAGAACTACTGGTAATCCGAAAACCGATGTCACCGGTTCTTGACTCATGAACGAGTCATTATCTGGCTCGGCTCGGTGTTCATTTTCAGTTCTCTCTTCACAGCAGATCAGTCGGTGTACTGTTTGAGTACATGAATTACTCCGGGATATTGATTTGTTTGAACTCAGAGGGAGTGTCAGCCAAATTTAAAAAGGTAACCGCTCAAGTCATTTGTGGATTAATGCATATTGGAGACGCGAACCGTTTAAAACGATTTAGTTCGATTTGGTGAACTGGTTCAAAAAGATCGCGAACCGGATATCACAAACTGGACAGTAGACGCACAGTTTTAATGGAGGGACTGAGAGCTCTTGGACTAAATCTAAAATATCTTAAACTGTGTTCTGAAGATAAATGGAGGTCTTACTGATTTGGAACGACATGAGAGTGATTTAATAACATAATTTAGATTTTTGGGTGAACTATCCCTTTAACAAAAGGTAATTTTATTTATATATACATATTTTTTTGGGCGCAACACAAATAGTCTGTTTGTGTTGTCTACTAATCTGTCAGATATAATGCATTTACACTTCTGAACAGGTTATCTTCATGTATATTTTAAACGGTTGTTGCTTGACTGGGATTTGAGTACACACCATTCTCTTAACAGGGTCTAGAATGTTTAAATTCGTTTAGGGATGGGCGATATGGCAATACAATAAAATCTACTTTTTTGTTTTTTCAGAATGTTAGACCGATTCTCGATTTTTACGATTTTTAACTAGTCAACTTAAAAATGATTCAAGTAACTTAAAAAAATAAATAATAATTAACCCTCTAGTTAATAAAATTTCTATTTTAAGTGCACTACACATGAAGTTGTCAAAATGATGAAAATGTTAAACTAATCTCGTTAACGTTAAATATCTATGCAAA
The DNA here is from genome assembly GCF_023724105.1 of Carassius gibelio. Taxonomy (NCBI): domain Eukaryota; kingdom Metazoa; phylum Chordata; class Actinopteri; order Cypriniformes; family Cyprinidae; genus Carassius; species Carassius gibelio. The sequence continues at coordinate 3,521,259 of NC_068382.1, forward strand.
AAAGGTGCACAAACTACAAATTCATCTTCTACAAACTTGTCTTATACATATTATATGTTCAGAAATAAAACAAAACAAGGAAAATCTCAAAAGTCAAGGTTTTCCACAGTTTATTTCTATGTGATCATGGAAGCGTTTGACTGTTGTATTTATGTACAGTATTGTTCAAAATAATAGCAGTACAATGTGACTAACCAGAATAATCAAGGTTTTTCGTATATTTTTTTATTGCTACGTGGCAAACAAGTTACCAGTAGGTTCAGTAGATTCTCAGAAAACAAATGAGACCCAGCATTCATGATATGCACGCTCTTAAGGCTGTGCAATTGGGCAATTAGTTGAATTAGTTGAAAGGGGTGTGTTCAAAAAAATAGCAGTGTGGCATTCAATCACTGAGGTCATCAATTTTGTGAAGAAACAGGTGTGAATCAGGTGGCCCCTATTTAAGGATGAAGCCAACACTTGTTGAACATGCATTTGAAAGCTGAGGAAAATGGGTCGTTCAAGACATTGTTCAGAAGAACAGCGTACTTTGATTAAAAAGTTGATTAGAGAGGGGAAAACCTATAAAGAGGTGCAAAAAATGATAGGCTGTTCAGCTAAAATGATCTCCAATGCCTTAAAATGGAGAGCAAAACCAGAGAGACGTGGAAGAAAACGGAAGACAACCATCAAAATGGATAGAAGAATAACCAGAATGGCAAAGGCTCAGCCAATGATCACCTCCAGGATGATCAAAGACAGTCTGGAGTTACCTGTAAGTACTGTGACAGTTAGAAGACGTCTGTGTGAAGCTAATCTATTTTCAAGAATCCCCCGCAAAGTCCCTCTGTTAAAAAAAAGGCATGTGCAGAAGAGGTTACAATTTGCCAAAGAACACATCAACTGGCCTAAAGAGAAATGGAGGAACATTTTGTGGACTGATGAGAGTAAAATTGTTCTTTTTGGGTCCAAGGGCCACAGGCAGTTTGTGAGACGACCCCCAAACTCTGAATTCAAGCCACAGTACACAGTGAAGACAGTGAAGCACGGAGGTGCAAGCATCATGATATGGGCATGTTTCTCCTACTATGGTGTTGGGCCTATTTATCGCATACCAGGGATCATGGATCAGTTTGCATATGTTAAAATACTTGAAGAGGTCATGTTGCCCTATGCTGAAGAGGACATGCCCTTGAAATGGTTGTTTCAACAAGACAATGACCCAAAACACACTAGTAAACGGGCAAAGTCTTGGTTCCAAACCAACAAAATTAATGTTATGGAGTGGCCAGCCCAATCTCCAGACCTTAATCCAATTGAGAACTTGTGGGGTGATATCAAAAATGCTGTTTCTGAAGCAAAACCAAGAAATGTGAATGAATTGTGGAATGTTGTTAAAGAATCATGGAGTGGAATAACAGCTGAGAGGTGCCACAAGTTGGTTGACTCCATGCCACACAGATCAAGCAGTTTTAAAAAACTGTGGTCATACAACTAAATATTAGTTTAGTGATTCACAGGATTGCTAAATCCCAGAAAAAAAAAATGTTTGTACAAAATAGTTTTGAGTTTGTACAGTCAAAGGTAGACACTGCTATTTTTTTGAACACACCCCTTTCAACTAATTGCCCAATTGCACAGCCTTAAGAGCGTGCATATCATGAATGCTGGGTCTTGTTTGTTTTCTGACAATCTACTGAACCTACTGGTAACTTGTTTGCCACGTAGCAATACAAAATATACTAAAAACCTTGATTATTCTGGTTAGTCACATTGTACTGCTATTATTTTGAACAATACTGTATCTTGCATGAAACGGCATTCTAAAACCACTGAGTTTATGTTAAAAGAAGTTCAACTCCCATCTTCCTGCATTTTTTCTTATTTTACTGCCTGCGTCACATCTTTGTCAACACACAACTTCATTCTGTGTGAATGGCACCTAGAGAATATTTGGTCCTTCACAGAGCGCATTACATTTGAGCGGTTTATCACATGTGCAGACATGCGGTTGAGTCATTCTTTTCTTTTTGCTGTTAAAATAGGCATCATTTCAAAGTGTCTAATTCTGATGTTTAGTAATATTTCTATTCAATATCTTGATTCTTCAATTTATAAAAATTAAATGTGGCAAAACATTATATTCTAATTAATCGATTAAATCAGAAAAATCACCCAGCCCTAAGTTTAAGCAACCGAAATGTAAAATGGCATGAAAACATTTTGTGCTTGCAGTGTACTACAGCATTCACAGCAGTACACACTTGTGCTCATTTGGTTCTTTGTGATTTCTCTTTAGGGTCGAGTGCCATTCGTGGTGCCTGAAAAAGTTCTGTGGCCACAGCTGTGCGAGGCTTTGAACATGAAATATAAATCAGAGGTTCAGAGCGACAGAGGCCTGTCAGAAGACAATCTGGTGTTTCTTGCTCAGAAAGCCTTCAGCATATCCAACAACAACCCTGAGGACTACTGCAACATGGCCATAACCTGGTCTCAGTTCAATAGGGTAACCATCACTTACAGCCAAACTGTTCATCAGCGCTCTTTATCACCTAAAGATGTCGTTCTTTGAGTTAAAATCAGACTGTGCACTTTTTAACTGTTTTAACTGTTTAACTGAGTTTAATTTAAAATAATTGTATTTTAGAGGCATGCATTACATTTGAGACATGTAATATGTTCGTGCAGGCCTTCAGAGCCATTATTTAGTTTTTACCCACAGAACATCCAGTGATGTAACAGAAGAAAAGCTTTTGAAATGAATGCAATATATCCAGTCTCAGGATCTAGACTTGGGTGTTTTTGTTTTGACAGGAAAGTTTGCCAGGCAGGAACTTCACATTCTGGCAGTGGTTTGATGGGGTCATTGAGCTCATGAAGAAACACCTGAAGTCTCACTGGAATGATGGGTAAAGACTGTTCAGCACACCTCGGAGACTAATAAGAGAACAATTGGTCAATTGTGTGTTTATCTGCAGAGCGATTCTGGGTTTCCTGAACAAGCAGCAAGCTCAGGACATGTTGATGTCCAAACCAAATGGTACGTTCCTTCTGCGCTTCAGTGACTCTGAGATTGGAGGCATCACCATAGCATGGGTCGCAGAAAACCCGAACAAAGCAGGTAGGAGCACAGTAAATGGTTAGTGAAGACAATACTAATGTCTTTGGTAGTGATGCATTCCAGCCAAACGTGGGTCCAAGCTGAACAGAAATGCTTGACTTTACTCACCAGCCATCATTCTGAGTATGTGCGTTTCATTATGCAGGAGAACGGATGGTGTGGAACCTGATGCCCTTCACTACTAAAGATTTCTCTATCCGCTCTCTGGCCGACCGGATCAGTGATCTGAATCATCTGCTCTTCCTCTATCCCAATCAGCCGAAAGAGGAAGTCTTCTCCCGTTACTGCACACCTCCAAACTGTATGCACGTTTCTCTTGCAGACAGAAATGATTGTGTTTCATTGTTAGCATAGTTACAGTTAGTTAGCATAAACTTCAGGGATGCAAACTTGTCACCTTTCAGCAGCAAAGGTTTTTAGAATTTAATGTAGGTCATTTGTGTAACTGGTGTAGACAACCGATCACAGACATGCCTGCTTAGCGTGTAAAATCAGTGGTCAATCAGAGGTTTTTAACTTAGTCAGAATCCACTCAATAATGCTCACCATCAGCGCAAGCTCACCTTCTGGGTTCTGCTAGCTCTGTTTCCTTTTAATTCAACCACACAGTATAAACATGATGTGCAGTAAATGAGACATTAATTGTTCAATGTAGGCAACATAGTGAGTTAACTTTAGGGATTGACAACTTAAGTGATTATAAAGGGATGATAAAGAGAGTCAGAATCTACCTCTCAAAACATGTTCAGCACAAACTTAATGATGGAGTTCGATATATACATGCTTTGGTTCTTGTGAATTTAAATTAAAAAGTTTCTATTAACATCAACATAATTTTGTTTTTTTCAGCAAAAGCAGTGGGGGATGGATATGTCAAACCAGAGATCAAGCAGGTGGTGAAGGTTGAGTGAGTATTTTTCTCTTCTCTCAAGTTTAGTTTGGTTTTTTATACAAAAAGTCAAAAACTCATCTGATTGATTATCATTAATAATTCCTGGATATTAGAGAAATATGTTTCTACGTTCCAATATATACAGATGTATTCAAAGGTATAGTTCACCCTCCAAAAATTGCGATCTCAGGTCAACCAAGATGTAGGTTATTTTTTTTAAACCGTAAAGAAGATTTTTAAATTAAACTGTGGTCCTTGGCGATTCATAAAATGCAAGTCAGTGGCTACTGGTTTTTGAGAACTAAAAAATAAAAAAGCATATCAACTTCAAGGAACATAAAAATTAATACCCATGGCTCCTGACAATATTTTGGGATCTTATGAAGTGAAATGATTAGTCTGTGCAAGAAACTGGACATTATTTATAACATTAATAATATTATATTAATATATTACACACAGACTGATATATTTCAATATTTCTTTTAATTATGATGATTATAAACTGACAGCTAAGGAAAATCTCAAATTCAGTATTTCAGAAAATTAGAATATTACTTAAGACCAATACAAAGAACAGATTTTTTGTAATCTTGGCCAACTGAAAAGTATGAACATGAAAAGTATTAGCATGTACAGTACTCAATACTTGTGGCTCCTTTTGCCTGAATTACTGCAGCAATGTGGTGCGGCATGGAGTCGATCAGTCTGTGGCACTGCTCCGGTGTTATGAGAGCCCAAGTTGCTCTGATAGTGGTCTTCAGCTCTTCTGAATTCTTGGGTCTGGCATATCGCATCTTCCTCTTCACATTACCCCATCTCCATGCATCTGCATCTCCATAAAGTTGGTCAGCAGCAGGAAGCATGAAGTGCTCTAAAACTTCCTGGTATACGGCTGTGTTGACCTTGGACCTCAGAAAACACAGTGGACCAACACCAGCAGATGACATGGCACCTCAAACCATCACTGACTTTGGAAACTTTACACTGGACTTCAAGCAACGTGGATTATGTGCCTCTCCGCTCTTCCTCCAGACTCTGAAACCCTGATTTCCAAAGGAAATGCAAAATGTACTTTCGTCAGAGAACATAACTTTGCACCACTCAGCAGCAGTCCAGTCCTTTTTGTCCCTTTTCTCTTTAGACGCTTCTGACGCTGTCTGTTGTTCAAGAGTGGCATGACACAAGGAAGACAACAGCTGAAACCCATGTCTTGCATACGTCTGTGCGTAGTGGTTCTTGAAGCACTGACTCCAGCTGAAGTCCACTCTTTGTGAATCTCCCCACCGTTTTTTAATGGGTTTTGTTTCACAATCCTCTCCAGGGTGCGGTTATCCCTGTGCTTGGACACAGAGATCTGTGAACAGCCAGCCTGTCAATGGTCGTTTTTTGGACAACTGTCAAGTCCGCAGTCTTCTCCATGATTGTGTAGCCTATAAAACTAGACTGAGAGACCATTTAAAGGCTTTAGAGGTGTTTTGAGTTAATTAGCTGATTAGAGTGTGGCACCAGCTGTCTTCAATATTGAACCTTTTCACAGTATTCTAATTTTGAGATACTGAATTTGGGATTTTCCTTAGTTGTCAGTTATAATCATCAAAATTAAAAGAAATAAACATTTGAAATATATCAGTCTGTGCGTAATGAATGAATATAATATACAAGTTTCACTTTTTGAATGGAATTAAGGAAATCAACTTTTTGATGATATTCTAATTATATGACCAGCACATGTATTTCACACAGTTATAATGTGTATTTGAATGCAATACCAGAAGCATTACACATTTCACAGTTAATTGCAAAAAATTACTCAAGAAAACAGATGTTAATACAAATGACCTGTATGCATTTTCTTTCTTTCTCAGGTTTTCTTCACCCAATCCTGAACCCTCTCCTGGAAATTCCTTCATGGAGCATACAGCATCACCCACTGTCAATCAACACCATAACTTCACAATCTATCCATCAATGTAAGTTCTGAGGAACATCTAGTTTATGGTTATTTTTTCCCCCCATTGCTATCACTGTTGATTTCTGCAATAACGAACCCAGTGCTTGACTGGTGTATGTGTATGTGTGTGTGCATCTGAAGGAATGACTCCATGTTAGACACTGAAGGTGAATTTGATCTGGATGAGACCATGGACATGGCCCGACAGGTGGAGGAGTTCCTGCGACACCCCATGGAAACCCAGTGGAGTGGACAACAGTCATGACCTTTAAGCTTGTGATCCCTAATGTGAACTACACAAAAACTCAATGGTTCCATTCCATATTTTTATCTTAACAAATGTGAAATGTTGTTTATCAAAACTGATCAGTGGATGTGTAACTGCCTTTGCATTTTATATATAGTTTAATGTGTAATTTTTTATCATTAACCATTGAAGAACAAACAATGGTCTGTAGTGTGCAATGATACTCTTCTGTTTGGCTGAATATGAGTAGCTACTTTACTAGACAGTGTTGGTTTGCCACTTTCAATACCCTTTATCTTGATTGTTATACTAGTCTTATAAAAATCTACTTTATCAAATCTTTTTCTAGTCAAACAGTTGGCTAAGACATTGAGCTGACAGTATTCAGTCTTCTCAATTTGTTCATCTCCAGTAAGGATCCACTATCTCAATTTGTTTCTGCAGTTTTCTTCTCCTTTGGAGGTCCACTCTGTCGAAAACGCATTCCGGGGGGTCCTCCTCAGTTGAAATAGCGTTTCAAGGGTGGTGAGTGAGAGATGGATTTAACCTGCAGATTAAAAAACAGCCCAAGAAAACAGTGTAAAAGGTTGCATTGTCTAATTTCTGCAACTAGTGGCACTACACAGAATTGCAAAAAATGCTGAATGTATTTAACAGGGTTTTCAATCACCCTGTCTTGCATTGTCTACCAAACAGGTAGTCCTGGCTGGTCTGATAACTGTAGTTACAGAATCCCATGGCATTGAAAATTTATCAAATTTGTCATGTCACCTCAGAATATCCATGTGTTCTTAACCATCCACACTTTAAGCTATTAGCTTCTGAAGTTTAATAGGCGATTTAAAGATTTGTTATTGGGAATGTTGTATTTAATGTATGACCTAACAATAGTTTGTTGATCATAGACAGCATCTTCTCTGATAAACAGGCGATCATGTAATGGTGATTGGGTCTGTATGTTTGTTAACTTGAAAGGTGTCAATCAGTTTAATAATTTATTGGTCTCTGAACTGTCTAGCATCTTGGCAATTTTTGATAATCCTACTCCCTCCCACCCCAGATACCTAATTTTCCGTGAGCCATTCTTCCTGTGCCTTAAACCGCTGAGGTTTGTCCAATAGTTACTCCAAAGTCTAGTTCATTTTTGGTAATTTTTAAATCCTCTCAGATTATATACATTGATCTGAAATTGTGACACTGCTTTCTTTTTTCCCAGTAAAGTCTCTTGAGTAATCGGTGTATTTGAGAGCCAAAATTGCACAAGATATCAGTTGTTGTTTGTGAAGGTTTTTTTTTTTTTATATATATATATATATATATACCTCATTGGTAAATTAGTCTTTTAAACATTTTAAGCTTTCTTGCCTGAATAGCAAATGACAATGTTAATAAAACATGTCTTTAAAGGGCCAGTACCTTTTAAAAACAAAGTAATGTAAAATGTAAAAACTTCATGCCAGTCAAGATGAAGTTGTCCCCTCAAGAACAGATCTCAGGAAAATACACATCAAAGAGTTTATAATTAACTATGCAGACATAATTTTATATATATATAAAAAAAAAAAAATATGTATACATATAAAATAGGTACAACTACCACAGTGCATGCTTCCTGCTGCTGATAAAAGTAATATACTGTTGCAATGCAAATAAATTGTTTTTGAATTATCTTTAGAGCAACTGTAACTTGGTTTTAGAGTTTTTTCTAATGTGATGACTTGGCTTAAGCATCTGTCTTTTCTTTTTCTCTAAAATCTCCTTTTTTGATTATTATTTGTACTTTTTCCTATTGTGGGAAATAACATCTCATTATGTTCTATATGTAAGTGATGATGTCCAGTCAGCCTGTCATTGTAACGTAACATAGACGAGAGGTGATCAGGACCCTGGCAGTGAGGTTAGAGTTTGTCCTGGAATTGTAAAATTCTTTTGGTGATAGTATTGATTGACTGGCTCTATGCCAACCATTTTATTACATGGCTGCTTAACAAATAAATATATAAATGCATGTTTTGATAAATGTTTATAGTAAATGTTTTGAGTTGAATGATTGTATCTTGAAAAGAGGGTGGAAAGATGGCAAATAGGTGTCACGGATCAGTTGTTATGGTCAGTTACAAAGTTGTCATGGACAATGGTAATTTTACAGAAATATCTGACCACCATTTTCATCTGCATAATCAATCATGTTCAAACATTGCTCAGAGCTATATAATAATTATAATCTAACTTAACTGGTTCTTCTAGGTGTGCTGATGTTTTAAGATGGGATTTGCTTAACAATACATCACCAATAAAGGACACTGAACTTGGGAAGCCCAGAGCAGTATACTGCTTCAAATGCCTAATAAAAGATTTTAATTTGTCATCCCTTGTTGGTCCCTTGGCAATGTTTGTGAATGTATGTTAGAAAGGCTTATAACGTCTTATTACACAATGACAGATTTTCTGATGGAAAATGAGTTATTGATGATGAAAAGCTATTCATTTTCCTGCTGCTTATTCGGGACTAGGTCACAATTGTAGCAGGCTAAAGAGGTCAGCCATCACACACTTTTATCCAGCAATTTTCTCCAGTTCCTACTGAGTGATCCCAAGGTGTTTCCATGCCAGGCAAAATATGTGTTCATGGTGTGTTCACTTCACACTGCTGTGTGTGTGCACTTGGATGGGTAAAATGCAGAGCACTAGTTCCGAGTATGGGTTACCATACTTGACAAATGTCACGAGTTTCACTTTCACATGCTTCAACCTACCCTCACTTGTAAACCAGACCCCGAGATACTTGGACTTTTACATTTTGGGAAACAACTCACCCTCTACCCAAAAAGGACTATACACTTTTACTGGCTGTGAACCATGGCCTCAGATTTTGGGGTGCTGACCCTCACCCCCACTGCTTCATGCTTCCAAAACTGCCAAAGTGAGCACGTAATGTCACAATATACTAAGGCCTTCAGGAGAGTTCAGCACTCACTGGGAACAGGCTTTGTTTATTGCCAAGAATGCAGACTCCGCTCTTGTGCTACAGGTCTTGTAACTGCATAACCAGCCCCAGTAACCCATACTTCCATAGTGCCTCCCTGCCACATGATACCCCAGAGAACACAGTTGCAAACTTTCTCCATGTCAGCAAAACACATACAGTATACTGGATAAGAAAACTCCCACATCCCCTCCACATCTGGAGCAGAAACCTTCCTTCAGTATTTTTCCTTCTTCACATGAGGGTAGACAATTTGCCAGATTCTTCTTTCCAGGCAACCTTTTAAGACATTTTCTTATCCCTTTTTTTCCAGCCTTCACTCTCTTCTGAATTTTTCGACTCAGTGACCTCCAATTCCAAAACACCTTCTCCTTTTGCCTGACAAGCTCCCTTACCATTGGTTTCTAGCAACGTGTTCTCTGGTTCCTGCCACAACAGGCACCAGAATCTTTCCAGCCCCAGTTTCAAGTTTCTAGCAGTCCCCTTCACAAAAGAGGCTTTAAACAGGGCCTAATTGGACTCCCATGTCCTCAGCTTCCTTGGTATAATGTAGTATTTTCTCCATTGGTGGTAGTAAAAGATCATCTGGATAAATGTTCCCAGTTCAACCTAACAAACTTGTTTGGGTTTCCCGGGTCTGTCCTTTGTGTACATTATGGCCAATCCATGATGACCTGAGAAGTCCATGGACAGAACACCACTCAATTTCAAAGCAAACCGGTCATTCCTCACAGTCACTCCCCCTCAAGTTAATTATTTGAGCTCAGTGCATGAATACATTCTATTATTAAACACATTTCACAGTCAAAAGTTGCACTATTCTCTATGCACTTAGACTATGCACTGTGTGATGTACCATTTAGTGTATGAGATTAGAAGGGTAGTATTGTCTCCAAAGAAACACTAATCTGAAGGTTAAGCCTTTTCTCAGTTGAAGGCAAAATATTTAAAACACACATAATGAAATGTAAACTATCTTATTACCCAAACTGAAAATGAAAATGTATTTAAATGCTTTACTACTTGTCAATAGCTGCGTCCCAAATGACACACTATACACAATGCACTCATACACCATGTACTTGTGCACTATGTACTCAACCATGTAGTGTATGAGTTATGTTTATTTTGTCATCAGCTTCGAAGTCTGGTAGCCCCTCCCCCTATGCTATGTAATTAAAGCTGCAGCAGTTGAAGGAATGGTAAAAAAAAAAAGGTTAATGATTAATGTATATTGTGGTGACTGAATGCCAAAGTGGATTTAGGAGAGGAGGGAGTACTATGGATGCAGTGGTGTGTTTAGAAGATGAAATCAGAAAAGCACAAATAAATAAAGAGGTGGTGGTAACAGTATTTTTTTGATGTTGAAAAAGCATATGACATGCTATGGAAAGAGAATTAAATTAAGAGATTCAAAGGGACATAGAGAAGGACATCCTACTAAGAGAGTACTGCAAGCTAGCTGGGAAATGGCTCCAAAGTTTGGTTTTGGATGGATAGGAGGATAGCTAGAGATTTGAGGGTAAGCGAAAAAGAGTTCTGCCCAACTATTGTATGTCCTGACGTTCTATATGGAAGATTGAAACCATGGAAGTTGATTTTGAATTACATCAAATCAAAACACTACAGACATGTGGATGATAAATACAGAGATTATATTCAGATTTATACAGATCGCTAAAAAGATCTTGAAACAGGAAGGACTGGCAATTTTTGTAGTTAATTATTGACACACTGTTTTCCTAATGAATGTTGTTCAGTTGCTTTGACGCAATGTATTTTGTTTAAAGCGCTATATAAATAAAGGTGACATGAGTTTACCTGACTTAATCAAGGAGGTGAGGAAAGCAAACAAACCACAAATGATCCTAATACAGTTGAGTTATGCTATCATGATAGCATTAGAAAGGAGGACAAAATAAATTAAGTTTTAATTGGAAGTGATTCATTGTCAGCACAGTTCAGTCTCAGGACAAGTATGTCCAATAGAAAAGTATAGTCTGGAAAAAAGCTGTGAGAAAATGGCAACGTCAGTGAAGCAGCGAAGCTAAAGGAAAACATTTGAATGCCATTCAAAATAAAGTTGGTCCAGAGAGGAATTGGGGAGGGACTAGGAGAGAAGAAATAGTGATGAAAAGATTAGGAATAGGACACAGTCATTTAAATAGTACATTACACATTATAGGGAAGCATCCTACTGGTTTTTGTGAGTATTTTAAGAAATTAAAACCATAAAACCGAAGTTATGAAGAACAGAGGAGAAATATGATGAAGAATTAAGAAGAGATGGGTTGGCAGGGGCGTGTATTAAAGATATACTGCAAAGTGGTGTGATTAGAAAAAGCAGGGGAGAAAAACTATCTCTTTTTAGAATGGGTCTGAAAACAAGATGGAGGACATAAACTGGAATAACATCGCTGGAGAATAATCCAGAAGATGGCGGTAATGCAATGCTCTTGAATGCAAGCCGCATTTTAACCTCAAAGAAGAAGAAGAAGTAGTTCAGCGTTTGCTTTCAGTTTTCAATCATGACAAGACCATCACAATGATGCAGACACATCAGCGTTTGTGGATCATTTTACCATGTTTTATTGCATTATTGGCCGTGACCATTACATGTGGTGAGTGTGTGGAACAATTTATTTGATTCCAAAATATGCAGATATTATTTTATTATTGGTAGCTTTGTGCGTAACAATGTCAAAAAGTAACATTTTAACCAAGTTTTATAGACAGCCATCACGGTCTCATTTCAAGTACCTTAAAGTAGGCTAGCAAATAGCACAGTATGTCAACGTATTACCATCAGAAGTACACACTAACGTTACTTCTTGGTGAGGAGCTGTCAATCCAAAAAAGTTATTCGAGCTGCCAGAATAGCGAAAATCTGGCTTTTTTGACTACATCTAAATTGTGTAAATGATTATATATTGTTTCGATTTTAATTATAAGATAATTGAGTATATTTGCACATTGTTAATTGTTTACGTTTTTATATTTATAAATTGAAGAAGATGAGGCCCCGATCCGTTGTTAAATGTGTTATTGGCTCCCACTAGCGTTCATCCGTTGTTAATGCCGTTGTGTTTTGTGTAACAGCTCCTGCGGGCTCACTTTTGTTCCTGTGTCTCTGCTCTATGGCTCTACTATGGAAGCTAAAGATCAAGAATCGCTCCATATCGAGTCTTTTGGCTCAGTATGTGGCTGTGAAAGCAGTGGGCTGGCTGGGGAGTCGCCAGAGAAACAGACTAGAGTCAGACACACGGGACATTCATCGCGTTCAGGAGGAAACTCTGCTCCAGCGTCTGCAGAAACACTCCGACACCGTTTACGGCAAGCTCTACCAGTTCAGATCAATTAAAGGTGATTGATTTGAACAATTGTATATATATATATATATATAATTTTTTTTTTTTATTATTATAATTTTTTTATTTTTTTACGTATAATAGAATCATATGTTTGATAATTGTATACAGAAAATTTGCAGTGTTGTGTGCAGTTAATTTACATTTTACTTGTTTGCTTCTATGGAATGGAAATAACCAGTCAGATGTGCTACCATCTTGTCATAAAATGTATGTCTTAGTTCTTATTTTATCATTTCAGATACTGAAACATTTCAACAGCACCATCCGGTCACGGATTATAACCATTATGAAAAGTTTGTGGAGCGTGTGGCTAAAGGAGAGCAGAATGTTTTAATATCGGAAAAGCCTCTTATTCTGGCTATGACATCGGGAACATCTGGATCCAGCCGTATGCTTTTGAGCACCAAAGACACCAACACAGAATTCTTCCTACAGGTCACAACACATACATATTCTTAAAAGTACAAAATGATGTCTGCATTACTAGTTGCACCTTACTAAATGGGACAAAATAATGGGTAAAGATTTGTAGAAAATGCAGTGGGTACATTAGCCCCCCTTTAAAATTATCACTGGACACAGTTTTTATTGTATTTACTCAGTGCAACTTATAACATGCAAGTGAAGGATGTAACACCAACATGTATGAAAAAAAAAATCTCTGAGTTGGAAAAAGAATCACCCACTCATAAAAATGGCTTGTAAACTCATTTGACTATAAAATTATCAGCTGTGGTCATTTTGATAAGCTCAGCATGAAAAGAGCTTTCCTGGAGCAATTCAGTCATTGGTAGTGCAACCGAAGCAAACAATCATCTATAGGCAGTAATTTCATCAATTCTTAAACTTACAATCTAGCAGACAGCACTGAATATGTATTGTACTCCAACAGCCTGCCAAGTCTTTGTCCGTTTCCAAAGAGCTTGAGGAGAAGCTGTCTATTATATCTGTATACTTTTCTGGCAGGGGGTGACAATTTGTCTAGATGCCATGAGGCAAGCCTTTCCAGCCACTGACTGTCTCCAGAAAACCCTGAAGCTCTTTTACTCGCCCATTTTTCGTCAGAGTGAGGCAGGTGTTCCTATTGGCCCCAACTCCTCAACTCCTGCCTCCTCTAAACACATGCTGCATCTGTACACCACGCCAGCACCCGTCTATCAGGTAGGTGGGAGATAAATATGAATTTAATATGATATTTAGTGACAATAATAGCCAGAGGTGTATTGAGTATCTGATTTTAACAGTACTCAAAGATGCACTAGAGACATTCCAGTGAACATCAAGAAAGAGGTGATTTGTTAGTAGAGGATTCAGATTTTTTAAAATAAGTATTAATTAATAGAGATTCTAATATCAGAAATTATTCTAATGTCAGAAACCAAATATCCAAAGAAGGTCAAACATTAAATTTTACTGCCGTAAAACTCACCCCCCCTCTTCTAGTGTTAGCCTCTCCATTGCAAGGTAGACCATTGAAAAAACCCAAAACATTTGAGTTACAACTGCATCTGTCTCTCTTAATACAGATAACTCTTATCAATTTATTTGTCACCTGTTGGAGAGGAGATCTTCGAACACTGGAAACCGAATGAAAAATACAGTTTTTGCTCAGAACAAACTGATATGTAAAAAGATTTGAGTCTTTCCAAGTTGAGTCCCGAGTCTTCTTGATAATGTCTGATTGATCAGATAAAATAAAGACTAGATGATGATCTGAGATGACATTGCTCTGCCGCAGAATTTCAATGCCATTAACATCAATTCCATGTGACAGTATTAAATCTAAAGTATGATTCTGACAATGAGTAGGCCCTGACACATGTTGTCTAATCCCAGTGGAGTTCAGAAGGTCTCTAAATGCTGATCCCAGTGCCCAAGTCCACAACCCTGTTGTGAAGGCACTGGAAGTCAGCTAAAAGAGCCAACAAATTAAATAAAAAAATGTTTAACTGTAGATTATCTGATCAGAACACTAATTTATAGAATCTAAAAGACACTGTTGGTTATGTCTCTAGGTGGTGAATGAGAGCGACGCCTTGTATCTCCATCTGCTGTTTGGGCTGAAAGACCGCAATCTTGGCATGCTGGAATCCAACTTCTGCTCTACCGTCTTTTATGCCTTCAAGGCCCTGCAGGTACACCGAGGTCCAAACTTTTGAGGCAACCAATGAAAATGCTTCAATATTACATTATTTATTGCAAAATATGTAATCATAATTTCATTTTGAATGATCATCTAGTAGTTCATCTCAATTATTATATCATTTATTTTGTATCTTGCTTCCCAAACCTGTCTTGGAGGCCCCCCTGCCTTTGGAGGCAGCATCCCAAGGCAGGAAGGCATCAAGGCACGTTCGAATCCAAATTCTACTTTACTTCCTGTCTCCAGAGGTACCTTCTTCTGATCGCATTTAAAAGGCAGCATAGATGTATCCTTTGCTGCCTTTGATATCCCATAATCCTGTGTATTCCATTCCGTGATGGTTGAGATAAAAAAAAACGATGGTGTCTAGAAGTTGCCTTTGGTTCTAGCGAGAAATCCGTATTGGAGTATCACAAAAACTTGTTTGATTTTTATGCTGCGTCAGAAGTCGGTCCGAAATCAGTTTCATGAGGTGCCTTCATGCAAAAACGCTGCATGCAAAGTCATTGCTTCATACAGCAGCAAGTCAGCTGCATAAGTTTTCGGATGCAGCCAAAATGTGCAGGGCAGGGGGTCCTCCAGGACAGGTTTGGGAAGCACTGTTTTAAGGTTAAAATGCTATCAGGTGAACAGGAATGCTAAATTTGCTTATTTGATTAGTGACGAAGTCATAATGAAGAATTCATTTTAAATCATAAATGTTTTAAAACTTTTGCTGTTGTAAAAGACGAAAATGTAAGTTTTTCAGTGTAGTCTCAGAGTCAGTACAGTTAAAGAGAAAGATCCTGAGTAGCAGTCTGTGTATGTGCATTTAGGAGCGTTGGAAAGATCTTGTGGTGGATGTGGAAGTGGGCACGATCAACTCCGGTCTGAGCCTGAAGGCTGATGTGCGCCGTGCTCTAGAGAAACTGATGAAGCCAGATCCAGATAGAGCTGCTGAGCTCACAGCCCAGTTTGAGGAAGGCTTTGAGAGGATCGCACTCAGAATATGGCCCCAGTTACACCTGGTTCTGACAGTGGATTCGGGTTCTAACCAGATTTATGGGGAGATGTTACGGCGGCACTACTGTAAAGATATCCCATTTTACTCCCCTTTCTACGCTGCCACTGAAGGTGTGTTTGTATGTGGATGCATGTGTGTACATTTCTGAACTGGATAGTGATATTTTAAAATAATAACCCATGATAGGTCTCGGTGTTATTGTTTTTTCCATGGGCAGAGTTGGAAGGGTTAAGTTTCAGATTACAGAATGCCTAAAAATGTTATTTTTGTGCATATACCCTAGGATTACTATAGGTATACTACTGGTCAAAAGTTTGAAATAATAACAATTTTATTGAAATTTATTTATGAAAGTCATTTCTGAGGTGTGTTTCCCAAAAGCAACTATGGTCGCAAGTTCTGTCCATGACCATAGTTAGCTAACGATGCTTTTAATAAACGCACCCCAGCACAGTAACTGGCAACATGCATATGTAAAGTTGTAAACGAGCTGTATACTTGCATAGAGTACAGTTCACATGCATGCAGTAGTTGAATATAATGATCTGTAATTCATGTTTCAGGCCTGATAGGTGTGAACCTGTGGCCTCAGCAGGAGAGCAGACAATATCTCCTATGTCCCCGCTCCATGTTCTGTGAGTTTATACCAGAGGAGGATCTGGATTCAGAACAGCCCAAAACTCTCCTGATGGAGCAGCTTCAGGAAGGACATAACTATGAGTTGCTGGTCACCAACGCTTCAGGATTATTCAGGTCAGGTACATGATCCTGCTTCTACACGTTAGTGATGGCGCTTTTGAAACACTGCTTCATGAAGCTTGGAAACCTTTATGAATATTTTCTATTTCATGGAACGTGATGTTTACTTAATATACTAATGATTTTTGGCATAAAAGAGAAATTTCGATAATTTTGACTAGGGCTGTCACTTTTAGTTCGAAAATCGATTGCACAATCGATCGGACCAACCAAAAAAAGTTTTGAAAATGAAAATAGGTAATCGATTTTGAATTATTGTACACTATTCATTTTAAAAGAATAAAACAATTAAAAAAATATAGATGTAACAAAACTCACAAACCAGCAGAAAAAGAAAAAGAAAAATTCTGAAAGTGCAGTAGGCGTTGCGAAAGCTACACAGAAAATACCAGCAATTTTATGCGCCTATAATTGGCAGTAATACCCCCACCTTGCACAACTGGCAATGAAGTACCTGAGTTGAAGCACTGATAACCTCTCTGACCAGCTGCAGTCCACTCTTTGTGAATCTCCCCCACATTTTTTAATGGGTTTTGTTTCACAATCTTCTCCAGGGTGCGGTTATCCCTGTTGCTTGTACATCTTTTTTTTCTACAACATCTTTTCCTTCTCTTCGCCTCTCTATTAATGTTTTTAGACACAGAGCTCTGTGAACAGCCAGCCTCTTTTGCAATGACCTTTTGTGTCTTGCCCTCCTTGTGCGAGGTGTCAATGGTCGTCTTTTGGACAACTGTCAAGTCCGCAGTCTTCCCCATGATTGTGTAGCCTATAGAACTAGACTGAGAGACCATTAAAGGCCTTTGCAGGTGTTTTGGGTTAATTAACTGATTAGAGTGTGGCACCAGGTGTCTTCAATATTGAACCTTTTCACAATATTCAAATTTTCTGACATACTGAATTCTGGATTTTCTGTAGTTATCAGTTATAATCATAAAAAATAAAAGAATAACATTTGAAATATAACAGTTTGTGTGTAATGAATGAATATAATATACAAGTTTCACTTTTTGAATGGAATTAGTAAAATAAATCAACTTTTTGATGATATTCTAATTATATGACCAGCATCTGTATTATAATTACATTGCACTTAAATAAAGTTAAAGGTGCAATCTGCCGATTGTCCTGCAGGTGACCGCACAAATCGGTCTTCTTATGATGCACTTTGGATGCTTTTGGTAAACAGACGGTAATATTAAGATCAATCATACGATCGTTTTTATGAACTTCTTAGGGTTACAAAGCTTTTGGGAAATGCAGCCCTGGCCAGTGCAAAAAAATAAAAATAAATGAAAGATCCATGTGAGAGGAAAAAATACAATAAAAAATAGGACTGAACATTTGTGTTACACATGCATACTATGCTAATGATAGCTGCACAACACAAACTGTACACATACCTTAGCATACAAATAAAAACAGAAAAGTATATTTTAAGCTTTACTGTTAAACTTACTGTTTGAACTGCAAATGCGAATGCTATTTTCATGCGCATCTCGTCAGTAAAGGTGCTCCTGTGATTAAAAGTACATCTCCAGCACATGGGTTCAGATAAGGGTTGCCAGGTTTTCAAAACAAATCCTGCCCACTTGCTTCTCAAAACTAGCCCAATCGCATTTCCAGGAGGTTCGCCGATAAAAATTGTGTCCCGGGGTTAAAATACACGTTTTTTGGCAGAGTTGCCTTGGTAAAATTCGCATTTTAGAGGCTAAACATCAAGTTACTGGTATTGAGGTCGCTTCAGCCCGCGGACATGAAAAAAAAATGCAGACTTGGCAACACTGTACAAATAACGTGATGTTTAGCCCCTAAAATGCTAATTTTACCAAGGGAACCCCACCCAAAAAAAAATTATTTTATCGCCCGGAACGAATTGGGCGGGTTTTGTTTTGAAAACCTGGCAATCCTGATCTGAACGCACGTGCTGAAGATATACCACTAATCACAGGAGTGCCTTTACTGAAAATGTGCATGAAAATCGCATTAAATTTTATGTGCATGAAAATCGCATTCAATTTTATGTGCATAAAAAATCGCATTCGATTTTTTGCACAGCCATATTATGAATTATGAAATGTTTTTAACATGAACGATGAATCAAATAAGTAATTAAGTTACTTTACCTGTGAACAGCCAGTGCTGTAATGCAGTTTTTGAAAATGGTTCTTTAAGGACATGGATGATGCCATGAATTAGTGTATTGGATATAAAAAATAAATTAAAAATAATAATAATTTATTTAGAGGAAGTAAAATATTGAAGAATTTGGTGAAACAATGTAGTGGACATTCTCTAAAGTCTGTCATCTGTGTTTTTCAGGTATCGCATTGGAGATGTTGTGAAAGTAGTTGGGTTTCATAACCAGTGTCCCAAAGTGGAGTTTCAGTATAGGTACACATTTTTATTATACATTAAGTAATCAAATGTTTCTTAAACTATAAATACAACTGAGTGTCCTCAGGTGGTACACCGCACAACACTTTGGAGTAATTTTTTTTTTTAAATGTTGTAATTACAATTTCTTGTTACATTTGGAATATTTGTATGTGTCTACAAGATATTTGGCAGTGCGAAATGTGAATAGGGATGTGACGTTTTCTGCAGTTGCTTCATTCTTGTAGCTCAAACAGTAGAGTGTAGGACTTGCAATACTAAGATTATGGGTTTTGATTACCAGGGAATGCATGAACTTGAAATAGTATTCATGTTATGTTTGATGGTGTTATATTCTGACTAATCACTGGAGCAGTATTATTCAGTTTGCCCTTGCAGTAGTATATATTATTATGCATGCTTCTACAGTCATTACACTTTCTAACAAATTCATACATGCCTTTTTTCTTTTCCCCTAAGTCTAAAAAAGCTGAAGATAGTACCTTATCTGAGATTTTGAGAAGCACTTATCTAATCAATCATGTTTGTTTAACGTGTGTGTTCAGGCGTGGTCAGATGTTGAGCGTGCGTGGTGAGAAAGTGTCTGAATCACTGTTTTTGGGGGCTCTTAAGAAAGCAGTGACACAGTGGCCGGGAGCCAGACTAATAGACTACAGCTGCGTTGAGAGTGGCATTTTAGGTAATGTTTGTCTTTTATGATTTCCTTCGAATTTTAAAGGAATGTTCCAGGAACATTACAATTTAAACTCTTTACAGCAGTTTGTGATTATTTCTGCTGTTATTATACGTGTGAATTGTGTTATAGAATTACGTCTGGGTCTATCTGGGTAAACATCAGTATAATGTATGTTTTGTATCGAATCTGGAAACGTGAATTGAGCTTTACTAAGTTTGATGTTTTATGTAATACTGAAAGGCAAATAAATGCATTAAATGTTGCATTTAATTTGTTGTTTGTGTTTACTGTAGGCAGTGAATCTGGAATAGCTCAGCCGCATTATCTTGTGTTTGTTGAGCTAAACGGTGTGAGGAACCTCTCAGAGGAACAAAGATATAAGGTGATTATCTGTAATGTTTATTTAAGAACTTTGAAGAGACCCTTCTCTTTAACTGCTCGTTATATTCTAGAATGCTTTTTAAATCCAACAGTTAGACCACTGCCTACAGGAGGACTCCGATATCTACCGATCCTTCAGGATGAAGGGCAGCATTGGACCAATGAGAGTTCAGCTCGTTCGTGAGGGAACTTTCCAAGACCTGAAAAATCGCATGATGGCCTTCTCCAGTGCTTCGTCCAACAACTTCAAAATTCAACGTGTGATTCGCAGCAGAGAGATGGCGGACTTTCTACTGCAGAGGGCTTTTTCATGAGCATTTCAATTAGAGATGAATGAAGTGTCATTTTTGGCAATGTTAAAATATTTTCTGCTGTCCTAATTTTATATGCAGAGATGGTAGGTTGTTATATTGATTCCTTTGAAAAGTGTACCGGTGTGGTAGTAACATTTTCAAAGCAGATTTTCATTTGAGCATTCAGCCCAGCCAAACACAGGAACATTGGCTCAACCTTTGGTGCGAGTTTAGGGTGGCACTTTCTGTTTGTCCAAGCAATGAAAATCACAAGGATTGTTTGGAAAATTTTTTTTAAAGATCTGCTTGATGCTGCTGGAGAGATGGTATTTAAACCAGGTCATGGAGGACCCCAATACTGCACATTTTGTATGTTTTCCTTCTTTAGCACACAATGTTTCTATAGGTAGTAATTTATTCATGGTAAATTACTGTAGTGTAGAGTATGCTTCCTGCCTCAGTTTCCATTTCCAAAAACCTGAGTAACTTTCAGGCTATGTTCATGCTAATAGTTTGTTCTGACCAAATGAGACAGTCCATCATCAGACTGTAATGTAATTGAAAGCTTGTGAATTATAATCTGGTACAAAAATTGAAATATAATAATCATTATTATTATTAGCTCACAAAATCTATTTCACTGATATCCAATATTACCAGTGATGGATTTTTTTCTTTTGGACATTACTTGAAACCACACAAGACCGTATCAAGTGCATGCACTGCACATTGCTACATTGTTTTTAGGGCTCAATAGCAGTTCAGCATTTATGACTGACATTGTGAAATATTATATTACTTTTTTTAGTTTTTAATGCAGTATGGAATGTATCTGTGGAATACAAAATATTTACTTCTAATAGTTCAAGCTGTATTAAAAGTCTTCTAGAGCCATATAACTTTGTGTGAGGAACAAACCCTAATTGAAGTCTATACATTTGACCAGTTATTCTGGTCAAGTTCCAGTTCTTCTGGTCTCAGCCTAGGCTTGGACTTGAATAAGCTGGTTTCAAACACATACAAAACCTGAATGAAGGTGGTCTTGAGGTGGAAGGTGGTATTCCACCTATTTTAAACACCTTAGTCTAATTCTGAATCACAGCAGTAAGGGAAAGCCAAATTAAAAATCAGGTTCCAAAGTAAATCCATTTCCAATCGATGATTTAATATACTGATTGTAAACAGAAAATGTGACCCTATCAAACAAGGTAAACTAATAAGCAGGTCAGCTAGCATACAACTATTAAATAAAACAGAAATTAATGCACTTAAATTGTGTACATAGAGTCTATTTCTTCAAAATAAGGTAAACCACAGACCTGGCAAATGCTGATGTAAACTGGAATCTTCTGTAGAACTCAAGATATGCTAGAGTTTTCTGATGAGTAAAGACCTCCTTGGTGAGGCTGTTGGCAATCACCTGTGTTTTGCTGGACTGCATGGGGAACAGCTCAACCTACTTGCTTCTTAATGAAATAATTCTTAATGATAGGAAGGTATTGATTCAACCTTGTTTTTTTTTTTTTGGGAACGGGTCCATAAGGTCAGTACCCAACATATGGTCAGGCTCCACCACCAACGTAGATTTTAAATATCCATGGAGATCCATGTATTCTTGTATTTCTGACAGATTTGGCACAACTTGAATGGTTACCAAACATCATTATGTGTCGCTGGACTGTCTACAACATTCGTCAGCTTAAGGTTTTTAATGGATCATTTGGCATTTCAGCCTTTCTGATTTCCTCCCAGCTGATGGGTAGATTTCTATTATCACCTCCTATACATAATCTACATTAGAGAGAGTCAGGAACAACATTGAATTGCCCTTTGCTTTACTATGGAACCACAGAGAAGGATAGCCCATCTCATCAAATGGTGATAACATCAAGCATGCATAATGAACTGATCACAGGAACTGCTTTGTGAACAAACACAAAAGGAAATTGGCTTATTTACACAATAAATTTAAAGATCTGTAAAGAGTTAAAGAGTACTGTTTTTGACATATATACAATCTTACCTATACGTATTGGGGTATACATGAATGTATGAGTGAGCGTTTAACATTTCGGAATCATGTTTGGTTTCTATGCATTCAGCACAATGCATCTGGAAGGTGTAAAAAGTCAATAATATGTTGGTAAAACATTGAAGACACTGTTCCAACGGGTTTTTGTTTTTGTTTTTTTGATGCACCAGAGTGGGCAATTTTGTGGCTAGACATTTTAATGACAGCCAATCACTTTGGCACCAAGTTGCAATTGAGATTGCAATCAAGTGCAGTTCCTTATGAAGGAAAGATGTACCCTTGAGTTCAGAGCTACAAGAAAGGCTTCTGATTATTATTTTTTTTTCTTGAAGGGAAGTTTGGGGAAACAATAAAAGCAAACAAATTACCTCATTGAAACTCCACTAATGTCAATTTAAAAAAAGCCAACACATTTTCCGTCCCAAGTTGTCCGATAGTTAAAATCATGCCCCAACATATGTCATGGTGTCAAAATTATACCTCTGCATGTGCACTATAATTTTACAATGATAATTGTTTGATGCCATAGGCCTAGGTGGCAAATGATTATCATGGAAAGTATTGCAATAAAGACACCAAAGGGCGCTTTTATACTGGTCTATTTTATAAAAACCAATAAAGATGGCTTTTGTTGATGTTGCTAAAATTTTTATTGGTAACAGTCTATAGTATCTAATTTAGATTGATTTAATCAATTTACATTTGAAATAAAATACAACACATACAGTACAAACCAAAAGTTTGGACACCTTCTCATTCAAAGAGTTTTCTTTATTTTCATGACTGAATATTGTAGATTTACACTGAAGACATCAACGGCTATTTGACCAAGAAGGAGAGTGATGAGGTGCTGCGCCAGATGACCTGGCCTCCACAGTCACCGGATCTGAACCCAATCGAGATGGTTTAGGGGTGAGCTGGACCGCAGACAGAAGGCAAAAGGGCCAACAAGTGCTAAGCATCTCTCGGGGAACTCTTTCAAGACTGTTGGAAGACCATTTCAGGTGACTACCTCTTGAAGCTCATCAAGAGAATGCCAAGTGTGTGCAAAGCAGTAATCAAAGCAAAAGGTGGCTACTTTGAAGAACCTAGAATATGACATATTTTCAGTTGTTTCACACTTTTGTGTTATCTATATAATTCCATATATAATTCCACATGTGTTAATTCATAGTTTTGATGCCTTCAGTGGGAATCTACAATTTTCATGAAAAAAAAAAACAAAAAAAAAACTCTTTGTATGAGAAGGTGTGTCCAAACCTTTGGTCTGTACTGTATATACTAAAATGATTATAAAAAGTGTAAAGGTAAATATAAAGGCAAAAATGCCCCTGTAAATCAATCAAAAGGGGAAATATATTGCCCCTCAAAGGAACTTAGTTGTGAGACTGTCCAAGACAGCATGTATGATAAAGTTGAGACAAAGATACTAAGTACACATTAAGGGGAAAAGTGTTTTATTGGAGCCCTCATGATGAAATTACATGCACATAAACTAAGCAAATTTACAACTGGAATTAAAGTTACATGCAAGAAGTGGTAAAAAGAGAAATCTTTTTATACAAGATTCAAGGTTAATGTAAATGAGATTAATGAAAAAGTTTGACAGAGTTTTGATTGATAATCAATAAAAGCATGAACAGCCCTCTACAGAACAATTAAAAGCTTCTGAGTATTCAGTGTCATAGTTTTAAAAAGTATAAAACAATACAATACATAGAGTGTGTAATCATCTGCTGCTGCAATGCTAGTTTTATGACCACTCAAAATAATTTGTGCACATTATTAATATTCATTACTTACTATCACACTTGCAAGTGTCCACATGAAAGACTGTATTAATTAATATATGTGGAGGTCCATGTTGCATATAATGTAGAATGAATTAAATGAAATAGCTCATCATTGATTTAAGTGGTTACACATTGTGCAAATGAAAATAAACCCTGAGTCTCATTAATCCAAGTATTAAATTCAGTTACTTAGTGCAATAGAGTACTACTGGAATCTGAGAGCAGCTTTTTAAAGTTTTACATAATTTCAACAACATGCAACAACATTTCCCAGATTCAGCAAAGACAGTAACTGTTATTAATAAGCATTGTTATTTTGTCATGCAGTATTCTGTCAACTGTGCATATATGTGTTAAAGTGGCTGTTATTTTATCTGTTCTGATAGTTTCACAGAATAATCCTTTTGTGGATACATTCTGGGCTTTTAATTTTATGGTAACATTTCTTCCAGTACTAAATGGCCATCAAATAATACATTATGATGAGGTCATCTGATTGAATAAAAAATTAAATATTAAAAGTGAGAGCAGTCTATCATAGGCATATATTATAGAGGTATGTCAGAACAGTGTGCTGCAAAAATGTTAACTGTATGACATTTTGAATATAATACATTTTTGAATATAACCTAACTAAAAGTTTTGATCCATAAGTGCATTTAGCTTTTCTTTGATATGTCCCATTTGAGTAAACAGTCAAGCTCTGATAGGTAAAGTGAAATGATAAAGTACTGTATGTACAAGCTAAATATCTGCAGCAATTCAAAATATTCATTCAACATTTCAGACTACATATTCTATAGGAAAAATAATAATCCACCAGGCAGGTCAGGAACATATAGACACATAGAAAACTAAATCATAGTTCAGTAAAAGTGATTTTTGAAATAGAATAATGCTAATTCTATAACTGTTCTATAACTATAACTAACATGTTACTGTAGGCTACTCATGAACACAAAACAGTCACCAGGTTTTTTTTAGATTCTGTCCATTTGACGACATAATTCACATGTAACTTTGCATAGTTTTACAGTTTTTGGGAATGGGACGGAATGCCAGGAACCAAGTTTCTGAAAAGATAAAGCAGTTTAAAAATTAGTTAGCATTTTTGCCTGTTGATCATCTAATGGATAATGAGCTGACATTTTTATGTACAGTATATTGCACTGCAAAGTAAGATGCTGGTTGATATACCTAAAATTTAAAACTTTTTTTATTTTTATGTATCTTTATGATCATAAAAACATTGGTTTGTAGTGCTAATAGTTGTTCCATTTAATGCACTTTGTTATTCTTCGAGATATTTACCTATGGCTAATGAACTGGAAGTCTTTTGCCAAGAAAATAGCTTCCATGTTGCAAAATAAGGTGGATTTTAGTGTCCTGCAGTGAGGAAGGATTGAGCAGGATTGTATGTATCTGATAATATTATTGTTGGACATGAGTGACAGTGAAAGTCGTGAGATTTGCCAAGTATGGTAAGCCATACTCAGAATTGGTGCTCTGCATTAAAACCAATCCGAGTGCACACACACGCTACATATCCAGCACCTGGGGAGCAACTGGGGGTTCAAGTGCCTTGCTCAAGGGCTCTTCAGCAATGGGTATTGAAGGTCATTCACTTCCTCCCACCTACAACTCCTGCCAGCACCGAGACTCAATCCGGCGACCTATGGATAACTAGTCCAAATCTCTAAACATTAGGCCACAGCTGCCCCAAAATGAACATGGACAAATAAAAATTTAACTGATGTTAAAAAAGATCTTTACTGTACTTTACTGTAAAGTGTTATCAAAAAGGTTGTTGATTTGGACACACGTTTGAGTTTCTGTTTATTATATTTGCTCTATCCTCCAGAAAAAAAAGAGACCAAATGAAAAATGATCCGTTTCTCTGGATTTACTATTTAAAGGTGTATATATTTGTTTGTGTAAAATGAAAAATTTTGTTTTATTTTATAAAGTACTGACAACATTTCTCCCAAATTCCCCAAAAAACATATGGTCATTTAGAGCATTTGTTTGCAGAAAATGACGGCTGGTCATTGATAGCAGTGAATGCATTGTTTTCCGACCAAAGAAAACAAGTTTATATTCAGTCTTTCTCATTGCTGTTGAGTGACGTTATGCCAATCCTTACACAAAAATTCAAGCAGCTTGGCTTTGTTTGATGGCTTGGGACCATCCATCTTTCTCTTGATCATAATGTGGTTCAGGTCTGGAGATTGGACTGGCTATGACAGGGTCTTGATCTGGTGGACCTCCATCCACACCTTGATTGACCAGGCTTTGTGAAATGGAGCATTTTCAGCTGGGAAAACCAACATTGTCAGAGCATTAGGACAACCTTGTACTGTATGTGGCTTGATTCACAGTGGATGGATTGTAGACCTCTCCAGGTCTCCTTCTAACCATTAGACAACCAGGTGTTGGGCAAAGCTTAAAACTGGACTCAACCAAGAAGGTCCAATCCTTATGGTGTTTTTTTTGCAAACCTCAGCCTGGCTCTTCTTTGCTTTTCATTGATGAAGGTGCATCCCTACTAGCATTGCTCTGCCCCTATGAGTCTGTTTCAAACTGTTCTCACTGTGCACTTCACCCCAGCTGCCATTTGCCATTTTGTTGTAGGTCACTTGGTGTCATTCTACGGTTGTTGAGTGACATTTAAATGAGTTGGTGGTCATCTATTTCTCTGCTGGTCTGTAGCTTTGTTGTCCTTAATGACTGCAGCTTGAACTGCTGTCTGTGAAATTATAAGGATGGAAGCCACCTCACTGTGTCCCTCTTCCAGTAAAGCCAGAACTGAACCCTTTGTTTCTTAACTCAAAGCTTTTCTTTTTAATTATTTTGTTATGGTCAATAGTTATTTGATTCCAATTACTTTTGAGGTACTACTAACACTGTTTTTGCTATCCAGCAGATGCCTATTGCAAGAGGATAGCGATGACCACAGAAGTGATTTTTATACTTTTCCTTGTTAAGGTGATCACCTATAATCAGTACTTCATTAAGCAGAATGAGATGTGTACCGTATTTTTCGGACTGTCAGGAAGTCGCACCTGAGTATAAGTCGCATCTGTCCAAAAATACGTCATGATGAGGAAAAAAACATATATAAGTCGCACCGGACTATAAGTCGCATTTATTTAGAACCAAGCACCAAGAGAAAACATTACCGTCTCCAGCCGCGAGAGGGCGCTCTATGCTGCTCAGTGTAGACTACAGGAGCACTGAGCAACATAGAGCGCCCTCTGGCGGATGGAGAAGGTAATGTTTTCTCTTGGTTCATGTTTCTTAGTTCATTTCTCTCGGTTCATGTCAAATTAATTTTGATAAATAAGTTGCACCTGACTATAAGTTCGCAGGACCAGCCAAACTACGCAAAAAAGTGTGACTTATAGTCCGGAAAATACGGTATGTGTTGTGTCATGGGGTGAAGAATCACTCGACAAGGGGTGTGTGAATTAAATGCCCCAGAGGGTGGATTTATTTATAAGTGTAGGGTGCCTGGTAAAGTGAGCTGATCAGCTTTCTGGTTGCTGTTGCTTCCCATGTGCTCTCCGTGCTCTTCGGTGCCAATCAAGGTGAAAGTGGGTGTCCTGACGTGCTCCAATGTGGGTGGGCTGTCGGTCACTCACGGCTTTCTGCGAAGAAATGAGAGAGGGATTACACCAGCATTGCATTCGGTTCGAGAACCTCTTCTGAGTGCAGCGTGTGCTGCTTAAGAGGGTGCAGGCTGATGGGGAGCAGCTGTGACCGATCAGCCTGTTGATGATGACGTGCAGGTGTTTTCCGTTGGTTGCGACGCTGATTCCTCCAGGAACGCTCATCACCCCCCCCCCCCCCCCAAGAGTCGTTCTGGTCCTGTGAACATATGTAGACAGTAGGGGTGAAGTTAGGGGAGGGCGGGGAATGACCCCTGACAGACCTGCATAAGCTGTCCAGATTCGGTTGAGGCCATCAGTGTTCGCGTTGGCGGCCCTGGCGCGATGGTGAACTTCAAAGTGGAAGTCCTGGAGCACTAGGAACCAGCGAGTCACCCTAGCGTTGGTGTCCTTGGCGCGGCCCATCCATTGTAGGGGCGCGTGGTCATTTACCAGGGTGAACTTGCGGCCCAGGAGGTAGTACCGGAGCTCAAGGACTGCCCACCTGATGGCCCGGGCTTTCCTCTCCACGGTGGCGTACTTCCTCTCAGCTGGGGACAGCTTCCTGCTTATGTTAATGATCGGATGCTCCTCACCTTCCTGAATTTGGGAGAGGACCGTTCCCAGTCCCGTGTTGGAGGCATCCGTCTGCAGCAGGAAGGGGCAGCTAAAGTCCGGGGCGCAGAGTACAGGCAAGGATGTGAGTGCTGCTTTGACCTGGGCGAAGGCCTTTTCCACCGACAGAGTCCAACATACTTTCTCCGGCTGCCCCTTCCTGGTCAGGTCTGTCAGGTGGAAAGTTGGGGATAAAACATCGGTAATAACCCGCCAACCCCAAGAAGGCTCGTACCTGGGTCTTTGTCTGGGGTCTTTTTGGCAGCGTGGATGGCCTCGACTTTCTTGTCCTGTGGCCGGATGAGACCTCGGCCGACTTGGAAGCCCAGGTACTTGGCCTCAGAGAGGGCTAGGTGGTATTTTCGGGGGTTGGCGGTGAGTCCAACCCGCCGGAGCTCCAATAGCACCCTCCGCAGACGATCCAGATGTTCTTCCCATGCCTCGGAGTGGATCACGACGTCATCCAGGTAGGCGGCCGCGTACGCCTGGTGGGGCCGCATGTTGATGTCCATCATTCGCTGGAACGTTGCGGGGGCCCGTGTAGGCCGAAGGGAAGGGTCCGGTACTGCCAATGGCCACTGGGGGTGGAGAAGGCAGTCTTCGGCTTGGCAGCCTCGGAGAGCGATACCTGCCAATAGCCCTTGGTGAGGTCCAGGGTACTGGTGTACCGGGCCCTTCCTAGGCGGTCCAGCAGCTCGTCGACCCGAGGCATGGGGTACCCGTCAAACTTGGAGACTTCGTTCAGGGGGTGGAAGTCATTGCAAAAGCGGAGGGGGCCATCCGGCTTTGGGACCATCACAATGGGACTGGACCATGGACTACCGGATGGTTCTATTACACCCAACTTCAGCATTTCTTGGACCTCTTCCTCAATAGCCTGCCGACGAGCTTCCGGGACCCAGTAGGGCCGTTGCCTGATGACGACTCCTGGGGGCGTCCTGATGTGGTGCATAAACACGTTGGTCTGCCCGGGCTGGGAGGAGAACACATCCTGGAACTGACTGACCAGGTGCTGCAGCTCCGTCTTCTGGGCAGCCGAGAGGTGAGGGTTGACATCCACATCCACAACCACGGGCTCGGTGAGGCTCAGGGCAGCTACTTGGTCCCGGGTCCCCACCCATTTCTTCAGGAGGTTGATGTGATAGAGTTGCTCCACCTGCCGTCGTCCCGGCTGTCTCAGGCAGTATGTGACCGGCCCAATCCTCTCCACCACCGAGTAGGGTCCTTTCCAGGAGGCCAGGAACTTGCATGTGGAGCTGGGGACCAGGACCATGACACGGTCTCCCAGTTGGAACTCCTGTGGTTGGGCTGCCTGGTTGTAGTGACGTTGCTGCACTTGCTGGGCCCTGGTGAGGTATTCCCAGACTAATGGCATCACTCGGTCGATCCGTTCCCTCATTTGTTGGACGTGGTCAATGATGGTACGATGAGGGGCAGACTGCTGCTCCCATGCTTCCCGGGCCACGTCCAAAAGGCCCCGAGGTTGACGGCCAAACAGGAGCTCGAAGGGGGTGAATCCAGTTTACAGTTGAGGCATGAGGAACTTTGCGGATCCCAAAGAGCACGTAGGGGATCATGAGGTCCCAATCCCGCTTGTCCTCCGCCGCTACGCGTCTGAGCATTTGCTTGAGGGTTTGGTTAAATCTCTCTACGAGCCCATCAGTCTGGGGGTGATAGATTGTGGTCCTCAACTGCTTCACCCACAGCAGCCTGCAGAGATCCACCATTAGCCGGGACATTAAGAGGGTTCCCTGGTCAGTCAGGATCTCTGAGGGGAGGCAGACTCGGCTGGCCAACAAAAACAGCTCCTGGGCGATGGACTTCACGGTGGCCTTCCGCAGGGGGACTGCTTCTGGGTACCGGGTGGCATAGTCGACGATGACCAGGATGTGCTCATGCCCTCTGGCAGACTTCAACAATGGCCCCACTATGTCCATTCCAATTGCTCGAAGGGCACTTCGATGATAGGCAGCGGGATGAGCGGGCTAGGGGGAGGAGTCCTGGGTGACGTGGCCTGACAGGTCGGGAGGCTTCCATCGCGGGGACGTGCTAGCCGCCTTCCGTGGTGCTGGTGACACAAACAGGGAAAGAGGGGGAAAAAATTAGGAGTTGGGGCGGTGATCTTGTCGGTAATTCTTCACTGTTTTGCCCCCATTCTCCACCACTTGTCATGGGGGGAAGAATCACTTGACAAGGGGTGCCTGAATGAAATGCCCTGGAGAGTGGATTTATTTATAAGTGTAGGGTGCCTGGTGAAGTCAGCTGATCCGCTTTCTGGTGGCTGGTGCTTCCCGTGTGCTCTCCGTGCTCTTCGGTGCCAATCAAAGTGAAAGTGGGTGTCCTGACGTGCTCCAATGTGGGTGGGCTGTTGGTCACTCAATGCTTTCTTTGCAGAAATGAGAGAGGGATTAGACCAGCGTTGCATTCGGTTCGAGAACCTCTTCTGAGTGCAGCGTGTACTGCTTAAGAGGGTGCAGGCTGATGGGGAGCAGCTGTGACCGATCAGTCGGTAATGAGGACGTTGATTTAAGAAAAAAATTAGAGAGATCTCTTAATTTTTCCAGAGCTGTATATATGCATAAAAGTAAATCTGCTCATCACATCACATCTCTTCGGTAGACTTAGATTAAACCACTGCATTCAAAGGAACGAGTCTTTAAGTTTTGAAGCTTGAAAATTGTGATTGCTTGAATTTTTAAAAGATTGACGAAAATGATGAGATGAAAAGTCTTATGGGTTTGCAAAAACAATGACATAATGCTCCTTTTTGAGTGAATTATCCCTTTAACAAGGAAAGCAGTTGGTTGTGTGTACAGCAATTATGGTGTATTCACCAGAAAAGTGAATCTAGATAAAGTGATAATAGTGTCACTGATCATAATGGGAACAATTTAGTTTTGTGTGTGTTTATGTGCATGTGTGAGAGATATTGTAGCTATATATATATACACACACACACATACATACATACATACATACATACATACATACATACATACATACATACATACATACATACATACATACATACATACATACATACATACATACATACATACATACATACATATATATATATATATATATATATATATATATATATATATATTTATATATGTGTGTGTGTGTGTATATATATAGAAAAAAAACTTACTTTGTAAGCACATCCAGGCCGCGGACTCTAACATTTTGTGATTTCTTGGTTAAGATAAGCAGGTTTTTGAAGTTGATGTGGCGCCAGTTCTTCCACACAATTACTGCCACTTTTTTTTGGGTGGAACAGGAAAAGGTTCCAGATTAGCCACTGGATCTGTGACCGACAGAGACACCCTGTTGGTGGAAAAGGGATTCAGTGATAAACTAGATGATTAACTGCTGAGCAGCTTTTTCTCTTTTTACTCATGAACTTATGAAATTCATAATGAATGGAAAATGGTGTTAAAATTCAAACAGAAATTTTGGACGCAGAGTTGATTATAGTCATTCCTCATTGTCAGTCCATCAGATCCAGGCACCATGTGGTCTCTGGGCTACAAATTCCTACACTGGACCTGCTCTCTGATGTCTCACTATCTTGGCCCAGCCTTTGATTACCCAGTAGGCACTCCTGACTGGTGTGCTCTACTTCAAATGGCCCCTCAAGAGAAGAGTGAACTACAACCGATTCCTTTGGAGAGGGTGGAGAATTCTCTTGTAGGAAAGTGGAAGGTACCACATTCTGATTAAGGGCCACCTCTGGAGTCCTGTGCTTTTCATCCACGGTTGAAGTGGGGTAGGTAAAGGCTGGTTCTGTGGAAAGGTGTAGGTGTGAATACAAGCTTGGCGTGACTTTGCTAGAAAAAGAAGAATTGCCCAATGTTTGAGGAAAAAGTATTTGCAAAACGGTGTGACTGGCTGATACTGGCATGAGCTCTATCTTCAGCACAAATGCCCAGTGATAAGCCCTCTGCTCAAGGACTTTCTCCAGGTGTTGGCCCCTGGGATCCTGGGTGGATGCTAAGGTGAGGGGAGCCAGCAGATAAGTGATGGTGGCTGATATTGGAGGGAATTGAGGTGTACAGGGAACTCCAGTCATGGGAACAGGGCTCTTTTGCTGTGACAGGAGAGGGTTGATTAGGCTCATGCTGATGAAAGTGTTCCTGTCTCTCAGTGTGCTGAGTGAAACCAGATTCACCTGCACATAACAGAGAAACATTTTAATCAATTGATGATGAAGACTTTGTAAAGTCTCTGCCAGCTTGTATATAAAAATACAGATGGTTGAATCGATAAAAAAAGAAGAAAGAAAAGCTACAGGTAGTTTGTGGCTGTACTACCAGGCCGGCTGTGACTCCAAGATGTGGACGCCAGGAGACCCTCAGGGACAACATGGTCTTTGTGCTGCATGTGGATGCTGGAACCCAAGATGTAGGGTGGAGACATACTGATGGAAGAACTGGACATCATGTTGATTCCATAGGGACAAGAGGACAAAGGTGCTGTGTAATGACGAACAGCTATCTGTGTTTGCAGGAGGTGCATTATGTGATGCAGATCCTTTGTTAGAATTGACACTTCCTGTTTCAGGTTGCCCATCTGGAATGAGTTGTTTTAAAATATTTTATTAAAGTATATATAAACATAAGAATCATAAAACACAAATAAACCATCAGTTGCCAAACTTAACTCTGAGTTTATACTGTAAATAGGAACATTTTATAAGGATTTAATGTCTCTGTCTTTAGGAATGAGATTGTCACTACCTTATTGTTGAGTTGTTCAATGGTCTCTTTCACTTCCTTTGTCTCCTGAAGCAGTGACTCTTTCACCTGATTATACCCTGCATTAAAAATAAGATGCAATGACCCAACTGGACAATATTAAATGTAACTTAGATTCTAAGAATAAAATATCCTTACCGTCCAGTGTCTTACTACCCAGTGATGTCACTGTACTAGTTTTGGCAGTGGTGTCCTCCACATTAAAACGAAACACATGTCCGTTGTCCTCAATTCCATCTACAACTCTGTGAAAAGCCATACAGTCAGAATATGTTATGCACAAATATATATCTACACAAAAAAAAATCTAATGTCTTTTTAAAGTCATTTAAACTTAATAGCATGCAAATATCAATTCATATTGTCTCACCCTGTATTTATACAGGGGTAGGCAACTCCGCTCTACCCAATAAGAAAACCTAAGTCTGTAACACACCAAAACTAAAAGTCAAATGTCGGCCAATGTTGAGCCATCATTGAAGATCTTTCAGCTCAGTTTTTGCAATGTGTTCCCCACTATCTGCACTAGTTGGATCCTGTTTGGCAACGTTTTGGGCAATTGAGTATTTTGAGTCACCTTTGGGAAGTCAGTGAGACAGATACCTCTGTTTTTATAGCTTACCAGAACCAGAGCACGGGAAGAAAAACAAAAGTGATGAAAGCGAGCAAAGGTTTTAAGAATGTACTAATTTTACCTGAGCATTCTAACGTGCAAACATTTTTAAATGACATATGGAATGAAGAAAGTGAAAACCAACTGATCAACAATAAATATACTTAGAATGGTAAACAAGTGCTTCTCTGTTTAAGGTTTATATATCAGCAGTCCTGGTTTTGGTGACCATTTTGGAATGACAAATATGACTGCTTACTGACACCAACAGTGGAGAATGTATGTTCTTTTTGTCGGTGTGTTCAAGTGAACCTTTTTGGCCTAGATGCAGATGACATGAGGTTGACAGCACAATTGTCTTTCATCGCTGCTAGTTATTCGATGACAGTTTGGTGTTTAACTGCTTTAAGGCCTCTTTTCTCAGCAAGTAGCAAATCACTGTTTTGTTGATCTGTGGCAGAAATGTCAAAATGTTGTATCCTTTTAAGTAGAATATACTGTCTAAGAATGTTACCTTGGACTAAGATCTGGTGGTCCAAAGCAGTTGAGAGTGGGGATGAGCAGTTTGGCAGGTTTGCGTCCAGTACCTCCAGAATCTGTCTGTGTCCTATGGATGGATTTGGGTGTAGATGAGGGAGGATGGGTTTGTTTCTGTAGTTTGTTCTGATGTTTAGGGGAAGGGTTTGAACTCCAGCCCCTGACAGGAGAACGACACTGTCGCAGGGTGTTTAACTGCAGTAACTCTTCCCCTAAAAGATTCCCCAGTGATGTACATCTTACTGGGTTGCTTAGAGTGGGCAGAAGAAGATTTCGGCATGTATTGGAATCAGGTGGGACATGGAAGTACTTGTCTAGATCATTAGCCTTTTCTACAGTGGATGGACCCTTATTCTCAGTTGTTGCACTGGAGTATGGGTAGTTCTGCTGCAATGAGAAAAAAAATGACGCCAGGGAATAGGTCAGAGACTGTACAGTATATAACTGAGATAGACACTGTATCATCACAATGAATGAGAAAAAATGGAATGTAAAAAGTAAAAAAAAAGTGATTAATTATAATAATATATAATAATTGGAGGAAAAAGTCAGGTCAGTAATGTTTGTATTTCTGCTTAAGTTCTCTGGTAACCATTGCTTTAAAGAGTGGAACTTTTAGATCGCTGCATAAATTAAGTCCATTTGTCTTTTTCTAAAAGACACTTTTTTATTTTTGTTTTTTGGAGCTTGAGCCAAGTCTTGAATGAATGAATGGTTTGGTTTACTATGTAAGTAAATAAGTGTGTTAAGAGATTGTAGACTTACCTCAGTCTCACTGCCCTCTCTTAGGTTGTATGTGAGGTTTAGGTGGATGTCACTAGTGAAGATGCTGGCATACTCGGTATATAGTTCAAGAACATCACTTAAACCTTTCATACTTATGTACTGCAGGTCACAATATGTCAGTGCCTTTACATCTGCATTCGTCTTGATCACGTGATTCTGGGATGGCAGGTCTGAGCCAATCAGATCTCCTTTTCCTGTAATGACATCAACACTAAATAAAATCAACTACTCTATTATAAGTCATTTTCATATAAATTTAATATTTAATTCTGTTTACCTATGTATAATACGATAGCTGTACTGAAAAAAAAATCTAAAAAATCTAAATCTAACTTTTTGTTTTCTATGTTTTCTTTTAATTTATTATACAATAATAAAGAAAAGACCTCTAACACTAGCTTACTCTATTCTTTTTCTATCGTTTTTTAAATTTTATTTATTATATTATTAAAAAGCCCTTGCTACGTGTACTGTGTTTAAGCTAACTGAGACTTGTTATAGCACTTGTATATCATTGCTCTTTTGTTGTTTTTGTTGTGCTCATTTGTAAGTTGCTTTGGATAAAAGCGTCTGCTAAATGAATACATGTAAATGTGTAGACCACATAGGCCAGTAATCCCACTACTAGAAGTATTTTTAAGACAACTGTACAGTTTTTAGGAAAAAACAAATAATATAGACTTCACTTCATGTTTGTACTTTTAATGTGTCTGGCACATAAGTTTGTTCTTGTAAACATGATTTTAGTTTTCATGGACTGGATAAGTCGAAAGTAGTTGCTGTGGTAATGGACAGTTGTACACCTGAAACATTCCATTAACATATTGTACATCAACATGTAACGTTCAGAAGGATAATCAATATGTAATGTCCAAATAACAAGTCAAAAGGTAGAAAAGCAACGAAGACATGTTACCAACCCAGAATAGCCAAGACCATGTTGTCCTTCAGAACCTCCAGTGACCCAGAACAGACAAAGTAGTTGGCCTGCAACGCATCCCCCTGTCTGATGAGATATTCCCCCGATGTACAGAAAGTGGTTTTGATATGGAGGGAGAGTGAGCGCAGGCAGCCCCTACTGGCACCATCAAACACGGGCAGCTGCAGGATGTCTTTGTTTAAGTGCATGGCTATATCTGCACGCAACTCGTCAGGAAAATCATGCAAGAGCTGCAGAAAAAAACAACAACATAAAATCTTCTTTACCATTGTTTCATAATACAAATTATTGTTTTCCCCTAAATCAAAAGGTTTGAAGGTTCAGACAATCTTCCTCTTCACTGGTGAGTGCCACTCAGCCTTATCTCATGATACATACTAATCTAGGGATGCATTAGAATGTAAGGGAATTGCCCCACAGAAATTAAGAAGCATTTGTACTCTGAATAAACTCTGTGATTAGATCAGAGGTTTTGTGCAAGACACAATATGACATCCAGAGATGTGCAGCCTACATTTCTACTCAACAGAGTTCACCAAAATCATCTTTTACTGTTTACTGGGTTATCTCAGCTGGTAAGGTGGTTGTTACTAGGCACTAGGCTCAGTAAGAGTGTGTTTACATTGCAACAGTGGAAGGATGCTGGCTTCACCCCATCAATGCCCACATTTTGTGTAGCTGCCATATAAGAACATCATGCTGTTGGTTATTCGGTGTGCAGGCAGGATCTGGTAATTAGAAATGTCAAGGAATGAGGTGTCAAAACTCTTTTGTCCTGCTACAGTGCTGGGATTTTCCTGCAACGTGTGCCTAACAGTGCTAAGCTTCACCAAACATGGGAATCTGTCATGATTGCAGCAATAAGCATGTTTGAATCTGTGACTGATGTAGGGCCCAGACCTTCATCCACATTACACAGGCTTTAGAACTTGGGGACAAAACCACCACTTAATCAATTAGAACCTCTTGAGATGCATTAGCTGAACCCCTTTCACCCCTTTTTATTTGAGGAACCTCTGAGATCTTACTTAATATTTTAACTAATTTAATGACACATTTGCTAGCTCATACAGTGAAGATCAAAATGAAAGAACAATTTACGAACATTAGATTTTTTTCAAAATTTGAAGGAATTTTAGTTGTGGCTATACCATGCTAGTAGGACAGTGTTTTATATGGAATTACATTTGGTTCAATAATAATGAACGAAACTTTATAAAACTGAACGTAACTATCAAAAATATGCCATTACAAAAGAAGAAAAACACTATGAAAATGAAAAATCAGTCGCACAAATTAAACTGGCTCTTCTAATATGCTTCATTCTGTGTAAATGTTTTTCAAAGATTCGATTTCGCTAATCGTGGATTCTGAATTCAATGCCATAGATTTCGCTTATGCTTCCCAGTTTTTTGTTTGGTGTTTTGACACAAACCTCTCGTGGGGGTGGGCTTAACAGTGATTTACTCTGATTGGATAGTGAGCTTTTGATGAACAGGTGCTCTCTGACCGGGAAGTGTAGACGTCACTCACATAGACAGTAAAAGAAATGGACACAGCGACCCCATTGGAACTCAATTGAGACAAGTGAAGCCCATTTTTTGCGTTTTTAGCACTTCCGTTTCTGACGCGCAGACTCAAACTAAGCTTGATGACGTCAGCAACCTGTCTGACAGATGTAAATCTTCTAGTAGCTGTGCGTGCAAACTGCCATCGTTAATCTTGCAGAGACGGCGAGCTTGAGCGGGGAGTTTTTTGGCGTGAGTGAGCAGGAGTAAGTATTCTGATTAATTATTTTGTATAGTATTTTAAAATGTAACGCCAGTACGCCATATTAAGTTAATTGCTTGCGAGCTTCTCCTCCTGTCTGTACGGTAATGCGACAGAGTTGTGTGGTTATGACGCAATCGTTAGCCTATTTTTACAAAAACTGTTTCTACGGGGCCATAATGTAACAATGCCCTTTATACATTGTCGTGTATCTTTAGAAATAAATAATGGACAAACGGAGTCTTTAAAGGGGGGGGGGGGGGGTGCTATTTCATGCATACTGAGTTTTTTACACTGTTAAAGAGTTGGATTCCCATGCTAAACATGGACAAAGTAAAAAAAAATAAGTTGTACGTTTAAAGGCCCGGTTTGTCACAAGTTTCGGAAAGTTTTTTTCGAGTATGGGTCTGTGTGACGTTAAATGGAGCTGAATTTCCTTATATGGGTCCTAAGGGCACTTCTCCCAGAAGAGCGCTTGCTCCCGTATAGCAGAGCACTGAGAGCAGAGACATTCACTGATCAGAGCGAGAGCGAAATGTCACAAAAGAAGTGTGTTTTTGGTTGCCAGGGCAAGACAACCCTGCACAGATTAACCCCCCCCGAAAAAAAAACAGCATTAAGGGACCAGTGGATGGAGTTTATTTTTACAGAGCATCAACGGAGTTGTGCAAGTGTTTTTGTTTGTTCCCTGCATTTCGAAGATTCTTGTTTTACAAACAAGGCCCAGTTTTACGCCGGATTTGCGTATGGTTTATTTCTTAAGGATAATGCAGTCCCAACGAAAAAGGGTCACGATCGTGTGTTGGAACCGCAGGCGGTGAGTAAAACTGCTTCAAATATCTCTGTGCTGTTAACTTAACTATCGGCGCGTGAGCACATCAAGTAAACAACATGCGATGTTGTCATCAAACTGCACTTTCCACATGTACACCTTAAAAAAAAAAAAAAAAGACGACATAAAGTGGAACTTAGTCATTTTCCAAAACCGCTAAGCAAATATATACAGTTTCAATACATACTACATAGAGACGTCCTGCTGTAGTCGTTGCTGCTGCTGCTCTTGTTCAATTTAAGCCTCTGGATCTGATTCTGGACCATAAATATACGCTGAATCTGACTGTTAGCCATGGTTTGTTTTGGATGATGTTTTTTTCCTCACGGTAATGTCACAGCTTCCAAACGCTCTAAACGCAAAAGCCTACTCGCGCTCATGATTCTTTAGCTCCGCCCACACGTCACGCCTCCAGCCGCTCGTGTTTTTCCGGGAAAAAACGATACAGACTATCTTTCTCTTATAAATATAATAAAACTAAAGACTTTTTGGAGTTCTCAAGATTAACAGGATATTGAGTGAAAACGAGCATTCCACCCCCCCTTTAAACGCCTCAAATGTAAAGTTATTCGCTGTCAAAGTGACGCCAAAATGAATGGGAGTCAATGGGAATGCTAACGTAAGTGAAGTTCTTCTACAAGATGGCGGAACCCGGCCAACTTCAACTTCCGGTCGACTTCCTTGCCGCCTGTCACTCAGTGGTGCACATATTGGAAAGCTCTCGCGGTTTAAAAAAAAAAATTATGCACGTGACTGCCACTTTTGCAGGGTAAAGAGAATCAGACCGTGCACACAATTATAAACTAAAAAGTAGCATAATTTTTTATGGAGTTGTGCAATAATGTAACGTTATACAGTATTTAAGATATATTCCCCAGCACCTTGGATGGTGTGTTAATATACTACATGTGGTAAAAATGATATCTCTGCACAGACTAAAATAATTTAACATTAAATATAAATAAATAAGAAAAAATTAATGATAATGCCAAGCACTTTCTCACCTCATTGACATCGATGCCATTATTCACAGACCAGGTGGTCTGGAAATATTCCAGCATGCGTTGTTTCAGTTGCTGTGGGAGCCGGTGAACACGAATGAAGTCCTTCAAATCTTTCATGCGCGTGTGATATAGTGAGCGACGTGAGTACATGCGCTGGATGATGGCTGTTACATTCCCAAACACCACAGCATGCATGAGAGCTGTGTAAGAGAAACAACTAATCTGATTCACCATCTAACAAACTAGAAATAAGGCCATTAAAGAGGCTAATGTTAAACATGTAATGTTAAACACGTGACATTTACAGTACAATGAAATAAGTCCATGAACCTGTTTGTGGCTGTTATTATAAATCCTGAGGTTCTTACTCATGGGTTGTGGGGAAGCTCTAAACTACATTTTCTGAGACATTAGTCTAGATGTTTGTGTTGCTCATCATAGAAGACGATGTTAATAATGTTAATCATTTATAGAAAAGTTGTTAGTTTCTGGATTTTTTTATTCTTCTTTCGGTTCAGATTTAAAATCTACATTTTGCATGACATTTAGAAGCACTGTAGTGCTTTGATGACATGGCTGTATCCCATAAATCTTCATGAGAATGTGAGAATGTCCTTGCTTATCCTACAAGAAGACACTGTTTCTTAATTATTAATGATTAATGACAGCATATGGTGCTTTTCTGTGACCATTGTTTTTTTGTTTAATTGCTCACACATTAAAAGTGGTTGGATAAGATGGAATAAGATGCACCCTGGGACAAGATGATTATTATTTGTTCTGTACCCTGTACAATATGTGACCAATCACGGAAAGTAGAGACACAAGTCGGTT
Source organism: Carassius gibelio (assembly GCF_023724105.1). NCBI lineage: Eukaryota > Metazoa > Chordata > Actinopteri > Cypriniformes > Cyprinidae > Carassius > Carassius gibelio. Next base: position 3,561,624 of record NC_068382.1, read on the forward strand.
CTGGAGCATTTTGAGTTATTCACAGATTTCGAAAGTGTAGTCTCCAAGCTTTCCAACGATGTGTAACTCATGGAAATCTGATAATATTTGGAGAAGTTGTGGCCATTTGAAGGTAGGCACTCAAAAAAGCTCAAAAAGCTGAAAATAGCCTCTGAAGATTGTGCAGTTCTCAGTGCTGCCAGTGACAATGGGGCTCATTTACATCTCATTTAGATAAGCCATACCCCCTGCATTGCAACGACAGACACAACGGGAAAAATCGAACCGCATACTATTAATAATAAAGGAGAATGTGCATTGTAAATGTCAGTAATTTATCTTTTTTGACTTTTATAAAAATGATTTAGTGGCTGAAATATGTGAGTTTGATCTTTTTATAAAAAAAATTTTAATCTTTCAAATTTGGCCATCATTTTTAATGTTATTATTCTAATGTTTATGAAAACAAAAAGTACATATTGATGCTAATTTTATTTGTTATTTGCTGGTTTTCTATATAAAACTTGGTGAATTGATTTCATTGTGTAGCATTAGGACTTTTTTAACAGGACTCTGTAATTACCGATGAGCTAGCTAATAACAATATGTAGATATGGGAAGGTCTAAACATGGACTAAACATGAGATAACGTGTGTTCTTAGAATGAACACAAAACGACAAACTTTGATGTTTAAGGAAACTCACCCCATAAGAACAGAAAAGTATTCTTGAAGATCCGAAGTTTGCACTGTGCGTTTGCCTCTAAATGTTACGGATTTCCCCATTTCTCTGTATTATACCCATCAAATGTTACTATCGATATAGCCTCTGATATCTTACGGTCCAACTCGTCTGACGCCAGTCTAATACATTCTTCATCGTCGTCATCTTCGCTCAGTTGTAGATTAGGGATATTATACAGTCTTATTATGCTGCTTTCATCGTCGCTCAGATCGTCTTCAGAATCAGTGAACGCTTGTTTATAAGCATCCGGCTTGTCGAAGAAGTACTTCAAAGCATTTTCGGTGTAACGGCCACGGTTCAGCTCGTCTGCGTTCATCTTTGCGGTCCATCTTCATTGAATTTTGATATCAGATAGAGCCGGCCAGAGCGCTGCATACTAAGTAGCCACGCGTCCCTCGGAGGGCGGGGGCAATAACAAAAGAAACAAAAGCAGGCTTATCCAGTATGGAAATACAGACAGACAATGAAACGCCCTTACTGGGCGCCCCTACATTGAAACCTCTAAATATACCAATACTGCTATCTCAAACACGGAGAGGCTTCTTTGTGATATCAACTAAAAGATTCTGCAAAAAAAACGAAAATCACCAATTTTGAAAAAAAAAAAAAAACGCTTCTTTCTCATTTTGCTCGAAAGTTGTGCTGCCGACTTCTGTCACTGGTATCTGTGACGGGTCACACATTCTCCATTCCTACCCAACAGAAGAGGGTCTTTTTTTTTTTGCATAGTGACGGAAGGTGTATGACCACCATGTCTCTTCTCCAGGCAATGATGTATGCGAATGGTGAAGTTAATGTGGCATATGTTGAAGAATGTGTCTTTCAGCAGATGGATTCAATACTTAAATAGATTCTTTCCCCACTGCTTGTGATGTAGATAATGTGCTGTGGCCAGACTAAAATAGGAGGGAGGTCTTACATTTTGCATGTGTTTTTGACTTTTTGTGTTATTTATTTATTTATTTGTTTGTTTTCCAGAAAACCCATTATCTTACTAATGTTTTTTTCCTGGTTTTCTCCAGTTAGGTATGGAATGTGTTTCATATAAAATACATGTGTTGAAAAATAAAGCATTTTGGGAATACTACAAATGACCAAAATAGGAGGGAGGTCTTAAATCCTGGGATGCACATCTTACATCCCAGTTATTTGTTATTATATTGCATTTGTGTGTGTTTTTATGTATACCTGAGTAGGTGTGCATTACTGTAAAATTATTTTATAACCATGTAAATTGTAAGTTGGAGATCTATATGTCATTTTGCTACAAAACACAATTTTGGGCAGAGATAAAACAGTTTTGGATGCAGAGTTTGCTTCTACTAGATAGTACTGCACAATGTTTTTTTTTTTTAACTGTACAATTTTTTTTTTACAATTTATTGGTTTTGGGACAATGAAAAATTTGTGCAACTGGCATTGGCAAATTTGTGTAAACAATTGTGAAAACATTTGTTTTAACTAATTGTGGACATTTCAGCCTGGAGCAATGGCTGATGAAAATTCAGCTATACCATCAAATTAATAAATTATTGTATTTTATTACATTTCAATACATTAAATAATATTATAAACATATATTAAAATAGAATAACATTATTTTAAATTGTAATATTATTTAACAATTGGCAGAAACGTGCAAATTTGTGGGAAAACATTTGTTTTAACTAATTGTGGACATTTTAAGCATTAAAATGCATTGTGTGTGTGTGTTTATTAATTTATATTTGAGTAGGTATAGGTATTATGTGGTATTTTTTCACCTTCATTTTCTTTCCTTTTTCTTTTAATCAAAATCAATGGAAACAAAAATAAATAAAGAAAGAAAAACCCATTTGCAGGGTTTGATTTTTTTATGTATGTTTATAGTTTTGGGACAATGGGCAAAATATTCAATAAACATACAAATAATTGGGAAAAACTGTAAAATGGTGTTTAATAAATGTGTGAAATTTTCATGCTATGTGTGTGTCTTTGAGGTTTTGTCTATAGAGTTTTGAAAAAAGGAGCTATATATTTTTTTAGAAATCATGTGTGAGCAATTTTCAAAAGCTGTTCAAATGCAGCAGCACATTGTGACAAAAATAATTGTCTAGGATACTGTGGAAGTTACAGCTTACCCCCAATGAGCATAGTGCAAATAGAGAAAATCTTCTCAGCATCAGTGTTGGCACAAACGTTGCCGAAGCCCACACTGGTCAGACTGCTCAAGGTGAAATATAAAGAGGCAATGTAAGCACTGCGAACCGAAGGACCACCAACTGTACTGTTGAAATAGGGCTTGTCCAAACGCCTGCCCAGCTCATGTAGCCAGCCTGAGAGAAAGAAAGAAACATCTTATATTGTCAAATATAAATACAGTCTGCTTTTAATAAAAATAGTTACTTTTTAAGGGTGCTCATTCTTCAAACATGCACACACGTATATATAAATTTATACATATATACTAAGAACTCTTTCAGTGAGCAAAAAATTAAGAGATAAAGTCTTAGTATTACACTAATTGTACATTATGATGATGGTCAAATTTAATAATAATTATAATTTACTGTACAGTACAATAGTAAAATTATAATACTAATATTTACAATGCTGTTCAACAGCTTGATTTTTAATGTTTTATTTTAATTGACATTTTTGTCTTATGCTTATCAGGACAGCATTTATTTGTTTATTTAATGTGTTCAAAACAAATTATTTGTAATAAGTTTGTAGTCAGTAATTTTTCCTAAACCTTGGTAGTATGAATGGTAGTAAAGGTGCATCTCAATTAATTAGAATGTCATGGAAAAGTTCATTTATTTCAGTAATTAAACTCAAATTGTGAAACTCTTCAATGCACACAGTCTGAAATAGTTTAAGTCTTTGGTTCTTTTAATTGTGATGATTTTGGCTCACATCTCAACAAATTAGAATACTTCATAAGACCAATAAAAAATAAATAAATAAATTAATTAATTTAGTGAATTGTTGGTCTGGAAAGTAGGTAAATTTCCTGTACATGTACTCAATACTTTGTAGGGGCTCCTTTTACTTTAATTACTGCCTCAATTCAGCGCGGCATGGAGGTGATCCTTTTGTGGCACTGCTGAGGTGGTATGGAAGCCCAGTTTTCTTTGACAGTGGCCTTCAGTTCATCTGCATTTTTTGGTCTCTTGTTTCTCATTTTCCTCTTGACAATACTCCATAGATTCTCTATGGGGTTCAGGTCTGGTGTGTTTGCTGGCAAGTCAAGTACACCAACACAATGGTCATTTAACCAACTTTTGGTGCTTTTGGCAGTGTGGGGAGGTGCCAAATCCTGCTGGAAAAGGAAATCAGCATCTTCAAAAAGCTGGTCAGCAGATGGAAGCATGAAGTGCTACAAAATGTCTTGGTAAAAGGGTGCATTGAGTTTGGTTTTCAAAAAACACAATGGACCAACACCAGCAGATGACATTGCAACCCAAATAATCACAGACTGTGGAAACTTTACACTGGACATCAAGCAACTTGGGCTTTGAGTTTCTCAACCCTTCATCCAGACTCTAGGACATTGGTTTCCAAATGATTTACAAAACTTGCTCTCATCTGAAAAAAGGACTTTGGACCACTGGGCAACAGTCCAGTTCTTCTTCTCCTCAGCCCAGGTAAGACGCTTCTGATGATTTCTGTGGTTCAGGAGTGGCTTTACAAGAGGAATATGACAACTGTAGCCAAATTCATTGATACGTCTGTATGCCTTGACCCCAGTCTCAGTCCATTCCTTGTGAAGTTCACTCAAATTCTGGAATCGATTTTGCTTGACATTCCTCATTAGGCTGTGGTTCTCTCGGTTGGTTGTGCATATTTTCCTTCCACACTTTTTCCTTCCACTCAACTTTCTGTTAACTTGCTTGGATACAGCACTCTGTGAACAGCCAGCTTCTCTGGCAATGAATGTTTGTGTCTTACCCTCCTTGTGAAGGGTGTCATTGATTGTCTTCTGGGCAACTGTCAGATCAGCAGTTTTCCGCATGATTGTGTAGCCTAATGAATGAACCTAACTGAGAGACCATTTTGAAGGCTCAGGAAACCTTTGCAGGTGTTTTGAGTTGATTAGCTGATTGGCATGTCACCATTTTCTAATTGGTTGAGATTTTTTGGTTTTTGTTAAATGTGAGCCAAATCATCACAATTAAAAAAAAACAACAAAAGACTTAAACTACTTCAGTCTGTTTGCGTTGGATTTATTTAATACACAAGTTTCACAATTTGAGTTGCATTACTGAAAAAGTATTCCATGATATTTATATATATTGAGATGCACCTGTATATATGTTACCGAATCACCTGCCTCACCAGCGAAACCAGGCTCCTCCTACACCCGTTCACAATCACCTGATTACTAATCATGGACACCTGCATCCACTTACCACACCATTCAAATACACACTCCCCCCAGTCATTCGACAGTCGGTCTCAAGGTTTACAAGCTTCTCAAGTGGATCCCTTACCTAAATGTCAGCCTGTCGATCCTGGAAGCATCTGCTGTCTATTGAAGGACAAGAAGTTTCAGCTCAGATAAGACTGTTTTCTCTAATTCCATTGATTACTTCAGTTTTGATTCTCCTAAATTGGAAGCTTCTCCTCAATTGCCTTAATAAACTCACCTGCTTGTTTGAATCTCCCTGTTTGCTTCCTTGACCAGTTGTGACAATATACAGGTGCTGGTCATATAATTAGAATATCATCAAAAAGTTGATTTATTTCACTAATTCCACTCAAACAGTGAAACCTCTATATTATATTCATTCATTACACACAGACTGATATATTTCAAATGTTTATTTCTTTTAATTATGATGATTATAACTGACAACTGAGGAAAGTCCCAAATTCAGTATCTCAGAAAATTTGAATATTGTGAAAAGGTTCAATAATGAAGACACCTGGTGCCACACTCTAATCAGCTAATAAACTAAAAATACCTGCAAAGGCCTTTAAATGGTCTCTCAGTTTAGTTCTGCAGGCTACACAATCATGGGGAAGTCTGCTGATTTGCCAGTTGTCCAAAAGACGACCATTGAAACCTTGCACAAGGAGGGCAAGACACAAAAGGTCATTGCAAAAGAGGCTGGCTGTTCACAGAGCTCTGTATCCAAGCACATTAATAGAGAGGCGAAGGGAAGGAAAATATTTGGTAGAAAAAAAGTGTACAAGCAATACGGATAACGGCACCCTGGAGAGGATTGTGAAACAAAACCCATTCAAAAATGTTGGGGTATTTACAATTATTTTCGAATATTTCTTCACTTTCAACATTAATCTATCAAGCTTCTATTTTAGTGCATGGAGATTCTTTGTTTAATTGACAACAAAGTATATACATGCTTTTTATTCAAAATGTGGCAGAATTCTCTTCTTTCTCAATTTCTTAAATTATTGAAAATTATGCAAATGTAAAAGTTAACCTTGCACATGTTGTATACCAAAATGTATAAGCAGCTCCAATTCAGAGCACATACCTAAAATGTTTGTATGGGGCAAAATTTGCTGTGAACCAAATTAATTTCAGCAAGTCTCTTGCAAAAGTCCCGAACAACATAATGGCAGACACAACCACCATTGGCCCCAAGGCACTCCCTAGCTTCATATATGCCAAAAACTGATGAATAGCTTCCACGTACTTGACTGTGAAATGCGCATAACCGCACACAGTCAATGATTGAGTTGGACTTTTTACAGTCTTTTACAGCAAGCTCTAGGACCCATGTGGGCTAAACTCTGGATCATTTCCCTCTGATTTGGCACAAAATACATTTAGTTACCACATCTTTCAAATTAAATTTCTCAGTTAGGTAAAACCACCACCACAACTCTATGTACTACATGTCAAAACTGTTAAACTTAAATTCAAACATAAAACAAAACTGAATAAGACAGAAATTTGCTAATTTTCTACAGTAACATTAAGATTATATTTTAAATCTAATTATTTTCATTAAAATGAAAACAATTGTTTTTAGCTACATCTATACAAAATGAAATGTTTTATGAATAATTTTACACTGCAATGTAAGCATGGAGCATGTAACATATATATTTATATTTATACTGCATAGAATTACAGTTGAGAGCTGTCATTCTTGTTTTGTAAAGATATTTTACAAAAGAAAACAATGTTTAATGCACTAATCTCCAACTGCGCCAATACCAACCAATTGCCAAGGTAGTTCAGAATGTGAAGGAAACATAATGTGCACTTTGTGAGCATGCATGAAGCCAAAAATATATTATATTTATAAATAATATAAATATATAAATAACCTTTTCCTTAAAATATGAATCTCAGTGGTGTGTGATAAGGCATAATCTTACATTAAAGTACACGTTTTTTAGATCCACAAACACAAACCAGTTTCTGGTCTAAGATCCAAGATAGATTGAGACAAATGTGTTTATTCAGAAGGAGAAAAATAAAGTGCAGCAGGCATTATCCCATTGCTAACAAGTTAGCATTTTAGTAGTTCCATCATCCTAAGGTTGATGTTTTTTTTGTTTTTTTTATAGGTGTTGATATTGAAGTCATGTAACTGTTGGTGTGGTTAGTTTAAAGCCTACATTTAGCTTTATACTAATGGCAATTGTATTTAGGTTTCAAAATTCATAAAGGTTGTGTTGAACAAAATGTTTAAGAATCATAAACTTTTGCTTGTCACTGAATAATAAAAAAAAAGATTTAAAAAAGCCAACAGAAAAATTCTAGCTGGTCACTTTACATGTTGGTCAGATGGTCTCTTATCCTATCATATCCTATCCCTAAGTGGGCGTTTTTGGCCAGAATAAGCATCAATGTGGCATCATGCCGATAGTCAAAATCTGGTTCTGTGAGACTCAAGGAAACATCCCTCATAACTTGATAAGAACACGAAGCAGCTTTTTCAAAGATTTAACACAACCGAGTGTTTGAATATCTCACCATTGTCCCAGGCTCCATTGGCATTGGTCTCCATCTCTTTGCGTCCAATGATGTACCAGATGCAGGCCATCCAGTGAGCCAGCAGAGCGAACATCGACATGAGCAGTGTTAGTACCATGGCGCTGTACTGCGAGTACCTGTCCAACTTCTGCAGCAGTCTTAACAGACGCAACAATCGCACAGTTTTCAGCAGGTGCACTAGAGACGTCTTGAAAAGCACAAACATGGGTGTGTCAATAGCTTGTGTAAATATTAATACCTAGTAATCACATAATTTGATTGCTCCAAAAAACAAAAAAGTACTTTGAAATACCTTGGAAAACAAACATGGTAATCATTTTGTACCATGACCTACTGTATATATGTAGATCATGGTTCCACCACAGAACTTCTTTGTAAAGGACTTCTGGAGTTTTCTTTGGAACCACCGTACCCTCCCCATTCTACTATTTTTATATAAGCCATATGACTGGCAAATAAAATGCTTTCTACATTCACACATGTGAACTTACAACAGTAATGTTAAATGCATAGAGCAGGTCAAAGGGCAGCGCAGCCACCAGATCTACAAAGAACCACGTTGTAGCGTAATGCAGACAGATGGAGCGAGGCTCGTACACCACCTGCCCTGATTGACTCACGTAGGTGGTGCGAAAGTTAAGAATGATGTCTGAAAGAGAAAGAAGATCAATTAAATTTTCTTGAAAATCTCCTTTTATCTTTTACTTTGAATCTCTTTTGAGGCATTCATACACTCATGTATTACTGGTGGCAACTGACGTTTTTTTGTGTTGATGGTAAACCATACGATTCAACAAGGAATGTTCTTTCACTTCAGAGGCTTGCTTTCTTAGTAAACTCACCCAGAATAAAAAGCATTTCCACTGCGATGTCGCTACCTATCGTGCTCCTGCCTGCAGTCTCCAGATCACTGTACGCTGTGAAACACACATTGTATGGCACGGTCACAGCAACGTAGAATGTAGCCAGTAGAATCATCCAATCCCACAATGCTTTGGACACACTATAATGCAGCAGGATGAATCGAGACTTCTGGACTGCTGCCACTTTGTACTCAGGCAGGGATGGTTTTTCAAACATGTCCTGAGGGAGAGAGGCACAGTTTAAGGAATGAGAGCAAAGAAATTCAGAGATGCGTTCTCCTTTACAATCTCAGCTTCTTCAAGGCACTAGTGAGATCTAAGAAAGAGCAAATAAGGCGGTTTTCTAAAGCCTCCTCCTCCTATACCATTTAAAATGTTACGTTTTTAATTGATTGTGAATATATTTTAAAATGCAGTTTATTCCTGTAATGGCAAAGCAAAAATGTTCTGAAATATGCTTGGGTGATGGGTGCTGTACAGAGAGTACTTAAAACCTTTCCTCATATTTTACAATATCCACTCCCATAGGTCATATAAAGACAATTGACAAGCTCATCATCTCAGGTCATGATTAGTTTGAGGCAGCAATCCATGTGGTTTCTAATCCTCCATGCTCTCATTTTCCACACTCTTCATTAAAGTTAAAGTACAGACCCATTGTGTCACCGAACATTTAAGACCCCCCCCCCACCACCCCAAAAAAAATCACAACAATCTAACCTTACATTGCATAATAAGAATTTAAAAATGGGGGGAAATATCATTATGAATTAAATGTTTTTCTCTAATACACATTGGCCACAATTAATGGCACCATTTTATTCAATGATTTTGAAACCTCCATTTGCCAGTTTAACAGCTCTTAGTTTTCTCCTATAATGCCCGATGACGTTAAAGAACACCTGATAAGAGATCAGAGACCATTCCTTCATCCAGAATCACTCCAGAGTCTTTAGATTCACAGCTCCATGTTGGTACTTCTTCTCTTCAGTTCACCCCACTCATTTTCTTTAGGGTTCAGGTCAGAGGACTGGAATGGCTATAACAGAAGCTTGGTTTTGTGCCCAGTGACCCATTTTTGTGTTCTTTTTGAGGTTTGTGTTTGGATTACTGTTCGGTTGGAAGATCCAAACATGGCCCATTATAAAATTTCCAACAGAGTCAGTCCCATTTTTATTTTTAATTTTTTTGATTTGCCAGTCCCGTTTGAAGTTCCTCTCATGTCTGATAACTGAATATGCTGGGGATTGTTTTTGGATGAGCTAGGAGAATTGCTCTCCCAAACAACGTGCTGTTTGACAATTTTATTTTAAGGTTTTCTGAGCCCCAGACTCAACTATTTTCTGCAATTCTCCAGCTGTAATCCTTGAAAAGTCTTTGGCTAATCAAACTCTCCTTTTCACTGTGCATTAGGACGATATAGACATGTCCTCTTCCACCCATCCAACCACTGGCAGTAGGCTGAGTAAAGGACGATGAGAGTCCTTTTCCCTGGCCACTTCCTCCAGTTTATCCTGACGGATGACAAAGCATTCCCAGGCCAGCCGAGTAAATCCTACAGCATGTCCTAGGTTTCCCCCGGGGTCTCTTGCCATTTGTATGTGCCTGGAACACCCCCACTGGAAGGTGTCTGGGAGGCATCCTGCCCAGATGCCTGAACCACCTCATCTGGCTCCTTTCAATGCAAACGAGCAGTAAAACAGTGACACTTCTATCCTGGAAGTTCAAACTTTAGACACTGTGAGAAGAAAACAAGGTTGTTGAACTCCTATCCTTGGGGAAACATTTCACTCCCTACCTGAAGCAGGCAATCCATGCTTTTCTGGCTGAGAACCATGACTTCAGGAGCTCACCCTCAGTAAATGTTGGAAGTCACAGCCTAATAAAGCCATTATATATAAATAAATAAAGCTGAATCGGTTTGTAAACGTTGTTGTATGTGAAACTTTTAAAGAATGCAAGGGAAAAACATTTTTGACCACATCATTGTCATGTAAACATAGTCTAAAACAGAATGTCTGATTATGTGCACAGTCCTGAACCATCAAAAGTGTGAAATGTTTAAGAATTTACATCTGTCTTGGAGTAACATTTTAGCTATGGAATTTACAATAAATGATGAATTATTAAAATTGCATAAAATTTTCTGGCACTAACATGTTGCTAAGAGAAAAAATTATACTTTTTTGTGATTGAGCAAGTGAAAATATGTATAGGACACATTCAAATCTCAACTACTACTACTACTACTACAAAAAAAGGTTTGCCCTGCTTGTTATGCTTTTTTGCCTATTTTTCTCTAAGTCGGTTGGAGTGTGATGGAGCGAAGGCAGGTGGCTCTGCTGAGAATGAAGTTGTGCTGAAAACATGACCATCTGTTCACAGGAGCGATAGGAAATGTGACCTGCCAATCTGGCCTCCTGTTCTGGAATGGCCATGTAACATAACAACGAGGACTAGACATCCTTTATACTTGTGGCCTGCACCTTTCACACTGTTTGAACATTGAGTCAAATGTTCACCGGAAAATGAGGTCCTGCACAGATCCTATGCTTTACAGTAACTGTAATTCACAATCCCATGATTAAAAAATAAAAATCAATGGTAATAGGTCGTAGTGGACAGATTATTTCAGGAGGAAAAAAGAAAATCCGGTACAAAATTAAAGTACAAAATTATTAGAACTGAGGTTGTCTGGATATGAGGAAAGTACATTTATTTTTAAGCCTGTAAAGCACTTCTAGTAACAAGCATGAAGAAGACAAGCATCACTATTATCATCGCTCCTTTGTAGTGTTGGTGATTTGAGCAAACCCCAGCAGTAACTCGTCCAACACCTAGAAAACCCTAACAACTACATATCATTGTCAGCATCATGGCAGGGCATTGCACACATTCAAGAACCATAGAAACTTATTGTCAAATGTATTCTAAATCTGTGATACCGTAAATAACTTGATAATATAATTTTTGCTCTCAATGCATTGTAATATTGTAAAATGTTACAAATAGGCTTGAATTTAATAGGCATTTTCTCTTTCTAGGAATTGGAAATCAATAAAAACTTTTATTGTTAATAACTTTTATGTTAACATATAGTTATTATTAGCGGTGTAATGAAACATCAATCAAAGGATAGAGGCATCAAAGGACTACCAATATGACATATCGATAAATAAAAAATATCTACATATATTTTCACATATCCATAAGGTCAATAAAAGATTTGTGTAAAAAGATGTCGAAATGTCACTAGGATGTCATCAAATACTTGATAAGTTTTAAGAAGTGATTACTACAAAACATATGTTTTGGTTTTCGCTGTTTTAGTATGTAGTTTATACATTTACTCACCTGGCTTAAGTTGACATTTTTTTTGCTGTCACGGGTAAACTGGCTTGTTAGCTGGTAAATCATGGTGTGACCTCTCCTTCTGGCTTTACTGAAATGAGAGTCTCCAGTGGTCCTTTTGAATGGCTTATTATCTGCACAAAATGAAAAAAGCATTAACGGCCTTGATAGTTTACAAATCATAAACATTTCAAATTTTCTAACTGTATGATTGCACCAGAGTGTCCATGTGTTTTAGCAGTTATTTGTTTTGTGGATGCAACTCCAAATGCCCTTGAAGACTACTGATTACACTATCCCTTAACACAATTTGGCATGTGATGTTAGCTTTCACACTAAAGTGGTTTAGCTTCTATCTAAAAGATATAATCTTTTTGTCTAGAAGCTCCTCTTACTGCCAGGTCTACCTAAAGGCTATGCTGTGATCCATTGTACATGTGCCCTCTAGACTTCAAACATGCGATTTCTTATCAAAATTTCAACAACCAAAGGTCAGTGTTTTCCCAAGTAATAATAAAAAACAAATAAAAAACTAGTGAGACATGTTTTTAGTGTAGACCGTACCATCAGTTCTGCTGCTGTGATGGCTCTTATCTTTTGTTTCTGTGATATCCTTGAATGAAAACAGAAAAAGCACCATCTCCCCCTTTTCATTCTTAATGGGGACGATGTCCAGCAGACACCAGAATGAACTTCCTGTGATAACACACCAAATAGAGTTACAGAATTACACACTTACATAAAACACTGATAAAAAATATCTACTTTGCAATAAAACAGTTTCGCTACAGAAGAGCTACATTAGTAGTGGGGTGGTGATTTTGAAGCAATTAAACTTACAGCTTGTTCACTACTAAATAAGGTGACCAGATTTTAGAGTGACCAGGGATAATATATATATATTCAATTGTTGTGGGTTCCATATCAATATTATGCTAAATAAACAATTAAATAATAATAGTTTTCACAAAGTGTAAACATACTGCAGTAGTGTAATTACAAACTTTTTTAATGTTGTGATTTATCTATAAAACATTATTGGAATAAATCAAGTCAAGTCAAGTCACCTTTATTTAAACAAAATACATTGCGTCAAAGCAACTGAACAACATTCGTAAGGCAAACAGTTTGTCAATAATGCAAAATGATAGTTAAAGGCAGTTCATCATTGAATTTGGTGATGTCATCTCTGTTCAGTTTAAATACTGTCTGTGCATTTATTTGCAATCAAGTGTCCCCAACTAAGCAAGCCAGAGGCGACGGCGGCAAAGAACCGAAACTCCATCGGTGACAGAATGGAGAAAAAAACCTTGGGAGAAACCAGGCTCAGTTGGGGGGCCAGTTCTCCTCTGACCAGACGAAACCAGCAGTTCAATTCCAGGCTGCAGCAAAGTCAGATTGAAATCACTTTAATAACAGTAATAATCATTACTCAAACAAAAATCATTGTGATTGGCCTAGCAGTGCTTCTTGCAGTTCTCTTTTAGAGGTTAACAGCACTGGATATCACTATATGTGTCACTCTGTTTGACTGTGTTCACATCATTCCAGGTGAGAGTGTGGTGTGGGGAGAGACTTTGATTTGAGCAAGGATCAGGTTTTCTGAGTGTCTGTGTTTTCTTTCTCTCTCTCTGTGTGCATGGTCAGAGAGGTTGGTCTCTTAGCTGTGTGGGGAGTGAGAAATGGAAAACTTGGAGTTTACATGGAAGAACACAGTGTTTCCTTTCAGATCCCAATATGTCAGTCACTGACAAAGGGTTACATATGTAACCAAGACATTTCACAGTGTTTTGGTTTTCAAACAGATTGTTCCACTCACCTGCAGCCTGACTCCAGCGACTCTACAGAAGTAAATAAATGCACTATCCATCCATTATCTAAGCTAATGGATGGATAGTGCATTTATTTTTTGTGCAAAGTTTAAATTATATCTGGAATCTACCAATTTATAATTTCTTGTTTATTTAACTGTTCAGTATTATACTGTAAATTTCACAAAAGGATGTGATTACTGCAGTCCTTGTTTGTGTGAGATGATTTTGTGTGACACATTTGTTCGCTGTTATGCAGATGACACTGTTTTTATATTTCCTCATGACTTGACAAAACTCCTAAGTTTTCCAATTTGTAATAATTTATTAGTGTATTAGCACTCCAGCAGTTTGATAATACCTAAAATATCAAAATCAACTGTGGGCAGCAGTTCCCTTTCAGTCAGTCACGTTCAACGTTACGAATGGGATCTCACCCAAGAGCCCAATCACCTTCGAGTGGTACAAAACGAGCCAATGGTACACAAAGTACCTTGGTCTGCGGGATTTGCATCGCGAGCTCCGCCCGCAGAGCGGGTATATAAGGAGCAACGCGAGCAACTCGCATTCAAGCTTTCGCTTTGGAGCCGAGCACATCGCTTGCTGCAATCACCGGAGTGTTACAAGCAAGAGCTGGTGTTGGTGTGACGGTGTGATTCAGCGGTTCGTCTGGGTTTCCTGATAGAGCCGGTCCCTCCAGCCGACATGAAGTCCGGCTTTTACAGCCCTTACTTCATAGTACCCAAGAAGACAGGTGGGTTACGGCCAATCCTGGACTTGCGTGCCTTGAACCGAGCTCTGCACAGACTCCCGTTCAAGATGCTAATGCCCAAGCGCATTTTCGAATGCATTCGTCCGATGGATTGGTTTGCAGCAATCGACCTGAAGGACGCGTACTTTCATGTCTCCATTCTTCCTCGACACAGACCGTTTCCTCGGTTTGCTTTTGAGGGGCAGGCATATCAGTACAAGGTTCTTTACGAAGGTCACGGAGGGAGCCCTGGCTCCTCTCAGGGAACAAGGTGTCCATATCCTCAACTACCTCAATGACTGGCTGATCCTAGCTCACTCTCGAGAGCGGTTGTGCGAGCACAGGGGTCTGGTGCTCAGACACCTCACCCGACTGGGTCTTCAGGTCAACTGGGAAAATAGCAAGCTCTCCTCTGTGCAGAGGATCTCTTTTCTCGGTATGGAAATAGACTCAGTCGCCATGTTCGCGCAGCTTACGAGCGAGCACGTGCAGTCACTGCTGAATTGCCTGAGACAATTCGAGGGCAAGAGAGTGGTTCCACTGAAACTGTTTCAGAGGCTCCTGGGGCATATGGCATCCGCGGTGGCGGTCACACCGCTCGGGCTACTCCATATGAGACCGCTTCAGCACTGGCTTCACGACCGAGACTCGAGATGAGCATGGCAACAGGGCACATTCCGAGTGACCATCACTCTGGCCTGCCGCCGATACTTCACCTGTGGTTGGACCCCTCATTTCTAAGGGCCGGCGTGCCCCTAGAACCGGTGTCCAGACATGTTGTTGTTCCTGGACAGGACACCGACTTCAGTGGCATGTCAATTGCCTCGAGTTGCTAGCAGTACGTCTTGCTCTGCACCACTTCAGAGCCCTGCTGAAGGACAAGCACATTCTGGTCCGTACGGACAACACTGCGACCGTAGCATACTGTACATCAACCGTAAGGGTGGTCTACGCTCCCGCCGCATGTCGCAACATGCTCACCATCTCCTCCTGTGGAGTCACAAGCATCTGAGGTCGCTTTGTGCCATTCACATTCCGGGCAGGCTCAATCATGCAGCCGACGAGCTCTCACAGCTGCAGTCTGCATGTCCACCAGACATGCCTATGCTTTGAAGTGGAACCTCTTCGTCACTTGGTGTTCTTCACAGCATGAGGACCCCTGGAAATGTCCGATTGGGTCAGTGCTTTCCTTTCTTCAGGAGGGGTTGGAATGAAGGCTGTCTCCTTCCACCCTCAAGGTCTATGTGGCCGCCATTTCGGCGCACCATGACCCTGTTGAAGGTAAGTCTCTTGGGAGGCACGATCTGATCATCAGGTTCCTGAGAGGAGCAAGGAGGCTCAATTCGCCTCGCCCTCAGCTAGTCCCTTCTTGGGACCTCGCAGTGGTTCTATCAGCACTGCAGAGAGCTCCCTTCGAACCCTTGCTCTCAGTAGAGCTAAAGTTTTTATCTTTGAAAACTGCGCTCCTGACGGCTTTGGCTTCGCTGAAGAGGGTCGGGGACCTGCAGGCATTTTCAGTTGACGAAGCGTGCCTTGAATTCGGGCCGGCTAACTCTCACATTATCCTGAGACCCCGGCCTGGGTACATGCCCAAAGTTCCCACCACTCCTTTTAGGGATCAGGTGGTGAACTTGCAAGCGCTGCCCCTGGAGGAGGCAGACCCAGCCCTGGCACTGCTCTGTCCAGTATGTGCGCTCCGCACCTACATGGACAGAACTCGGTGCCTTAGGACCTCAGACCAGCTCTTTGTCTGTTACGGAGGCCAGCAGAAGGGAAAGGCTGTCTCCAAGCAGAGGTTATCCCACTGGATAGTGGATGCTATTGTCCTGCCGTGCCCCCTAGGGGTGAGAGCTCACTCAACTAGGAGTGTAGCTTCCTCCTAGGCGCTGGCGCATGGCGCCTCCCTAGCAGGCATGTGTAGAGCTGCGGGCTGGGCAACACCTAACACATTAGCGAAATTTTATAATCTCTGTGTAGAGCCCGTGTCCTCCCAGGTACTCACCCTCCGGGCCAGTAAGGACCTGCTCGGTGTCAATCCGCTTGCTGCGCCATTCCACTCCGCGGACTGGATGCATGTGCTATTCCTCTCCAGTGAGATCTTCAGTCAGAACCCTGGGTTCCTCCAGCACTGTTGATGTCCAACACTTGTACATGCCCTTTGGTCAGCCCTGTGTGGGACTAGGTGCCTCCATGTGTCATGCTTCCCCTTTTCTGGGTAATCCTACGTGTGTATGTACACAGCAAGTCTGTCCGCAGCATGTGTCTTTCCCTTGGCAAGCCCCTTGCCAGCTCTGTCATTGAAACTTCCACCCTGCGGGCTGGGTACCTCAGAGTTCTTATGTATCACCACCTTGGTAGATACCTGCCTTCTGTAAGTCCTCCCATGGGCATGCAGCCTGCTAGCATACGTCCAGCTGGAATATGCTACCCAGTGTAATCTGTGTGAGCTATAGACCCTCACTCGTGCTGGCCTCACGACAGGGTGCTATCACTCACACGGGTCACTGGAAGACAGCCATGTGGTGTTTTGTAAGGGAACCCATTCATAATGTCGAACGTGACCGACTGAAAGGGAACGTCTTGGTTACGTATGTAGCCCTTGTTCCCTGTTCCACATTGCTGTTCCGCTGAACGGCCGGGTCACTGGCTCGGCTCCTCAGCGAAGACTTGAATGCGAGTCGCTCGCATTGCTCCTTATATACCCGCTCTGCGGGGCAGAGCTCGCGATGCAAATCCCGCAGACCAAGGTACTTTGTGTACCATTGGCTCGTTTTGTACCACTCTAAAGGCGGGCGTACACGGTGCGATTTTTTTTATGTTGTATGAGTTCGCATGCGATTTTTTTCAATCGTGTGGAAATCGCGTATTCTCGTATGGTCGCGGCTCGTATCATTTGTGATGAATTACGAGCCGAGCAGAGTAGCTTACGAGCACTTCCCGACCTCCCGATCATTTTTAAACATGTCTAAAAAGTTGTCAGGAACAGCGAGCGCAGTAGCAACGTATTCCAATGCCTTTTTAGTTCTCTCTCGCTCTCTCTCTCACACACGCATGTGTAGTTTATAGGGACTCACTCTCCATAAACGTAACGGTATTTTATACTGTATATCCCCATACACTACCTCTATCCATCACAGAAAATGCATGTTTAAAATTTCTATTAAACACCGTATAGTATTTTTTAAAGCCATTTGGTTTACGAGGGCACAGTAATTGTCCTCACAAACCATGTTTACATTTTAATACCTATTTCAGATATTTATAAACCATATATACAAGAACACACACAAAAGGTAACCAAACGTCCCGGTTTCCTATTGCTGAAAAATAACCTGTACGTGTAGGAAACGGCTTGTATCAATATTTTATATGCAGTTATGAGAGAGGGAGAGCAGTTATATTAGGCGCGTTCGACTTGAAGCACCGCTGCACGCACAGAATGATCACCTGTATGACATCAAAGTACCGCGAGAGCGATTCGAATGCAGTGGATGTGTGCTCTCTATCGCTCTCGCGGTACTTTAATGTCATACAGTGATCCTTCTGTGCGTGCAGCGGTGCTTCAAGTCGAACGCATCTATCAACTTCGTGCGATTGCTTCTGTAAATTCGCTGGTTGTAAAATCGTGTCGTGTATCATCTCGTCCGTACGATTTTCAGATAAACTCACTCGTGCCGTGTGCATGGACATACGATCTTCCGACCATCCAAATTCGCACCGTGTACGCCCACCTTAACTTTGTTTGGGAGGTAGACAGACTCTGTCAGTTTAAATCTATATTAAAGACCCATCTCTTCAAAATGGCTTACACATAACACACTAACACATTTCTAATATTCAAATCCATTAAAGGATTTTTAGGTTGCATTAATTAGGAAAACTGGAACCAGGAACACTTCCCATAATGCACGATCATCATTTGAAGAATGGCATCTATGATAATATTAGTCTGCTTCTCTCTTATTCCAAGGTCACCGTACCCACCCGATCCAGTCTGTATCCAGGGTCACTGCAGTCACGGGGATCCAATCGATCCACAGACAGATCCACAGTAAAGACCTTATCTCCTAGACGGCCACTAGGGACAAGACCACAGGAAACAGATGATTGTTCTGCACAATGTGACTTTGCTGCAGCCTGGAACTGAACTGCTGGTTTCGTCTGGTCAGAGGAACTAGCCCCCCGACTGAACCATGGTTTCTCCCAAGTTTTTACTCCATTCTGTCACCGATGAAGTTTTGGCTCCTTCCAGCTGTCGCCTCTGGCTTGCTTAGCTGGGGACACTTCATTTCCAGCAATTTCGTCGGCTTGGTTGCACAGATACTATTTAAACTAAACTGAGCTGGATGATGACATCACTGAATTCAATGATGAACTGCCTTTTTACATTATTGGCACACTATTTTCCTATTTAATGCTGTTCAGTTGCTTTGTTACAATCTGTATTGTTAAAAGTGCTATATAAATAAAGGTGACTTGACTTGACTTGAATATTAGAGATAACTGATTTTGGAGGGCTAGCAATTTCTTTTCTTTTTTTAATACAAAACAAAAAAACAAAAAAAAAGATTTTAATTTTTGGACCAAAACACTTCCAAACATGAGCTGTTAGAATATAATGTGCTCAAAATCACAGCAGTGACATACAGGTGCTGGTCATATAATTAGAATATCATCAAAAAGTTGATTTATTTCTCTAATTCCATTCAAAAAGTGAAACTTGTATATTATATTCATTCATTACACACAGACTGGTATATTTCAAATGTTTATTCCTTTTAATTTTGAAATTCAAAGTATCTCAGAAAATAAGAATATAACTTAAGACCAATACAGAGAAAGGATTTTTAGAAATCTTGGCCAAAAAGTATGAAAATGAAAAGTATGAGCATGTACTGTACAGCACTCAATGCTTAGTTGGGGCTCCTTTTGCCTGAATTACTGCAGCAATGCAGCGTGGCATGGAGTCGATCAGTCTGTGGCACTGCTCTGGTGTTATGAGAGCCCAGGTTGCTTTGATAGTGGCCTTCAGCTCTTCTGCATTGTTCAGTCTGGCATATCGCATCTTCCTCTTCCCAATACCCCACATATTTTCTATGGGGTTAAGGTCAGGCGAGTTTGCTAGCCAATAAAAAACAGGGATACCATGGTCCTTAAACCAGGTACTGGTAGCTTTGGCACTGTGTGCAGGTGCCAGGTCCTGTTGGAAAATGAAATCTGCATCTCCGTAAAGTTGGTCAGCAGCAAGAAGCATGAAGTATTCTAAAACTTCCTGGTATACGGCTGCGTTGACCTTGGACCTCAGAAAACACAGTGGACCAACACCAGCAGATGACATGACACCGCAAACCATCACTGACTGTGGAAACTTTACAGTGGACCTCAAGCAACGTGGATTGTGTGCCTCTCCGCTCTTCCTCCAGACTCTGAGACCCTGATATCCGAAGGAAATGCTAAATTTACTTTCATCAGAGAACATAACTTTGGACCACTCAGCAGCAGTCCAGTCCTTTTTGAAGCGAGACGCTTTCTAACGCTGTCTGTTCTTCAAGAGTGACTTGACACCAGGAATGCGACAGCTGAAACCCATGTCTTGCATACATCTGTGCGTAGTGGTTCTCGAAGCAATGATTCCAGCTGCAGTCCACTTTTTGTGAATCTCGCCCACATTTTTGAATAGGTTTTGTTTTACAATCCTCTCTAGGGTGCGGTTATCCCTATTGCTCGTACACTTCTTTTCTACCACATCTTTTCCTTCCCTTCGCCTCTCTATTAATGTGCTTGGACACAGAGCTCTGTGACCTTTTGTGTCTTGCCCTCCTTGTGCAAGGTGACAATGGTCATCATTTGGACAACTGTCAAGGCAGCAGTCCTGCCCATGATTGTATAGCCTACAGAACTACACTGAGAGACCATTTAAAGGCTTTAGAGGTGTTTTGAGTTAATTAGCTGATAAGAGTGTGGCACCAGGTGTCTTCAATATTGAACCTTTTCACAATATTCAAATTTTCTGAGATACTGAATTTGGGATTTTCCCTAGTTGTCAGTTATAAACATCAAAATTAAAAGAAATAAAAATTTGAAATATATCACTCTGTGTGTAATGAATGAATATAATATACAAGTTTCACTTTCTGAATGGAATTGGTGAAATAAATCAACATTTTGATGATATTCTAATTATATGACCAGAGGTAGTATATGAGGTAGGGCAGTGGTTCCCAATTCCATTCGATCCCCCAACCCAGCCCTAGGCACTGCACATTTTGTATGTCCCTCTTACCCTTCACACCTCATTTAGATCATGAATTAGAAAAAGCACTTATTTGTGTCAGATAAAACTGTGCAGAACAGTAGGGCAGTTTTGAGAACTGAGAGCCACTGATGTAAGGGTATTAATTTCTAGGAAATTCCTCACAGTATACACCATAATTTTTTGGGGGGCCACTGTATTAAATTGGCTGTTAAAGCTGTCCACTTTTCTCAGCTGCTTGCAGTACAAGTAATGTATGATAAAAGTCTTAGAGTAGTAGAGTATTATTACCATTCTTCTTGTAGAACTGCACCTCAGCCTGGTACTCTTCCTTGCTCTCCAGTGCTTTCTCCACACTCTGAGTTACCTGCTCACTCGTGCCTGAACCATATAGGAAATTACATCTGCAGTTCTTCTGCATCACCTCTGTTCGTCCAAACCCCGTCAACTCACAGAATCCATCGGAACAATACACAATGGGATAGCCACGGTAACCCTGAGCATTCCCAAGGAGGAAGTTGCTGTCTGTGGGACAGAAGACGGATCAGAATTATTAATATTGTGAAAGAAATTCTAAAACCAGTTGTAAGTTGTAAGTAAGTGTTTTGTGCAGTATTGTTGCTGTACTGATTCATAATTTCCAAATCAATGCCCACACTTTGCAGTTTCAAAACATGTCTCATGACGTATTTGCGGTTTTGGTTTAATAATTGCAGTGCACAGTGAAATATACTGTAAATTGCTTCATTTTGTACACTTTAAAAAATGCTGGGTTATTTCAACCCACCTTGGGGTCAAATGTGGACTAACCCAACCAATGGGTTAAATTTTTAGTTGGGTTGAAATAAACCAGCATTTTTTTGAGTGATACTTTAATAAAAAATATATTTTCTATATACAAAATACATTGCACCAAAGATGAAGTATGTGGTAACTTATAGCTACCCTAATCCAAAATAATTTAGGGGTGTTATAGAATTCTACTGGATTTCTTTGGTACATAGGTTCTTCAGTATGAAGAGTCAAGTGGACAGTCAACAGAGACAAGTTCTAGCTTCTTTTCTCTGACATAATAGTTTAGCTTGTCAGGTGATAACATATGAGATTAGAAGACACCAGTAAAGATTTGTTGAATCACCTTCTCTTTGTGAAAGGACAGCTTGAAACATATATCTGATGCATTCACTTTGAAAATGAAAAGTTTAGTAGGGTCTGGTATAAGGGTAGGGACACAAACTGGACGTGGTTTACAATCCTGGTTTTAAGGGCCCACATTTCTAAAAAACTCAGTTCATGGAGCGCTCTCCTAACGAACCAGAATTGAAAATCCAAGTTGCTGTTGTATGTGTTTAACTTGTGTTCACACTTTGAGTAGAAACATAATTTGTCTACTGTAGTTTACATTGTTGCCATTCGGTTGTTTACAGACAGTGACTGATTACCAAGTAGTCCTTACTTATTAAAAAAACTTCACAGAATGCTGCAATCCCTAGAAAGCTTAGCCTTGATCCCTCAAACTGCAGTGGCCCAATCTCTCGACTTTGAAGTGAGTAGGGAAATGATGAATGCAAACTTCAAGGTAATGACATCTCAGATGAGAAGTAGGCAGTTGGGCTGTCATCATGTTGGGAGATTGAGTAGATGTGTTGTATACAGTACATTTCCTTCATTTCCCCTTCCAGAAATTTAGCAGCTGTTGTTGTCCTTCTTCTTCTCAACAGATCTTCTTCATTTAGTGGCAGATTGAGCACTGCTTTCATCAGTAGGGTGTCTGCAGCAGGGCAAATGAGTGATGAAGGTTTGCTAAAATTATTATTCACATCTGTCCTGCCTTCAGTGCCTTGACATTTGGGGATCACTCAATCTTTTTAAATATATACATTTGTATATATTTAAATGGATACAAAGTGGGCCAGCAATATTTGTCCACCTTACAAGAAATATATATACGTATATATAAGTATTCTTTGCATTAAGGACAGTCAAAATAATATTTGTTTAGATATTAGTGAGCAACCTTAGTTAAAAATGAAAATCTGAATGTTAAAGGGCTTACTACCTTTCATCATGAGGGAGTCGTTTGATGTCTAGTCATAATCACTAGGGTCATATTGCATCAACCAAAATTATTTTCTAGTAAAACTGTGTGACAACTAGCCCTGATACATGTTATATGGGCTTACAAAATGAAATGTTATAAAGAATATAAGTACAATTATCAGCATTTAACTGTAATCAGTCATAGTAAATCATGTTTTCTGCATAGATATTCCAAAGTTCTTTCAGTAAATCACCCGCTGGTACCAAAAGCTCAGTTTCATCACTGCGACTACTGCACAAGAAAGCTTATCACTGCAACTACTGCACAGGAAAGCTGGTCTCTACGGCAACAAGAGGGCAGCTATTTTGGGTCGTGAGTACTGTACACTGGTGCTCTGTTACCCAGAAGCATCTGCGAGGAAGGATCTTGTCTCTCAGAGGAGAAGTTAACATCACTGCATTTGTGATGTGGTTACTCATACTCAGAATTAGTGCTTTGCATTTAACCCATCCTAAGGGCGCACACACAGCAGTGAACACACACGTGGAGCAGTAGGTAGCCATGTATGCTGCAGCACCCAGGGAGCAGTTGGGGTTCTGTGCTTTGCTCAAGGGCACATCAGTCATGGTATTGAAGGCAGGAGAGAGCACTGTACATTCACCCCCCCCCCCCCCCCCCAAACCCTGTCAGCATGAGAGTCAAACCTGCAACCTTTGTGTGTGTGTGTGTGTATGTGTACACACACACACACAAACAAACAAAAACACAAACACACACACGCACACACACACACACAGATGGGAGGTCTGTATTCTAGTTTTTGTATTTGTATGGCTACCTTTGTTTTGTGTATTAGTATGAATTGTGTATTAGTATGAATTTCTGGAGATTCGTGTCATGTTGAATTGTGTGAAACTGTGTTTTGCTTGATGATTTTATTTTAGTACGTGTTGTGACGCTAAAGTCATTAGATATTTCAATGGAATATAGTGCAATTCAGTTTTTGGTTTTATTATTATGAGTGAGAATTATAAGTGGTTAACCAGCCTTTAAACCACAGTGGCTTGTGAAGGTTTTTGTTATGTCAAGGTAAAAGGATTACATGAACACAAACAGCTTTGTCACTTTGTCACTTTTCCCATGACACACACACACACACACACACTTACAGTATGCCATGAGAGCACTATTGCTACAACAAAACAAGACATTTATCTCCCATGATAAAACAGGAACAAACTCACAAGTGTATGTGGTGTCTGTGCACTACATGTATTAACCTGCAGGACAGGATACAGCACACATATACATATTTACATTGTACAGTAATCAGTATAATGTATAATAGTAGTACAGAAATACAGTACAGATGTAGACGTACCCTAACATTGTTGATTAATTTATGACAACTATTTAACACAGTTCATTATTTTAACTTTGAAGATTATGAAATACTTTAATTTAGCTCTAGAATAAACAGTAAAATCACTAATTGATCCAGCGATCCCACAAACTTGTAAAAATGTAATCAATATATTTTAACAGAAAATGCTACAAGTAAATTTATTTATTGTTTGGTTAGCTGTAAGTTAATAAATATGGTGAAAATATGGTTCATATGCAATCTCTTGGGACAGAAATCATGACCGTGGTATTGTTAGCATCATGCTGTATGAGCTTATTTATGAAATATTTATGAATGAATTTTCAATGCACATATCAGGTAAGTGACATTTTAAAGCGCACAGTCTCATCAGATGTACTTAATGTGCTTTCACACTACCATGGTAGTATCAAACCCAGATGTGTTATAATTCATGTAGCTGCTATAAACATGTCTATAGTATTGTTTAGCAAGACTCTATTACAAAAGAAAGTTTGTTCAAGACAGAGTTTTCAAGGAATTTGTTTGAGACTAGCCATTATTTTTGTGCATACATTAAGTGCTGGTGATTCTACAGAAAGGAAAAAAACTTCACCTTCAGGCTACCTTGAAAACTGCACATTTTTATCTTAAGAGTTCTTTCTCATGTGGATTTGGTGTGTGTGCATTTGTGCCAGTACTTACGAGTGCCATCGAAACGAGTAGAAATAGTGTCCAGGAAGGTGTTCTGGGGTGCCAGCAGCCCCTTCATCACTGGCATGATGCCAGGTTTCCAGAGTCAGCAGATGTTTAGGGAAAAGCCTGTATGAACCATCAATCCTCACTACATCCCAGTGAAAAGGTGGCCAGGCAAAATGTGAGGAGCATGTATTCTAAAAGAGTAAACGTCCCCCAAAAGATGATTCCTCACTGTATACTTCCTCAGCCGGTGGATGTATATCGACGAAACAAACAAATTCCCTTCCTTGTCAGTGCATACAGTGAAACCAGCTTCCACTCTTTTGTATTTTCTGATAAGTCTGTCTCAGCTATGTACACCTTCATGATAGAGGAGAAACCTCAGGATGTGCAGAATGGCAGGATTTGTTGTTGTTCTGTAACACGCTGTGGCAGAGCAACAGAGACAGTTACATTTGTCTTCACCCCTCCTACCCTGGCTCTTTCTCTCTTTATCCACACCCATTATTCATTCCCTCCAGTTCTTATCAGCCAATGAGAGTACACACACACACACACACATTCTTGAAAGAAATCAGTTACACATATGCATGTTCACATATACTCGCACTCTCAGAAAAAAGGTATAAAAGTTGTCACTATTTATAAATGCATGAATTATCATTTATAGATTTGACATTGCGAGCATGGATTATGATGGAAAAACACAGTTTTACAAATGTTAGAAATGTAGCTTTCAAATGCCAAATTGCTTTAAAATAACCCACCCAGGTTCTTGACTGATGACAAAATCTTGGCCGACATGCATCACGTGTTCAGCAGAGTTCTGGGTTATTATGTGTGGATGAAGGTTTTTGGTCCTATAATTAAAACCTCAACAAAAAAAATAAAAATAATAATAATAATAATAAAAATAATATATATATATATATATATATATATATATATATATATATGGACAAACCCAGCAGTTGGTGTACATAACAGTGTAGTCATCAAAATTTCTACCTAACTATCCATCTATCTATCTATCTATGAAATATGCTTTCCATTCGTTTTGTGAAATGGTGTGTTTTGCTGAGCCCTCAAAGAAATACAGAGCTGAATATCATCTGTGTAACCATGAAAACTAACTATATATTTTTTATGATATCTCCCAAGTGTAGCATGTATGCATTGAAAAGCAATGGTCCTAGTACTGAAACCTTGTGGTACTCCATACTGAACTGAGTATTAATAACAGCCATCTTGAAAGTTTTTGGGTATGATGAATAATATTAAAATCAGGGGGCCCTATCTTGCACCCAGCGCAATTGACTTTGTACACCGACGCATGTGTCATTCCTATTTTGCACCCGCGCAAAGCGCGCTTTTTCCTCCACAGAAGCACGTCGCTAAACTAGTGAATGAACTTGCGCTCCCTGGGCGGTTCAGCGCAAAAAAGGAGGCGTGTTCCGGCGCAAACAATCCCTGGTGCTATTTTGCTGTTCCATTAAACAATTGCGCCACTGACCAGAAAAAACCTAGTCTAAAGTCAGTGGCGCGTTGCGCGTTGTTCATTATGCTATTTTAAGGGCGCAAGCTTGACCATAATGTATAGCGTGCACAACGCGCATACACTTTGCTCATGTAATTTACACAGATGCAACAGTTATTTTTGCAAATCATAAATTGTTACACTAAAAAAATATGAACACATGAGATGACGGAAATCATTGTGAAATCTTGCTTACAAATTATTCAGGCTAATTGTAGTAATTAAGGATCAGACCTGTTTGCCCGATAGTGGCAAGACATATATGTATATAAGGACATCTGACAAATTTGTTTGTCCGTCAAGAACCAGGAAAAAAAAATCGATGAAACAATTGTGGCTATTTCCTCCCACGCCTGTTTAACCGACGCTATTTTGGGTGGGTTTCTCCCATCCCCATACAACACAACTTCTCTGTCTTTCACTGCTCTTACAAGAACATCAGTCTCCTCGGCTGTGAACCGCTCCTGGCGTGCGCCTGGTAAATACGCCATAATAATAGCCATCCATAATGGAACTTGCGCACCTGCTTTTAAAGGGAATGTTGGATGAAGTTCTGATTGGTTTATTTCACGTTACGCCCAAACCCCACCTATGAATAATGAAGCTACTTCAGACCAACCCATTTTAGATTTGCGCCGGGTGCAAGAGCCATTTATCCCGCCGGGAAAATAGCAACAGCGCCGAGACCCGCCCACAAAGTTACTTGCGCTTCGCGCTTTGACACTTGCGTTTCAGATCGTTAAAATAGGGCCCAGGGTCTGTGTCTTCCAGAAACATCTCTCTTTTTTTTCAGCTTGCTAGGTATGGTCTTATATACATGTTGTTGATTTATATTATTGAATCTGTTATAATGGATTATTGTTCCATGAAGCCATGGGGGACGTGTAAATTCATCCCAATCACTTTTTTTTCAGGTAACGTCCTGCTTCAAATGAAATAGCTTTTGGTAACACATTATAATAACTTTCATGAAAACAATTAATTAACAAACATTACATAATGTTGAACTAATCGTAACTTAATATGTATTCACATATACGAAATATTAGATAATGTGCTTGTTAATGTTAACTAATAAACTTATTAAACCTTACCAAATGATTAACAGATCATTATTTAATGTAAACTGAAATGCTTACAAATGTCATTAAAGTTTCAATTCATATGATCATGCATTAAAAAAATTCTAATTCCTTTGTTTTTGTTCTGTTTTATTATTAGACAGACTTCTATCCATATTAGACAGAACAGTTAAACAAAATAATTAAAATGTATACAAAAGTTTTATAACCAATGTTTTTATATCGCTAGTAATAGAAAAGCAAACATTATAATACTTTCTCGTTTGCGGTCAGCATTCAGCAAATACGCATTTATATAATTTAAACAAATATTAATTTACTAATGAACATCTAATTTCAAAAACCTTGCAAACATAGTCAAATCAAGCAGTGAGATCTTATGAAGTGTGCATTTGTATCTTGCGTGATCACGTGTTCTCTGTGTGATGGTCGGTCTGTGTGAAATGAATACTAACAGGAGGAGAGTTCAGTTTCACTGAAAGATGCACGATCGACAAACTTTAAACTCATGATTTCAAATTATGCTGCGTTTCAGGCTTTTACCCAATGTCATATTCATGTAATTTTTACTGTGTGCTGTATGTACAATGAGTGTTACCTTGGCTTTACTTACTAACTAAACTAAACTTACTAAAAACTACTAACTACTTACTAAAAAAATTTATTCCCAATCAGGGGTGCCTTAAGATATCCAGAGGCCCCTGGGCTACAGCATTACAGTAGGCCCCCACCCCCGTAGATTATTATTTTCTTTTTTTGATTATGAGCTCCCCATACCCCAGATTTTAGTTGTTATGAGCATTCTTTGCTCATTAGCAAAATAACAGTTTTTTTTTGTCCACACACACACATGGTAAAGTTTCAGGAATGACATCTGCATATTTATGCAGGATTCGCTCTTGAAGTAGCAGTGTTTGACATGGTGAAAACCATAGCAATAGATGGGACAAAATATGTGAAAATGTGCATTAAGACTAGAGCACCCTCACTAATTTCAGAAGCATCCAATAAGCATTAATCCCAAATGATTTAATCTGTTAACTTTTTAATGTGTCTGACACTCCCTCTGAGTTAAGACAAACCTATATCCCAGAGTAATTCATTTACTCAAACAGTACACTGACTCATCTGCTCTGAAGAGAGAACTGAAGATGAACACTGAGTCGAGCCAGATAATGAACGAAAGATTGACTCATTTTCGAGTCAAGAACTGGTTGCAACTGTTTTTTTTTTAGAGCATTTTTTTTTTTTTTTTATAAATGATGGATGTCTAAAATATAAAAATAAAGAGGAGCCATAAACAGCCCCAAGGCCTGGCCCATACCTGAACAATGAATGCAAAACTCTAGCACGTTAACACAGAGGCACGCACATGGTCTAAATCCAGACTGGAAATCTAATGCAATTGTTCTAATGCAGAGGGAACTAGAGGCTGGGAGTATCGGAATTTTACAGTTATCTCGTTGTGACCTAATCATCAATGCTGGAGCGGAGACCTCCATCCTTCTTCTTCATGAAGTAGAAGCCCACTGAAGCTGGGTAGGTAGAGGGCTGAATGAAGCCCTTAGCCAGTTCTTCTTTGATATACTCATCCATGGCCTTGCATTCGGGTTGTGACAGAGGGTATATACGGCCCTTAGGAGCGACGGTCAATGGCACAGTCAGAAGGTCTATGCGGGGGTAATTCTGAGGCCTTGGTCTTGCTAAAAGCCTCACATAGATCCTGGTAGAAAGGAGGCAGCCTGGGAATGTCTGTCTCCCAAATGGAAACTGTTCATAGAGGCAGTGGGGTGATAGCAGAAATACAGTGGGGAAAACAGACCTGATTCCAATGGATTATCTGAGCATCATGCCAAAAGATAGTGAGGTCGTGTTTGCACAGCCAGGGCAGTCCGAGGATGATGGGTGCATGAGACATTGAGATGATGTAGAATTGGATCATTTCTTGATCTTCATGTTGAGTGATGTGGTGATGGGAGTTATTTTCCCACTGCCCAGAGGTCATCCATCTACATTCGTGGCGGAGGGCGGGGTGATCGGAGGAGATTATCAATCTGAATCAATCCCACACTCCTTCCATCCCTTGAATGATCAAAGACTGATGAAATTGTTGGAAGCTTCAAATGATGGGAATGGTGAGCATCACTACTCCACACTGCCATCATCCACTCAAACGCCTGACCCCTGAGTAATGAATAGACAAAGGAAATCCTCAGTGGCGTAAAGGGCTGTTTGTTGATTGACAAAAATGGTACACTGAAGTAAAAACCCCTTGCACTGAGCTGGATCTCCGTCATATTTTTCTGGAAATGCTAAAGGGGGACTTATGCTGGAGTTGGGTGCTGTTGCCACCGTAACAGGGATGTTCCAATAATCCAATACGAAGTCAACAGTCCAAGGGGCAGGCAGCAAAGGATCGGTAATGAAGACAGGCAGGGTAATAACAAAAAATAGTCCAGAGATACAAGAAACACTCAGAAATGTTCACCAAGGCAAAACAAGACTTAGAAGAGAGCCTGAGCGTGGAACTGGCTCGTGGGAAATGTAGTGCAGAGAGAATTATCAAAACTCCGGTGATGGAGCCCTCTGATGGCCCAAAGAGGGAGTTTCGGAAATGCTATCTTTGACACTTTAACACCTGCAAACTATTTTTGGTATTTTTATGTATTTTCATGAAGATGCATGCCTTATCGGCTGCAGTCAGTTTCTCCTCTATATGTCATTTTTTTTAAGTACAATTTAAAGTTGTACAACTTTCTGTACTGTAAATGATATTCAGATTCAGCAATGGCACAGGAATAATTATTTCATAATGTCTCAGAAAGCAATGGTAAAGGAGCAATCAGTAACTTCAAATAGACCTGTTTTTCTTTTGAACTTTCTATTAATCACAGATTCCTGAAAACTCAAATTGTATTCACTGCTTTTAACACTGATAATAATATATTAGAATGATTTCTGAAGGATCATGTGACACTGAAGACTGGAGTAACGATGCTGAAATTTTTTACTGTATTTTGGATAAAATCAGTGCAGGCTTGGTGAACAGAAATTAATTTTGAACAGTAATGTACGTCCAACATAATAATTCTAGCATTTGAGACTTCTGGTCAGAAATTGTTTTTATCACTTAAGAAATATTGCTAAATTGAGGATGATTTTAACGGACCCTGATCTTGAGATGGTTATTCATGCTCTTATTTCTTCACGTTTAAATTATTGTAACTCTCTTTTTACTTTTCTTTAAAAAATCTGCTCTAAATAGTCTCCAAATGGTACAAAATGCTGCTGCAAGGCTTCTAACAGGATCTGGCAGACTGGCTCACATCAACCCTATTTTGTCCTCCCTACACTGGCTACCTATCAAATTTCGCATTAATTTTAAAATATTAGTTTTAACGTTTAGAGCTTTAAATGGTCAGGCCCCACAATACATCACTGATTTGCTATGGCCAAAGTCTTTTAATTGTCCCAAAGACTCGTTATAAAACCTGGGGAGATCTGTCCTTTGAGGCTGTAGCTCCCAGACTGTGGAACGCCTTGCCTTCATTCCTCCGTGTGGCTGATTCTGTTGAGTCCTTTAAAAGGCAACTCAAGACATTGTTATTTAAACAAGCTTTTAGTTGATTGGGCTTAAGTTTACTTTTTATTTGTTTTAATTTTATTTGAATATTAATGTGGTTGTACCTTGTAAAGCACTTTGTGATTGTATCTGTGAAAAGCGCTCTATAAATAAACTTTACTTACTTACTGAACTCAATGCTTGCCCTGTCAAGGCCAACAATGCTGCCTCTGAACTGTCTAGCTGTCCTGTTAGGACCACAAAGGCTGTTGCTAACCTCTCTGTTCTAGTCCCGACTGATTTATCGTGGTGGTTCCCTACAGCATCAGCTCCACTGAAGTGGTCATATGCTCCGCCCGGTCTTCCTGCTCTGCCAGCTCCGCCTTTGCTTCCTGCTTCACCAGCTCTGCCTCATTCTCCAGGTCCAGTTCCACAGTCTGACACTGCTCCGTGGTCCAGGCCCACCACTGCTCCTTAATCCAGGTCCTCTGCCATATCATGATCATGATCATGATCTCTTGTTCAACTTTGTGTTCAAGGACTTAAATGAATAAATGTATTTTCTGTTCCCATTGTTTCCATGTTCTTGCCCTGTGTTTAGTCCTTGCTCCCTTTGCCTGGCTTGTTACTTCCCGTTGTTACCCTTGTTAGTTGTCATAATGATTAATGTCTTTCTTTATTTGCAAAGAATTTGGGTTTTTGTGGAAAACATTCCAGGATTTTTCTCCATATGGCCTTCAGTGGTGGCCAACGAGCTAAAGGTCTAAATATCAGTTTCAATGCGGATTCAAAGAGAAACGATCTGTCATTTTCTTTAAAAAAAAGAAGATATACTTTTTAACCACAAATGGTCATCTTGCACCAGCTCGACTTCATCAATTATGCAGTCATTGTCATTACCAAAGCAGTATTTTGAAAAATGACCCCTGTGCTAGCCATCTTCTATGAGGAAGCGTCACAGCATGCATGCCCTGAAGGCATTGTGGATGGGGATACAAACATGTTGCAGGCACACAGAATAACCTATTGTGCATTTTAAAATGAGCAAAACATCAGTGGTTGCTTCTAATGTGAAATTATTACCCATATCTGACACTTCTAAGCAGCACCACACCAGTCATGTCGCGTGGCACACCATTTTGGCAGCGACTCGTGCTGTGTGAAGAGCGCTCACACTGCGGTTTATATTTCAACAAACTATTTTGCAGTCCTTACATTCAAAGAATGGACAATGTTTCACTAGGAAAAGTACAATTAAAATAATAATAAATATAGCCACTTCATCAAGTGTCCAGACACCAATGGCCCATGCAGACGATTAGGTGATACAGTTGTCATGTAGCTCTTCAAATATAAAGTGGTTTTACTGCAAGTCAACAATCTTGGACTCTCTACTAACATAAATATATATTTTTTAATAGTTTACAAGCATGCAATTCTCAAAAGGCACAAAAGAGGAATGAATATGTGTGCATTTATTTTATCTAACTAGAAGTTATTTAAGCTATATTATTTAGTTTAAGTTTCAGACTGATGGGAATGGTTTGAAAACAGGATTAGCTATAAAATAATTAGGGTGTTTTATGGATTCTGAAATGCCATGGCTGTCAAATTGAAAAATAATTTCTATTTTAAGATATTTCAGTCTGCTAGTAAAAAGTCACATACTCCATCCACTGGAAAAAGAAAAGTCTATAGCTGTTTCTTGTGGTGGAAAATTTAGTCTGGGTAATTTTTTTTTTTTTTTATCAGGGTTTTGTCTAATCACAGAAAGCAACTAGAATAACGCAACCATTAGAAATAGGGCACTGCTAAAAATAGCAGATACCTACTGTAAACTCATCAAGGTTTCTATGCAGCATAATTTTTTGCTGCATTGATTTGCAAACTACTGCAACTGTATTTATAATTCATCTGCAGCACTGTTTCCACTGTTCAGGAAACAAACACGAACAACAATATCTTAGAGAAGAAAAGTCTTCCAAACAGTGAACCACCTCAGTAAGAACTGACTTATTCAGAGATTTCATGATAGATTACAGTCTCTGATTGACCTGAAGCTGATTATTAGAGGAACACCTACCTGATTCTAACAAAATAATAATAATAATAATAATAATAATAAAATAAAGAGCTCCATTGCACATCCACTCTGGCCTGTGCATGTTTCACTTGTGACATGCACCTGCACCCAAAGCAGCATGTTATTAACATGATGTGTCTGTGGCTGAGGTAGAAAACACACAGACAGATAAACTGGTTTAAAACACACGTGCCACATTATTAGAAATAAACTATTTGTATGTTGGTTACAAAATCCAACATTTCTCCACAGATCACAGGTGACACAAGTCACCTTTATTTCTATAGTGCTTAAAAAAAATAATAATAATAAATAAATCTAATATTTAAGAGACTCATGTCTATAATATTTTCCCCCCTTGCTTGGTTAAGATGTACTCAGAAGATGACTTTGTATGGTAACTACTTCTAAAAATTAATACAAAATGTAAAAACATAAGTTTTTAAACACTGGTAGTATACTTTTTTTTTGTTTATTTTATTACAAATATTTACATTCTCTGACCAAGTTGAAAGTGTTTTTTTTTATTTTTTATTTTTCTAATATAATTTTCTAATATAATGGAAATGTAAACTGATATTACAGTAAAACAGGCTACTGTTGTCACGGTTGAAAATGCACTTGCATTGCACTTAAAAGTAATTGAAATAAGTTGAATTAATGAACAATGATCAATGCAAGGCAAGCACATAACATTGTAAAGTGATTAAATGGTCCATTTATAAATAATGTTTTTGCCTTGTCTGGGGGTTTTGTTAGACAAGTCAACTAGTCAGTTATAAAAATTTCCATTTAAATGTCAATTAAATTAATTGTGGCACATATGCCTTGTATATAACAGCCATTTTTCACAATCAAATGTTGTTAGATAATGTCACTCACTGTACAAAAGACTGTTTGACAAAATGATGTACTCTGTGGTTTGACCAAATGATGCACAAAAACATTTTGATGGTTTGATTTATTTCACACAAAGCTTTACTCTTTTAAAACATACCAGCAATGTGAATTGGATTAACAAACGTTTATACACATTTAAATACAAAACAGAACAAAAGATTCTTGCTTTCCTTAAGCTTACTGTTGTACGACTCACTCAATGTAGCATCCTGCTATTTTCCCTTCACTTTCTGCTTTTCTACCCTTCATCACTATCTCTCTCCTGTCGCTCCTGCTCTCTTCTCATCTCCTTCAGTTCTTGTCGGTACTTTCTTTCAATGAAGCGTTTCTGATGAGCCATCTGAGGAAAGTTATCTGCAAAAGACAAGAGGCAAAGAACATGTAAAACAGAAAACCAAGACTTTCATAACCTTTAGCATTATACTAGCTAATAAAACAAATGAAAAAACTCCACTGTGACACACACTTTATTCCCATTACGTGTGAAAATATTCTACAACCATTTCCATTTGTGAAAAAGGCAACAAAGTCACTCACATTTATCCAGCGCATCCATGGCTGCACCCATCTCAGCTTGCTGAATACTGTCAGGATGAAATTAACATTTTAACATTTTAAGCAACTCAAACAATGCATCTTTATAATTCTAATGAAATGATTAAATGAAGTACATATGACACAACTACACAATGAACCTGCAGCACGGCTCTTGATCAACATCTCTCTCAATGGCCATGTTGAAAATAAAAATTAATGGATGGCCAAAATCTTTTTTCTATGTATTAACATAGCTAAACACATAAGCTTAACATGTAAACAAAACACTCTTAAATGTTATTAATATTAATATAATTAACTGAAAAACAGGTAAACATCCTACAAATATATTTGGGTTTAATGATCATCTTAAAAGGTTTGTATACAGGTTTTCCATATTTAGGATGATTTCACGATTTGCTGGTGTGATATTGCCTTTATACAATAGTTCAAACAACAATTAGCTTATACTGATTAACTTAAATTTCAGACAAAATTTCCAAATACTTCATATTATTACAGGTCTCCCAAAAAAGAAAATAAAACAAAACATTTCAGGGAAGCAACATTGCATATGATACTGAACATATGCCTCTGTGCGTCATCCATGCCAATAACAACTGTAATAAACAATTTAGATTTAATTCCCTTTGTTCCATTACTATAAACATATAAACAAAATCAAAACTCAATATGTAAACTCTCACTGAATAGAAGGTGGTACCTGCTTCACAGAGCAACACATCAGAAATAGGAAACAAACAAATGATAAAAATGTCAGGACAGAAATATAGATTAATGTTCAAGAGAGCTTTTAGCTGGCATACAGCTAGACCTGGATAGCAAGTTCTGAGAGTGTGATATACAGAAGCTCTTTTTGACAGACATTTATAAAAGCAGATATGCAGCGATGTGACAATGAGGGTAAATATCTGGGTGTATTAGTACCTTGGTCCTTTTCCACAGCCAATCCGTTCACCTTTAAAATACACTGCCACTGTGTAGGTCCTGGCATGAGAGGGTCCAACTGTCTGAAGTGTTCTGTAAAACAAGATGAAGAGCATCACAGTTGAGATGAATGAAAACAAAAACAGAGCAATTAAGTGGATCTATGGCCACATTACTCATTACTCAGACCAGTGGCCTTGCATCAGTAAAAGCAAGTAACCATAGACAAGACAGCATACATCCAAAGTTCTGTCACAAAAATCTAGATGGTGCTGGCCTATAAGTTCTGACTCATCCTGATTTAATGACATCATTATTCATATTGAGCAGTTGACAGGTTTATTTTCATATCAGCAGCCAACGAGTTTGCTGCTCAACATTCAAATACTTAGCTAGTGCTTGTTGCAGCAGTTGCAACGCACTTCAGAATCCCTCCACCTTACCCAGCTAAACCTGTATAGATCTGCTGTGGAGTCATTTCATGTATATTATATATAGAGGTTATTTCATATGGTCTATGGGCAGCAGCAGTATTTCTTACATGCTCACAGCAGCACGTCTTACAATGTTTTGGCAGTAGCAAGTTTTGGTACTTGCTCTACAACAGCAGCAGCAGCATAGCAGATCTATTCCGCCAAGACCAAACACATTAACATTGCCATGAATATTACCATACTAAACTCTCAGAGAGCTGTCATGACAGACATTAATGTTAAAGCAAAACATCTACCTTCCTATTACCATGACACTTTGCACCTATTATAAAATACAGCAAACCATGAGCAATCAGAAATGAACAGATCACTTAAATTCATGATCCTGTCTCTGAGCTATGCAGGCAAAGGATGTTCCTTTGACCTTATGGCTTGGCTTTTGCTCTGATATGCATGTTAGACCTTATACAGATAGTCATGTGCGTTTCCAAAACATACATATAGATATCAGGGCTCAACATTAAGTTTTGACATGAGCTTGTCCTTCGAAGTAAATCATTCATTCACTGGACTAAGTAAAAAAAAAAGTTACTTGTCGGGGAGATTTTTTTGTTTGTTTGTAGACGCAAGTGTAATATATTCTGAAGCAATAGTCTCAGTGTTTTATCATGTATTACTTTATTCAGAATATTTGTGATATTTGCCTTAAACTGATAGCTGTTAAACTTTTTTGTTTAAATTTATGAAGGACAATATTTTCGTAACCCGATTAAATGTACATTTACGTCAAATTCTTAAATTTTATCAATACATTAAGTTGGAATAAGACAATACTATTTGGTTGTTACTATTGAAATAAAATCAGTATTAAAAAAAACTGCAGTGGAAATACAGAAACTGCATCGAAAGTGCCATTTAGATGCATGAAGATAAGAGGTTAGTTAAATTAATTTAATCAAAATTGCAAATGCATAAATAATGTTATTAGATAAATTTTTTACTTTTTGACATACAAATATGAAATGCTGGAAAAATGAAGTGATGTTTTAAAACCACCAGGTGGTGGTGGCAAGTCACGGTCTTAAGTGAATCATTGATTCATCCAATTTGTTCAAATGGCTGATTCATTCAATCAATGAAGAAAGTGACTGTCACTATGAATGGCTCACTGACTCGTTCAAAAATGCTTAATCATTCAGTAATGAAAGACTCTTGTGTGCTGCTCTGAGATTTGTGACTGTTCTGCTGTAGCTTTGCTACGGAACTATCTTCTTTAAGCCTGGCTCACGCTACAGGATTTTTAGCCCGATTTAGACCAGATTTCCTCCTCCCGAGAATCGGAGCAAACATCTTGTCAAGCACCTCGATCAGTCACGATGTTCGGCGAGGATTATCTGGTAATGTGAGGTGTTCACCGATCGAATCTCGCACCTCCCGATCTGCTTGCACACAAATCGGGGCAGCCCTGATTATTATCGAACATGTTTGACATTTAGGACTTAAATCGGGATGATGATGACTATATGATTACGTCAGTACTTTCACAGCCAATGCTGTTGTACGGCTTCGTTAGATAGTGGAGATAGAGGAAACTAACAAACACTTTGCAGTGACACAACTGTCTGTATATGTTGAAAACACATCACAACTGTAAGGAGAAAGAGAAGCGCTGGAGTGAAATCGCCTCAGTTTTGAATGCAATACAAACTACCATGCTAAAAAAAAAAAAAGTGACGATTTGTTGCGTGAGATCACGTGAGGCGCTTCCTCTGGCATGATAATCTTAATCAGGGGTTCCCAAACTTTTCCATTCCACGACCCACCTAGAAAAGTGTAATCTATTTCACGACCC
This sequence comes from Carassius gibelio, assembly GCF_023724105.1. Classification (NCBI taxonomy): domain Eukaryota; kingdom Metazoa; phylum Chordata; class Actinopteri; order Cypriniformes; family Cyprinidae; genus Carassius; species Carassius gibelio. The sequence continues at coordinate 3,599,375 of NC_068382.1, forward strand.
ACCAAAATATTTGAGAAAAAAAACAAAAACATTACTTTAAGCCTAATCCTACTTAAAAGTTTGATGACAGAAATTAAGTATTTAAGAAAAATAACCATTTTATTAAAGAGTACAACTGAAAAATTTCACTATTATTTAAGTTCAATTTTTTTTTACATACGTTAAAATATGAAACGTCCATAAAAATATATTTAAACTGATAACTGAAGGAGGAAATCTAAGGACATTAATGGACAGAAGGTTCTTACTTGTATAGAGGAATGTCTGGCTCTTTGCCCTCCGTCCGCAGGGTTAGACAACATTGCTGCAGTTGTGATTTTGGATCATTCCAGTCCTGGTTCAAGATAAACTCCTGAAACAATAATTGAATTAATCAAACAGCAGTACATTAAAAAGTTCCTTTTTTTAATATACAAAAACAAACCACTAACAAGATTTTGTTTTAGTAAAAACATATCAGTTTTGGTTTCTTCCATGTCAGTGGATGTATAGGCTAAAACCAGATATGGAAAACATAACTTTTACATGATGATTTTCTTAAGATCAATCCCAATGCTTACAAACTTTAATGCTTACACAATAAGTGGCGACAGATTCACTGGGAATCCTGTTCTAGTTTTTTTTTTTTTACCAGCAGTGCTGTATCAAGAGTGATTTTATATCATTTATGCACTTTTATCATGTTGATGGTGTCTAAATCAGTCTATTCTCAGTTTGATGAATACTGAGAGTTTTCATAGAGAGAGAAAAAAAAGAGCTTTTCCTTTTTGACAAGAGCTGGCTGCTATATTACTAGGGGTGCTCCGATCACGATCGGCCGATCGTTATGCGCGTCTCGTCAGTAAAGCCGGTTCTCTAATCATCCGTTAATTCCATCAGGTGAAGTGAAGTGACATTCAGCCAAGTATGGTGACCCATACTCAGAATTTGTGCTCTGCATTTAACCCATCCGAAATGCACACACACAGAGCAGTGAACACACACACACACTGTGAGCACACACCCGGAGCAGTGGGCAGCCATTTATGCTGCGGCGCCCGGGGAGCAGTTGGGGGTTCGATGCCTTGCTCAAGGGCACCTAAGTCATGGTATTGAAGGTGGAGAGAGAACTGTACATGCACTACCCCCACCCACAATTCCGTCCGGCCCGAGACTAGAACTCACAACCCTTCGATTGGGAGTCCAACCCTCTAACCATTAGGCCACGACTTCCCCGTGCGTGATTTCACATAGAGCAGCTGTTACTACACAGAGCCGTTGTTAACTGAGAAGATGCACCAAAAAACGCTGAAAATGAAGTGGATTTGCGCATCTTCTCTATTAACAACGGCTCTGTGTAGTAACAGCTGCTCTATGTGAAATCACACACCTGATGGAATTAACCGCTGATTAGATAACCGGCTTTACTGACGAGACGCGCATAACGATCGGCCGATCGTGATCGGAGCACCTCTATATATTACCATATTATTTTAAATAATTAGCATACAATGCACAAGATGCTGAAATACCTAAATGATATCTTATGCAAATGTACACACACAGAAGACTAAAAACAGCCCTGTCAGAATTCAAGACCGTGATGACCTTTTTAAATGTCACCTTATTCTTTTCAATGAATGCTATTTTTCACTAGTTTCCACTGACACTGGGCCATTTCATAATCCTTGCTTATAATGATAGAAGTGCTGGAATATAAACGTGGGTTTCAAAAAAAAACAAACAAAAAAAAAACGTTTGCCATACCTTGAGTCGTGGGAAAAAGCAAACATTCATAAATGTGTGCACAAACTCCAGGTCTTTATCTATGTAAAGAGCTGCAATGAATGCTAGGGAGAAAAAGAGACAGAACATTTTGTAGCAATTCAGACAATAAAGCCCAAAATATACTTCAGCCGTCAGCATTCTGCTAAGGTATGTTCCCTGTTCTCGCAATCAAATCAAAAGTCCATTGCAATAATCTGCAGTGTCATGTCACACTTACACTCCAGCAGATCGGCTAAAGTCTTGGTCCGCAAGGCAACAGGACGTTTGGTCTTGTCGTTAGTGATCGCATATTCCTGCATGCCCAATTCCTCTGCAACCTTCGCTTGAGTCCGGTTATTCACCAAGGAGCTGCGCAGTAGCTAAAAAAACAAAAACGTATTAACTTGATACTTCTGGGTTTTATACGGGCTGACCCACCAGAAGAGAGAGGCACAGAGACTGAAATGGCTAGATTTTTTGTACTACAGAGCAGGGGTAACAAGGGAGTTTACTGTAGTGGTCACACTATGCATCATAGTAAGTTAAAGAAAAGACAATAAAATGGAGAACAGATGAGGGATATACTCACTGTCAAATGTCCTTCATGATGGTCTGGGAAGTGGATGAACAGATATTCTGTTGCCACCAGCTGCATGATAGAATCTCCCAGGAACTCCATCCTCTGGTTGTGGCCTCTGCAGACAGATACAGTGGCTGCATGAAGCTCCAGTCGATAGTTAACTAATGCTAAGATTGCTGACACTGTTTTTAAAACGTGGCGATTACGTCGGACCCGCCAGCAAACAAGTGAATGACTGTTTAATTTGATGCATTATGTGCTGCATAAGCTATCTGGGCCATGACAATCTGCTGGATCCAGATTTCTAAACTCTTCAGGGGCCATATGTATAAAGCTCAAAGTAAAACTGTAGTCTCAAGAATTACATACTTTTTCTCTTATTCCTAAACTTAAGAATAACTTCATAAAGGTTAAAAGTGCTAAGGCTCATCTTTCTTTTCCTCTCAAGCATGATCTCCATGTTCACTTATGTCATATTATATGAGCCGAAACAGCCTGACGTATCAAATATAAAACTCAAAAGACACATATGTAAATGGTTTGGATTTTTTTTTTTTTTTACATTTTTAAAATATTTTTTCTAAAGGTTCAATAAACTGTTCTATATATATAAAAAAAAAACAACAAAAAAAAAACATTTTTTACAAAGTCAAGAGGCTCTAGAGCACTTACAGGGTGAGGTGGTTGAAGCCCACCGTTCGCAGAGTGAAGGCCCGTGCGAGGAGACGTACGTGAGTGAACAGCACTCCGATGGCATCCTCAAAATTTGTGAGTTTCTGCAGAACTGGAGATGACTCGATCAACTGCCTGTCTGTCAGTGTCTCCTGTACCTAAACATACAGCAGACCATGAAATATGTGCTTAATAAACTCAAGTATTATATTACTACAATGACCCTTACAGATGGCTACTTTCATTAAATTTTTTTTGTATAAAAATAAAAGCTGAAATATTTGTAGTTTATAATAAAACTTTAAAAAAATTGTTCACCCAAAACCTGTCATCATTTATTCACCCTCATGTTGTTCCAAACCCTTAAGACTTTTATTAATCATCCTTACACAAATGAAAACATAGTAATACTCTCTCATTATTTTTGCCCATCCGTTGAAAGTATGTTAATCAATCTGTACAATCAATATTTTCAAGCTTTAAAAAGTTCACAAAGTATTTTTAATTCAAGTCTTCTGAAGAGACACGATCACTTTACATGCGGAATAGACATAAATTAGGCTATTATTCACATTTAAACAGATTTTAATGCATTCTGTAGCACATACTGTACAAAATGTGTCTCAAGTTCTTATATTTTTTGTTTTATGAAATTTCTCTTTTCTTTTTGAACTGTGAAAATTTTGCCCATGTGAATTTTCAATGGATTAACAAATATGATGAGAGAATACAAAAAAAAAAATCTTCATTTGTGTTCTGAAGATGAATGACAGTTTTACGGGTGTGGAACAACATTAAAGTGAGTAAAGGTTGATGACAGAATTTTAAATGTTTGGATAAACGGTCTCTTTAAATTGCCCTGCACAATTCCATTAATGGATATTTTAGGAAAATACATATTCAAATAAGACTGGATATGGCCATTTAGAACTTGAATGTGCAACGTTTACGGTTTTAGCCACTTAAAATACTAAAATATCACACACACAAAAAAAAAAAATACTGCAAACTAGTATTTTAATTTATTATCATAATCATAAACCAGTAACAGTTCTACTGTTTAATGCACTTTGCTATTCTTCTAGTTATTTACCTAGGCAGCTGATGAAAGATATATATATAGGTCTTACACTCTTGCATGACATTTGAACATTTTAAATCAATTCTGCTCACACCTGTAAAGGATGAGGTGGATAGTTGAGCCAAACGTCCTTCAGCTCCTGCAAGACAAAGAGAGAGGAAACAAACTGAATACCACACGACAGTGTTTGAGGAGAATAAGTGTAAATGAGGGACAATTCAGACTTTAAAAAAGAAACATCTTTATAATGATTCACCTGTTTTATTTTTATTTTTTATGTGATACCAAGGACTTTTTTTTTTGTTTTAGGCTAGTCAATTCACTTATTTACTAATGACAGCAAGAGAGCCAGATCATAATAAATGACATTTGTGCTCTTTATATGGTCACTTTACTTTTCTTCACATATCCACCATGACCAAACATGTATGCTGTTATATGTTATATACTGCAAACATGCTTATTTTTACTTCTTATGAAAATATTTTAACACTATAAATTGTATTGGGGAAAGTGAAAATCAAAACACAGAAATTACTTCGGCAGACAAAGGTATTATAATTTATATTTAAACACCATGTTAGCTTTAAATGTAACATCTTTATATTGGAACACAACACCTTTTATTTTACTTTTATATAGGCTCACTATAATATATCTAACTGAAATATGTCCTACAAACAAACATACACCCAAAACTCACCTCACTGCTGAACAGCAGTCTCCCAAAGAGTTGCTTGGCTTCCTCTAAACCACCTTCTATGTAAACAGCGCCTACAAATATTAAGAATAAAGACTTAAAAATAAACTCACATTCAACAAATAAACTACAATTCAACAATTTGAAATCACTATGTTTCTTTTTAAATGAGAAATTATGCATTTATTAAGCAAGGACACTGTATTATTGTAATTATCTGGTTATTGTAATAAATCATCACTAGTAGCCTGTGTTATTTTTAGAGGCTTATTGTCCTTAATAATGCTTTTTTCACATCAAACATGTAAAGTGCTCTCACCAGTGACTTTATGGGATATCTTAGTCTAGTGGTTCTCAAATCCAGCTCTGCACATTTTGTATAACAATCAATTCATATCATCAGGACATTTTGGTTGCACCTCGTTAGGGTTATTGCATAGCTGAAGCAGAGGTATGAACAGTGTTTTTTTTTCCCGCTCACCGTGCCGGCACGAAAACAGAAATCACACCATGGGGACATGCTGTGTGGCATGAAGCAATGGAGGCTAAACAGTTCTGGGTTTAGGTTATATCAATGCCTATAGGCACAGAGAAATCTATTATTAAGTAGTAGAATGTATTTGGTACAACACAGACCCTCCCTGGATCAGGACGTCGCTCCAAACTGGATGAAAGAGCAAGGTGGAAACTTGTCAGAGAAGCGACCCAGAGGCCTACAGCAACTTTGAAGCAGTTGCACGAATTTATGAAAAATAGTGGTTCATTGTGTGCATGGGACGACAATATTACACTCAAATGTGTATTGTATGGGAGGGTTGCAAAAAAAAAAAAAAAAGCCACTCCTTAAGAAAGGCCCCATGCAGTCAGACTGAGCTTTGCCAAAACACACTTTAAAGATTCTGAGGCACACGTGACTGACCGCTCGCTCGCACAAACAGGTGGAAGAGGGATCAGTGTTACTCTCTACACTGCACTCAGCCTGAGGGATTCCTACTACTTCAGTCATTGAGGAGTCATGGAAAACACATTTTCCACAGGAACGGTATAATGGAAATCATTAGTGGTTTTAAAACGGTGACATTTTCAAATCGCAGTATACCTTGAAACCAGTAATCGGCCCATGCCTAGTAGACTTTTTCTGACATGTTGAAATGACATCTTTCACTTTAATGTTATAAGTTGCACTGAGTAAATACAGCTGGATAAAACAAAAACTGTGGCCATCTTCATTTCAGGCTGCAAAGCAACAAAATGTGATTCTTTTAAAGGGGGTGATTCTTTCCTATAGCCACTGTAAATCCTGTTATTTAACTAAAACTGTTGAAATCACACAGTGTGTGCCTGGCTTAAGTGAAACATAAAAGAGCAGTAGATCCCTAGGACCAGAGTTAAGAACCACAGTCTAAGGCCGTCTTTGGAAACTGCTGGAAGTCAGATCATACAGCAACTGAACAAAACACATACCTAGGCCAATATTTAAAGCATTCAGTAAATTTGTTCTTACAAAACACAAAGTAAGTTTCTAAAGCTATGCTTGCAACATAAAAAATAAAAAATAAAGATCAGACCTCAGTGAGTTGCAATACAGTATATTAAACAAAGACAGTGAGAATACATGATAAAGCACTAACCTATCAGGGCCTCAAAACAGTTTGCCATGGCATGTCGGAGGTCTGACTCCCTGCACAGGTCAGGGCCGTGGGCATATAACATGAACCGATCCAACTCCAATTTCTGTGGATCCAAAACAATGATTAAAAACAACAACAACAAAAATTTAACCAAACAAAAACAATGACTACTAACATCCAAAAACACAAAACTCTGTTAAATATATAATACAAGAATATAACTCATCAAAACAGTGATAAAAATTATGCAAATGTTTAAATCGACCTAATGTTACTGCTTTATATATATAGTAAAGCCAGTTATCTAATCAGTGGTAAATACCATCAGGTGCGTGCTTTCACATGGAGCAACGGTTACTAAACGTAGCCGTTGTTAACTAACAAGCTGTGTAAATTCAAGCTGATAATGAATTTGAATTCGCGCAGCTTGTCAGTTAACAATGGCTCCATGTAGTAACAGCTGCTCTATGTGAAGCACCCCTACAGAGCTGTAATTTTTGGTTGGGTGAACTATAACTTTAATAATTCATTTTCTTAATTTTCTTATTGTTAATATGAAAAAATAAAATGATTTCTTTAATGAAATTATACTCTAAATAATAAACTAAGACTGCCAGGTGGTGGTGGTAAATGTCTTAATGATTAAGTCAGAGGCATTTATTCATTCGATTGATTTGTTCAAATGGAACGATTCATTCAGGAGTGAAGTAAATGGTTCTTTATAAATGGTTCATTGAATCATTAGGCTTGTTCGACTAGAAGCGGATCATCACCATCATACCGGTCGGTGTGAGACATCAAAGAACTGCAAGAGCTCGGAGAGTAGATGACTCCTTGTGCTTTTAAATCACTCTCACGGTACTTTGATGTCATACACCGATCGGTCTGTGCAGCATCACTTCAAAGCCAACGCGTCTATAGCCCCTTTCACACTGCACGTCGGACCCGGTAAATTGCCGTAACATTGCTGGGTCGCCTTCTGTGTGAAAGCAAACACGTCCCAGGATTGATTCCGGGACTGATCCCAGGTTGGGGACCTAGTAACATTGCCGGGTTCAGTCCCAGAACGAGCACTGTGTGAACAAAAGCCAGATCTAATGCCGTGTTCGTAGTGATGACGCATGTTTTCACACAACTCTTTTACCAGGTGTTTTAAAGGAAGATCAACGTTCGCAACGAAAAAATATGCGAAAACTGTAATGAAGCAGAGATCAGTTGGTTCCTCACTTTCCGCGCTGACGCTGAGATCGTTCGCTAGCAACAGTGAAAGTATAACATGCCTAACGTTTTCGATTTGTACATTACACGTCACGCCCTGATGTCACGTGTCTTTACGGGACCTTTAATAATATATTCCGGCTAATCACTGGCAGTGTGATAGTGCAAAATCTAGCGACCCGGGACACATTACCCGTGTATTTGCCGGAATCGCAGTGTGAAAAGGGCTTATGGCCAATGGTTCAACACACTAAATGGTTCACCCAATTAGTTCAAAACGTGGATTAAGAAATGAAATGCCGCTGTGGGTTGCTCGGGGATGAACAGTTCTGATTTGTCTTTATATTTTGGTTGGCAAAATGTATCAAAACAGACAACATTGTGTCTAAAATAACATAATATTAACTTCTTAATGAACTGTTGTACAGGATGAGTATCACATTTGCACTCTTGTGATATTGCACTTGGCCTACAGCTCATGTGATATTACTTAACTATGTGATGTAAATATGAGAATCTCAAACGTGCGTTTTGTCCCTTATTTTGAATTTAAGTTAATAATCTTTAAATTAACAGCCCTAATATATAAATATAAATATAAATATATCATCATCATCATCAAGTAAATGGTCACCTTAGCAAGCATAGCAAGATGCTGATTCTGAACAATTGCTGTGCGATATGTGGCGAGTCCTCCCTCCTCCAGGTGTGGGAACAGGTAGTAGAGATGCACACTGAAAGAAATTAAAATAAAAAGACAAATATATGACTACAATAGGCTAACGAATGAAAGCTTGAGATAACAAAATCCTGTTATATATAGAGAAACAACAGATTTTAAATTTAAAAAAAAACTTCAAAAGCTAATCTCAGTAGAGGTGTAATAAAATAGATACACATGAGTATCACAATATTTTGTTTGCCGATACGGTATAGATTCTCAAAAAACGGAATATCGATATTAAAAAAATAAACAAAAAAATTATACAAGATTTCATGGCAGTTATTTCATTTTGAGTTTATATCCCGACTGCTAGATGGCAGTCTACATCTCTGAACAAATCCTGAGTGACAGGAAATACTAGCATTAGGCCACACCACTAACGTTAGTGTTAATATAGTTCGTTCCTAGTAAAGAAGAATGAAAGAATTGTCCCAGTTCCCGTGTCGGTGTACAAAGTTGAAGGGTGCCGTCATTTGAGCTTTTATGGTAACGTCCACTACGGGAACGTGGCGCGGACGCTGCCTCGGTTCTGCTGCTTGCTGCGACACGGGTGAAAACACTCATGCCGGGCACAGCCATAGAAAGTAGTGTTGCCCTGCGTTTGAGCTTGCTCTCATTTTGGGGGAGTTTTGTGCAGTTGGTGGGGTGCTCGCATCACAGTTTCAGCGATTCCACTCAGAACAAATACAAACGGAAAAAACTGTGAAATCCAAGTGGAAAGGTTCAACATCTGGGTTTATTTTATTGTTTTACAATTGTTTCGTTTTCTTTAGGAATCTTGTAAGCACTTTATTTTACATTGATAGTAAGCAGATGCAGTTATTTTATTCAGACCAAATAATATGTTACAATTATAAACTGAAATTTTTGCTTCAAAATGATGTGAAAATCATCTTGTTTACTCACTCATGGAAAAAAAATAGATTGATTAAAATTTTCTAAGAAACTTTTTGTTTGTAAAGGGCATATGCAAGTAGGCATCAACTTTCATGAATACATTGTGATTTACAACTGAAAAGACAAAGGCCTGCATAATAAGCCTTTCAATCAGGTTTGTGTCTGAGAGGGAAGAGTTAAAAGAAAGAATGCGAGGACAAAATAAATGTATATATTTTTATGTTTGTAGTTTATTTAGAATATATTATATATAATATATAAATATATAAAAATAATTGAGATTCACTTGCAAGTGCAGTTAAACAGTTTATTAGGAACAATCAAAGCTGACTTTTAAAGCTGAATTTTTGCATCATTACTCCAGTCACATAATCCTTAAGAAATCCTTCAAATATTCAGATTTTCTACTCAAAAAAAAAAAAACACAACAACAAAAAAAGTTATTATTATTAATGTTGAAAAGAGCTGAGGATATTTTTTCAGGTTTTTTTGATAAATTGAAAGAGCAGCATTGTTTGTAACATATATTGTATTAATCGTTTTTATTTATCATCAAGTGTGTGGTAAATAAAAAGTTTTAATTTCTATGTATACACCGACTCCAAGCTTTTGAATGGTATAGCATATATTGTTAAACTTTGAGTAAGACTGGATGAAAATTTAGCTTTGATCACAGGAATAAATTTAATTGTAAAATATATTTAAATAAAGCAGTAATTTTAAATAGTAAAAATATTTAATAATATTACTGCTTTAGCAAACTGGTATTGACTGGCATTGTGTAATGTTGAAATATATAAATGAACATCACTTAACAAGCATTTGGAAAGTGTATATTGTTTATGTGCTCTTAAACTAAATGATAAACTACATTATTAACATTACTATGATGGACACTGATACTAGTTGTGCAGTAGAACATCTAGATGATGTTAATTAAACTTCATAACGTTTCACTTGATAATACATTTAGATAGGAATTATAGTTGGTAAAAAGTCTAACTAGTAAAATGTGTACACGTTATGTGAAACCTAATAAATGGATATAAATATAAAAAAAGACTTACTCGTGTTTATGATCTCTGCTGGATTAAGTGCTTCATTCTTTTTTCTGAGGAAATCCAAAACTCAGGGGAAGGGGTATAAAATGGAATTGGGATTGGGCCTAAGTCTTATTCCTCTCATCGCGAAGCAAACAGTAAAATATAAAATAACGCATATATGCGGGGATGGACTCCAGGTGGTTACTGACAGCTTTCCTAAAAACATATCTTATTCCTAAAATAAGAAATATCCTAATATATCGCCTTGCTTACAGTATCCCAATGTATTGTAACATATCGTATCGCAACCCTGTATCGTGATACGTATCGGATCTCCAGATTCTTGGCAATACACAGACCTAAATTTAAGTGACACATGCTTTATTTACTGACAGATTTATAGCACTGTTGAAAAAGTATAAGATCTCACCTGGTCAAGAACTCAACAACTGCATCACCAAGAAACTCTAAGCGCTCATTATGATTGATTCTGTTAAGAGTACAAGAATCACTTACTTTAGTTATGTTTCTACTGCCTTTTTAAAATGTAAAAAAATCATAAATGATCACCAAATGTTTATCACATATCAGTTGACTAAAAGTCATACAATAAAACACACACACACACACACACACACATACAAACAAACCTTGAGGGTGATGGGTCATCCTGGCCCAATCTTGACATAATATTAATTAAGGTGTTAATTCCTAGTGAAAAAGAGACAAAATCATTTAGAAGGGTATGACTACTTCACAAAAAAAAAAAAAAAAAAAAAACACACCCACAAAAAAAAAAACATTCAGAACCCTTGTCTAGAGAGATATGCTAACCCTTTTTTCTCATGAACATATGATGCACTTTCCGGTCTCCATATTTGGGCTGGCGTATGCCACAGTTTGACAGAGAGTTGCGAGCATGGTCAGGATTCATCCCAAAATTTAGATGATGACTGGGGTGAGTCATAGCCAACTGGGCAAGAAAGAAAATCAAAACAAAAGCAAAGTGAGAGTTATAATGCATAACATGAAACCAAGCATCAACAGTCACTGAACACAGTATAATGACCTTTTATGACTATTAAGTACTATAGTTACATGCTAACACATAACACATGCACATACTTGGCTATGTGGCTATGCAGGACTGAACACCAAACAACTGAAAACGGTTTACATACAATTCCAAGAATGGTTGTTCTGACAGGCCGTTATTTGCTGTGTTGCAAATTCCAAGTGGGATTTAATGTGCCTTGACAAAGGAGAGGCTTCCATCTGGACTATCAGCCATAAAACTGAGATCAGTAGAGTGCTACACACATAATCGGAGTAAACTAATTTAAAAAAGTTGTGTAGTTATACATTATAGCTGTTTAGCTTAATTTCCATCTGTTATTGCAAACTGAAAAATGTAGATCACTTTTCTTTTGTCAAGTGTTTTACACACTTTTGGCACATACAAAATTAAAATAAAATCTATATTTTCTCTTAAGTGGAGCCAGAGAAAATACTGGCAGAGCAAAGAAGAACCTGAACTACTAAATTCTTACTCTGCAGCCCTGGTAACCTGTGCCAAAATTTTCCAGAATGAAAAACAACTCTGCACAAGTATTTAATCTTTCTCTTACCTGCAGCAGGCATCGTTCTTTGAAGGTGTAACCGATCAGCTTGTCTAAATGCATCAGGCACTGGTGGTAGCGGATGTGGTGGGTCAGAACCGGCAGCATCATGGCGTGCTGCAAAAATAAACATCCGACTCAAATGTTTGCCCTTTTTCATGCTTTTAGTGGACAGGACACCAGAGAAGCATGGGGTGGAGAGTTGGGAACGAGATTGGCAAAGGACTGCGAAGGAGGAGCAGTTGCACTATATGTCAGTGCACTAACCACTATCTCAAACAGACAGGTGCATTTCAAAAAATGAGAATATCTTGGAAATGGTCTTTATGTTTTGTAATTAAAAAAAGCTAACTTTATATTCTAGATTCATTGCACACACTTAAATATTTCAAGAGTTTTTGTTTTAATTCTGATGGTTATGACTTAAAGCATAGGAAAATTTACAATTCAGTATCTTACATTTTTTTATAATTCCATAATTAAATTTGAGTATAAATACTGGGTACCCCTTGAGCTAGTTTAGAACATACAACCGCAATTATGGGAAAGACTACTGACTTGACAGTTGTCCTCAAGACAATCATCAACACCCTCCACAAGGAGGGTAAGCCACAGAAGGTCTTTGCTGAAAGGGCTGGCTGTTCACAGAGTGCGGTATCAAAATATATTCATGGAAGGTTGACTGGAAGGAAAAAGTGTGGTAGGAAAGGTGCACAAGCTACAGGGATGACCACAGCATTGGGAAGATTATCAGGAAAAGCCAATTCAAGAACTTTGGTGAGCTTCACAAGGGTTGGACTGAAGCTGGAGTCAGTGCATCAAGAGTCACCACACTCAGACATCTTCAGGTAAAGGGCTACAGCTGTCACATTCCAAGAACCAAGCCACTCCTGAACCAGAAAAAAAATGTCAGAAGTATTTCACCTGGGGTAAGGAGAAAAAGAACTGGACTGTTGCTCAGTTCTCCAAAGTCCTCTTTTAAGATGAAGGTAAATTTAGCATTTCATTTGGAAATCGAGGTCTGGGGTAAGACCGGAGAAGCACAGAATCCAAAGACTCCAAAGTCCAGTGTGAAGTTTCTGAAGTCAGAGATGATTTGGGTGCTGTGACGTCTGCTGGTGTTGGTCCATTGTGTTTTATCAAGTCCAAAGTCAATGTGATATTGCTGTGCTTGAATGGCCAGCCAACATGCCTCACCTGTATCTCACAGAGAATCTATGGAGTATTGTGAAGAGGAAGATAAGTAACATCTGACAAACAATACAGAGGAGCTGAAGACCACCATCAAAGATAGTGGGAGGGCTTCAGTAATGCCTCAATAGTGCCACAGGCTGATCGTCTCTATGCCTAGCCACACTGAAGTAATTCGTGCAAAAGAATCTCCAACCAAGTATTGAATGCATAATTAAACCTGCTTTAGAGATCTTGAACATTTCTGTTTTGTATTTTTTTTATTTATTGATCCTTGAGAAAATATAATAATTTTTTTAAATACTGAATTTTTTATTTTCCTGAACTGTAAGTCATAACCATAAGAAACATATTTCAGTTTGTGTACATTTAATCTATAATATAAGAAATATTGTAATTTGTTTAGATGCACCTGTATATGTTTAACATCGAATTAAAGGGATAGTTCACGTCATTAATTACTCACCCTCAAGTCATACCAAACACATAAGACCTTTGCTCATCTTCGGAACACAAATTAAGATATTTTTGATTCATTCCGAGAGCTCTTTGACCCTCCCGTAGACAGCAAGGGTACTACCATTATCAAGGTCCATAAACGTATTAAGGACATCAGTAAAATAGTTCATTGGCGCTTTTCCCTTGCATGGTATGGCTTGGTATGGTTCACTTTTTTTTGGGGGGGTTGGGGGTTCCACTGGGTACAGTTCCTGGTATTTTTTTTTAGTACCACCTCGGTTGAGGTTCCAACTGAACCGTACTGACTGTCACCTGAAACGTGACTTGTTAACTCTACTGATCAAGGATTGGCCGGAGAGAATCGTCACTACCTGCATCACTGAACTTTGCTGACACAAACCCAAAAGAACCACTAGATTCAAATCAGCACAGACAGCGAAGGATCAAACAACTGTTTTGAACAAGCGCACCTTTTTTTAACAACCAAAAAGTTTTGTTGTCTGTTGCGGAAGTACAGACGTTCCTCTCATTAATAGCAGAGGAGTGATCCAGAAAAAGTTTGATGGGGCGACGCAGAATTTTTTTTTAAGGAGTCGTGGCAGTAGAGGCGCTACAACTATAATGACGTAATCCTGCCCACTCTAAAGTGATACTAAACTGAAGCTGAAACGTAAAGCGCATCGAGCCGAGCCGTACCACACAGTGGAAAAGCTCCACATGTGACATCAGTAGTTCAACTGTAATTTTACAAAACCACAATAATACTTTGTTTGCACAAAGAAAACAAAAATAATGGCTTTGTTCAACAATTCTTCTATTCATCATCCAGTCTGATATTATGGAGAGTATCACAAGGCATGCGTGCACTTCTGCTTCATCTAAACAATGCATGTGCACTTATGCTGCTGCTTACGTCAACACGGACATGCATCAGCAAAACACATGCGTTGTTTATGAGGAGGAGAAGAATTGTTGAAGTTTTTTTTTTTTTTTCTATGAGAGGGTCAAAGAGCTCTTAGAATGCATAAAAAATATCTTAAAGGAACACTCCACCGTTTTTTGAAATAGGGCTTATTCACATTATTTCCTACATTTAGATAGGTGGGCAAATGCATTTTTGTGTCAGTGCATGCATTGTTTTAGTTTGACTGGGTCAGCGTTAGCTTAGCTTAGCACAATGAATGGAATCCTTTGTTGCCAGCTAGCATGGCCGGAGTAAAAGTGATCAAAAAAAAAACAAAAAAAACACCTAATTACTTCTTGTGGCCTGCGTATTAACAACGAGTACAAATAGCGATCCAGATTAACACTAGGCGATTTCCTAAGCAGATATTGACTTGGGACTATATTATGGGGAAGCACAGGCGAAGCACTGCTGCTTAGGCGAAGCACTGCTACTTCGGCGCAGAGATATCACGCAACACATGAAATCCCACGACTTCCGTCAACATACCGGCGTGAATAGTAGCTGCCTGGCTATTTTCCTTACAGTACACGAATGGCGATGAACATGGCTGATTTTGAGAGAGACGAAGAGGGTGACTTCTCAGACAGTCAAGAACCAGAACCATACCTATTTGAACCAGAGTTTACAGAAGACGAGCTGCGTGCTTTGGAAATAGAACGACAGGAGGAGGAGGTTGCGATCGCTCAACAGCCTGAGGACGTGAGGATGAGAGCCAACATGAACTGGTGGTGTGAATGTGGGGGAATATGCCAATCTATGCCGACGGAAATAGAGTGTCTGTGCTGTAGAGAGTGGGACATGTTTTTGCCATTGGTGACCAGGCTCAACACGTCAGATCAAGATGAGCGTGCCCGAAGTTGTGTCACATCTACAGAGGATTTCACGGCGCTGATCCATTCTGCAGTACTCGATTTTTTTTCCGGTGTGACAAAGTGAACCGGAAAAAACGCCCCACGCCGAATGGACCAAATGGACCAAATGGACCGCTGTCCACATAGTAAGTGATTATTTTAATCATGACGCATGTATAGATCGACCCATATTATACCTGTATTCACATAGAGTTGATGTTTTCATGTGTTGCGTGATATCTCTGCGCCGAAGTAGCAGTGCTTCGCCTGTGCTTCCCCATAATATAGTCCCAAGTCAATATCTGCCTAGGAAATCGCCTATTGTTAATCTGGATCGCTTTTTGTACTCGTTGTGAATACGCAGGCCACAAGAAGTAATTAGGTGGCGTTTTTTTTTTTTTTTTGATCACTTTTACTCAGGCCATGCTAGCTGGCAACAAAGGATTCCATTCATTGTGCTAAGCTAAGCTAACGCCGACCCAGTCAAACTAAAACAATGCATGCACTAACACAAAAATGAATTTGCCCACCTATCTAAATGTAGGAAATAATGTGAATAAGCCCTATTTCAAAAAACGGTGGAGTGTTCCTTTAAAGGGGTCAGGTGATGCTGCTAAAAAGAACATTATTTGGTGTATTTGATGTAATGAAATGTGTTCATGCAGTTTAAGGTTCAAAAAAGACATTTTCCACATACTGTACATTAATGTTTCTCCTCTATGCCCTGCCTTTCTGAAACACGTCGATTTTTACAAGGCTCATCGGTCTGAAAAGCGAGGTGTGCTCTGATTGGCCAGCTATCCAGTGTGTTGTGATCGGCCAAATACCTTAATTGTGTGATGGAAATGTTACTCCTCTTAACATATTGTGATGCCCTGTCCGGCCAGAGCGATGAGACGAACATAAAACCTATTGTAAAAATTTTTTAGTGGTGTCCTCTTTTGGAAGGCCAAACGAAGTAGTTTCACATTCTCAATGAAAAAGCATCACACACTGCAGCCTTGAGTGAACGGAGGCCTAGAGTGAGCCGCAGCCTAGAGTGAGCCGAGGGCCAGCTTGAGTAAACAGAGGCAGCCGGCTTGTGAAAGGCACAGCCAGTGGATTCTATGAAGGAGCGTATGTTGGGCTTGCGGCAACCACATGTGACAACCCCAGGCTGGACTCCTGGAAAGCAGATTAGGCGATTCACAGTGCAAAGTTGATGTATTTCCTCAGTGACCAGCATGGATCAGCTCCAGGCATGATGAAGCCGATATTGTTCTTTATTGGAAGGCCAAACAAAGTAGTTTCGCTTTCACAGTGAAAAACACAGCGTCTATATGACATGACACATGACATATATGGCAACAATACTACAATGAGAATAAAAGGTACGCCTTCTTTCTTTGCGTGAATATCTGGGTAGCATTATGCAAATCTTCCCACATAGTGATGTAGAGATGTGTGGACCAGTCTTAACTTTTATAAAGAATATCTCTGAGTGTATTGCAGCAGATCATTGTTTTATATGCTTATAAATGTGCACTTCATTGTGTTCTTGAGACAATGTGTACTAAATAACTACTCAAATATTAAATATTTAATTCACAGTAAACTCGTACAGCGATTAGAGTAGTGGAATATTATGTGCAATAAAACAATATGTGGAAGAAAAAGGAGGAGAACTGAATACTTTCTGAATGCAGTGTTTTAAAGGGGTCACATGATGCGATTTCAAGTTTTCCTTTCTCTTTGGTGAAAGCGGTTACAAGCAGTTCATGAATGGAGAAGATCCCTAAAGTTGCAAAGATTAAAGTCTCAAACCCAAAGAGATATTCTTTATAAAAGTTAAGACTTGTCCATGCCCTCCTAAAATGCCTCGTTTTAACACACCCCAATGTCTATGTTACTGTGTGGGAAGATTTGCATAACGCCGCTCAAACGCAAAGAAAGAAGGCATAACTTTGATTCTCACTGTAGTATTGCTACTGCTGCCGTCATGTTGTGGAGATGCTGTGCTTCATTTTGAAAGCAAAATTACTTTGTTTAGTCTTTCAAAAGAGAACAACTAGAAATCAGGGGTTAAGTTGTATTTACAACACTGTTCCAGAACAGTTCAAACCAAATATTCAGATGTGCAGTGCATTTTACAGAGGAAAGGACTGTTTCTTGGGAGAGTACCCTACAATGCTGGTGTTCTGACAAATAATGCTGACTCACAGTCGGTAAGTACGTTGTCATATTTAAAGGATTTGCTACTGACTATTTAAATGCAAATTTTGAGCAGTGTAGAGCAGCACTAGTTGTTTGTCATTTCTTCTATCACAAATGCAGACAGGTTTTATGTTTATGCAGTGCGATGCATGCAACAAAACGTGTAAAAAGACAGTACAAGTCATTATAATCAGTAATTATGTGCCCACCGGATGCAATGTATGCCTCGTATGTAATAGGTTTTATTGGTTTTGTATGGAGCCAAAAGAGTGTCAATAATGATAAATGCACACACTACATTCACATATGCACACATAGGATTCATACATGCACACTCATGATTCATAAATACACACACAGGATACACAAATGTGCACAAAATTCACAAATGCACAAACAAAATTTAAAAAGCACAGAAGATTCACAAATGCATACAAAATTCAGAAATGCACACAAAATTCAGAAATACACACACAATTCAGAAATGCAAACAACATTTACAAATGCACTCAAGATTCACAAATGCAAAGGACAAGATTCACAAATGTATTTCTGATGCACAAACACATATATCTTGATTTACAAAACTGCTTGCGGTCTGTGAACTTCACTGTATTTGTGTGTGAATTTTGAGACTCCCCTGACTTGGCTCGACACACAAATGCATTTTTTTAAACAGGGAATGATCTGCAACCAATCAGATATCTCCCTTGTTTTAGCCAATCACAAGAATGCACCCCACGTGGGGGATTGTTTACTTATAAGCCAATCAGCGAACGACTCACTTTCCTCAGCGAATGATTCACTTTCCTCAAGCAGCGAACGATTCACTTTCCTCAGCGAACGACTCACTTACCTCACGCAGCTGGCGACTCATTTTGCACAGCCGGCGACCCACTTTGCGCAGCGAATGACTCACTTTCCTCATCGAATGATTCACTTTCCTCACAAATCACGCAGCGAACGACTCACTTTCCTCAGCGAACGATTCACTTTCCTCAGCGAACGATTCACTTTCCTCATGCAGCGAAGCTGAGCGAACGATTCACTTTCCTCACAAAGCAATCAACTCACTTTCCTAAGCGAACGACTCACTTTCCTCATGCAGTTGGAGACCCACTTTGCGCAGCCGGAGAGTCACTTTCCTCTCACAGCGGACCACTGACTCTCTCTTCATGTAGGGACCGAATATTGTGATTAATGTGACTTCTATATTGCATCCAAAAGAATATTTAGATATATTTAAATATTCAAAAAGGTGTCATTTTCTTTTTACTTTCATTAAAATATTTCAATAAAATGAAATAATTGCCTATTGCAAATTTATGAATCCATGGTTAACTTTTTTTTCTGCAATCACTGGGCTATATGTATTGAGACATTTTTAAATTTATATTTTGTAAAAAAAAAAAAAAAAAAAAAAAAAACCTGAATTGTAATCTAAACATCTGTATTTTCATACAATTGCATACATAAGTAGGCTATAATATGCTGCACCACAGGCTGTGTAAACGCATTCATGTGATTGGCTTATAAGTAAACAATCCCCCACGTGGAGTTTGTTCTTGTGATTGGCTAAAAGAAGGGAGATATCTGATTGGTTGCTGATAATTCCCTGTTTAAAAAAAAGCATTTGTGTGTAGAGCCAAGTCAGGTGAGTCTCAAAATCCACACACAAATGCAGTGAAGTTCACAGAACGCAAGCAGTTTGTAATTCAAGATATACAGTATTGTTGAAAATAATAGCAGTACAATGTGACTAACCAGAATAATCAAGGTTTTTAGTATATTTTTTATTGCTACGTGGCAAACAAGTTACCAGTAGGTTCAGTAGATTGTCAGAAAACAAACAAGACCCAGCATTCATGATATGCACGCTCTTAAGGCTGTGCAATTGGGCAATTAGTTGAAAGGGGTGTGTTCAAAAAAATAGCAGTGTCTACCTTTGACTGTACAAACTCAAAACTATTTTGTACAAACATTTTTTTTTTCTGGGATTTAGCAATCCTGTGAATCACTAAACTAATATTTAGTTGTATGACCACAGTTTTTTAAAACTGCTTGACATCTGTGTGGCATGGAGTCAACCAACTTGTGGCACCTCTCAGCTGTTATTCCACTCCATGATTCTTTAACATTCCACAATTCATTCACATTTCTTGGTTTTGCTTCAGAAACAGCATTTTTGATATCACCCCACAAGTTCTCAATTGGATTAAGGTCTGGAGATTGGGCTGGCCACTCCATAACATTAATTTTGTTGGTTTGGAACCAAGACTTTGCCCGTTTACTAGTGTGTTTTGGGTCATTGTCTTGTTGAAACAACCATTTCAAGGGCATGTCCTCTTCAGCATAGGGCAACATGACCTCTTCAAGTATTTTAACATATGCAAACTGATCCATGATCCCTGGTATGCGATAAATAGGCCCAACACCATAGTAGGAGAAACATGCCCATATCATGATGCTTGCACCTCCATGCTTCACTGTCTTCACTGTGTACTGTGGCTTGAATTCAGAGTTTGGGGGTCGTCTCACAAACTGCCTGTGGCCCTTGGACCCAAAAAGAACAATTTTACTCTCATCAGTCCACAAAATGTTCCTCCATTTCTCTTTAGGCCAGTTGATGTGTTCTTTGGCAAATTGTAACCTCTTCTGCACATGCCTTTTTTTTAACAGAGGGACTTTGCGGGGGATTCTTGAAAATAGATTAGCTTCACACAGACGTCTTCTAACTGTCACAGTACTTACAGGTAACTCCAGACTGTCTTTGATCATCCTGGAGGTGATCATTGGCTGAGCCTTTGCCATTCTGGTTATTCTTCTATCCATTTTGATGGTTGTCTTCCGTTTTCTTCCACGTCTCTCTGGTTTTGCTCTCCATTTTAAGGCATTGGAGATCATTTTAGCTGAACAGCCTATCATTTTTTGCACCTCTTTATAGGTTTTCCCCTCTCTAATCAACTTTTTAATCAAAGTACGCTGTTCTTCTGAACAATGTCTTGAACGACCCATTTTCCTCAGCTTTCAAATGCATGTTCAACAAGTGTTGGCTTCATCCTTAAATAGGGGCCACCTGATTCACACCTGTTTCTTCACAAAATTGATGACCTCAGTGATTGAATGCCACACTGCTATTTTTTTGAACACACCCCTTTCAACTAATTCAACTAATTGCCCAATTGCACAGCCTTAAGAGCGTGCATATCATGAAAGCTGGGTCTCATTTGTTTTCTGAGAATCTACTGAACCTACTGGTAACTTGTTTGCCACGTAGCAATAAAAAAAATATACGAAAAACCTTGATTATTCTGGTTAGTCACATTGTACTGCTATTATTTTGAACAATACTGTATGTGTGAGTTCAACAGATATACATTTCTGAATCTTGTCCTGTGCATTTGTGAATCTTGAGTGCATTTGTAAATGTTGTTTGCATTTCTGAATTGTGTGTGTATTTCTAAATTTTGTGTGCATTTCTTAATTTTGTATGCATTTGTGAATCTTCTGTGCTTTTTAAATTTTGTGTGTGCATTTGTAAATTTTGTGCGCATTTGTGTATCCTGTGTGTGTATTTATGAATCATGTGTGTGCATATGTGAATGTAGATTGTGCATTTATCTTTATTGAGACTCTTTTGGCTCCATAGTTTTGTCTCATCACACCGGGACGCGGCATCACAGTATGGTAAGGGGTATAACATTTCGGTCACACACTTTAGGTATTCGGCCAATCACAATTCACTAGACAGCTGGCCAAATCACACAATACCTTGCCTTTTCAGAACGATGAGCTTCGTAAAAAATGTAAGCATTTCAGAAAGGCGAGGCATAGGGGAAAAACAATGTACAGTATGTGGAAAATAATTAGTTTTTTTTAACATTAAACCGCATAAATTATGAAAGTTTCATTCAAAACATCATATGATCTCTTTAAGTTCTTAAGTGAATGTGTGTTAGTGTAAATGTGTACCTGGCAAACATCAGAGCGGATACCAGACTTCCAGAAACCCTGACTGCTGAGCTCTACTGTGACCTCCCTTCTCATTGTATTCTTCTGCCTGATCTTCTGCAGAGCTTCCTGTAAATCACAGTTTTTGGACATAGTATTCACACAATTATGACTATATACTGTACTAAAACCTCTTGTCTGTTGCATTCAAACATTCAGTTAATGTGCATGTTTTGCTTTTTGCTTTTTTTTTAATGAAAAACTTCATGCTACCCATCCATAATGATCATATTTATTATTTAAGGTGTCTGTCATATTATCTATTTCGATGTACATAAACCACTCATGCAGACACTTACCTCTCTTTGCGTTAACTTCTGTTTGTCAATTTGTTTAACCTTTGGGCTGTTGGCCAACAAGTGACGCAATTTCACATAACTCTTCCACAACTTTTGATACCTGTAATGAAAAAAGTAAACTGAAGTATATCACCTTTTCCATTTTTATTTTATAAAAAAAAAAAAAATCATTATTAATAACTTATTACATCAAAATAAAATCTTAAAAAAGTACAATGTTTGAAAATCAAGAAATTAATAGTAAAAAGTAGTAAATTAGCATTGCAATTTTACACACACACATACACATATATATAAAAATAATTCATTTTTATTATAGCAATTTTATTATCACATTTAATAGGTCCTATGATAACTCATGTGGTGAGAGATTTCTATTTAACTCTATTCCCTCAGTGGTTCTCAATCCTGGCGACTCACCGCTCTGCATATTTTGCATGTCTCTCTTATTTAACACCTGATTCAGATAACCAGCTTGTTAGAAGAGAGCTCCAAGCACAAACTGTGTTTTGATTGACAGGGTTCCAACTAGGGTGACCATCCATCCAGCGTTGCGCGTGCGCGCACAGCGTTTGAAGCCCAATTCATGCGTCCCACAAATTGAGTCTGTGTCACACACAATCAATGCTGGCTCAAAAAAAGTTGGTCTCTCATCTATATCTGGAGTCGCCAACCCATCGATCTTGGAAGCATTTTAAGTTGATCGCGAAGATTTGTCAAAATCTGAGGAAAAAAAAAAGGTGCGAGCCCCTGGTGTGAGTTGGGAGGTGCGAGACTCCGCTGACTGCGTACCTCCCGAAACAGACGAGACATTTTTACTTGACGCAACTGTTTTAGACTGAAAACCAGACCATACAACTTATTTAGACGCGGGTGCCGGTGTGATGAGATGTACTAATATCAGTCTGCTCGGGCATGATTGTTTTAGGCCTGTAATTGATTGATTATTGAGGTAATGGGGATGGCACGGTTCGCTGAAAAAAAAAAACCTTTCTGTTGATGCATGCGCATTTTGGCTTCCCAGACATTATCAAAAACATGAAAAAAAAAAAAAAACCCTGGACAAATCATTCACTCTTGTTCAACGAGAATGCTGTATATGAGCAGTAATTTATTATTAAAGTGAATAAATTGTAATGAAAAATAAAATTAAACAGCTAAAGTAAATCGTAAGTGGAAGTGAATTTGTCGATTCTGTCATAAGCATACAGTACATCAGCAATTACACATGTTTAGGGGAATAGGGCATTATTAATATACCATGTAAGGTGGTATGTGCTAGAAACGGGTAAACCACTATCAGAGAGTCTGCCCATGGGGTGGGGGCACCACCGCGCAAGGCAGTGTCCCACATTGTCCCTCAGAAACATACCTCTTGTCCCCCCCTTGGGCTTATTAGCAGGTGGTCACCCTATTTCCAACACAGTTTTCATTGCTTCCTACTCTCTGCCATGATTTGTTCTATGCCAACACCACTGCCTGCAGCATGACATAATTTGTCTCTGTAAATAAATAAAATTTTAATTCATGTCTTGCACACTTTTATGCCCTTTGAACTGGAATCATGGCCGAATATCCTGTGAAGTCCACTTTTCAGGGCACTTATGCTCAGTTAGAACAAACGTCTGAAATGACGTTTGAGAAACATACAAAATGTGCAAAGCGGTCGGTCACAAGGATTGGAATTGAGAACCACTGCTTTTAAAGAGGTCTGTGCTTGTTCTTGTAAAGAGTAAACCCAAGTGTAAACCAAAAATAGGTTTAAATCAAATTATCAGAAAACCCTTACCATTATAAATCAAGCTAAAAAGCAGAAAGAGAAGTGGTGAGTGCTCAGTCAGACTTACTGCGGGTCTCCAGCATAGCTAAGCTGGGCAGGTCGGATACCAAAATGCACAATGATGGGGAAAGTAATGACACTGGAATTGAACTGCTCACGATCTAACTGGTCAATCCTCACAGAACTGGGTTTCTGTGTGAATGCAGACACATACACAAGCACACATTTAAAGTGCAGTCGTGTTTTAATGCCATGAAAGTGGCCTTGAACTTATTAATGCATAATCATGCAAAAGCTTTTGGCTACTGATGTCAGTGCAGAAAGAATCTATTAACATATGTATCGGTCACCGATTATTTAAGCCTTGTCTGTGTGAATGTGTTTTACCATGCCAGGGTTGGTGACGATCATGCCCTTGCATTCCTCAGCGTATTTCTGCCACTCCAGCTCCTCCCACTGTAGCATGTTTGCGATCTCCTCTTCGGGAACTAGAGCTGTGCTGCTGCGCAGCAGATATAGCAGCACCTGGTGCATGGACAGCACCTCCTTTCCTCCATCTGACGCACATGAGCAGACACGACAATGTCAATCACACTGATAAAACATTCTCGGAATCAGAATGAGCTTTACTGCCAGGTGTGTTTACACATATGAGGAATTTGTTTTGGTTACAGAAGCTTCCACAGCACAGAATGACAGTGACAAGACAAAATTAATGAAAAGAATAAAAATAGGATTAGTAAATAGGAAATAACAATGAACAAAAAAATGACACGTTATGTACAAATGCAAAGAAATGTAAATACGTATATGTGTGTTAAATAAATACATTTATAAATACTGTTTTTTGCCAAAGTTAACTGTTCATGAGATGGATTGCCTGAAAAAAAAAAAAAAAAAAACGGTCACTAGGGGTTGAACGACTTTTTTAGTGGACTTTTGTGGTGAAAATGAAAGTAAAGTCCACTAGTCGCTGTTGACGTCATTAATGAATGGAGCTGTGACAAACCTCTTGTGCACAGCTATGGCATTTGATACAGCGCTGTGTACATGGCTATTGCTCCTATAACAGCTCATTTTGAGCAGTTCTTTTGCCTTTGGGTCATTTTATTTCTCACAGCTTTCTGGTCGTTCTAAATCAGATACAGATAAAGTAGCACAGTAAAGATTACATTCATATGAATGCATTAGTGAGACCGATTGTGTGTGTGATTTATTTTTAAATGGCAGCGTCTCTCTAGTAGTAGTCACTGTGGGATTTAGTTAACAAATATATGCCTGAACTATTCAGTTTCTAAGCTATTTTATTGATAAATCACAGAACAGCGTACTGTTGACTAATCGACGTCAAGCTTAAAGCGCCATGGTAGAGTACTGAAGTCGACTAGTCAGTAAAGCAAAAAAATTTTTATCAACGATATAATGTTTCATATCGTTCGGTATCGATAATTATAGATATTTTTATAACCTTTTTTAAAACAAAAAGCAATAGAAAAAGTTAAAATTGAACCACTATATTTTTAAATTAACATTTTATTGAGACAAAATTTTTTTTTTTTTGTTTTAACAATCAAACATAAAATAAAAAATTAAACAAAAATCTAATTTTGTTTTATATGCAGAATAAATATGAGGGCGCAATGAGCAAAAAATAATGCAGCACATTAAATTGTTAACACAAGGAAGTAACTGTCTCTCTTCTAACAAAACATGCATCACAATAAAAATTTATTCAAATCTAATATAATTTCACAAATTTTATAAACAATTGTGAACAGAACAGCATTATGTATTTATGCATTGCTTAATCCAAAGAGCTGAAGCACTATTAACACAGATTGCATTTAAGAGACGCCGTAAAATGCATAAACCTCCACAAATTCTTGACGTTTTTTCTAAAAGTTGAAACAATTTTATATGCATCTGTGTGAATGGCTTGGTTTTGGTTTTCACCTAATCAAGATCTTCTCCACATTAAGTTTCAATATTTCTGGCTAAAAATAGAACAAACTAATACAAATATTAAAACAAACGTGGAGCTCCACACCGAGATGGCCATCCGCTGAACCATCTTGGAGAAAAACTATCTACTGTATAAATAAACCAATCACCAATATATTAGCAAGTCAACCATTTTTCTGGGTGCCTATTCTTCTGTAAAGGGACTGTAAATGTTTTGTACATAATCTAAAGCAAATCTTTTCTACATTCAGAACAGGGTGCCTCAAGTCTTGCCCAGGAGGGTGAATTCCCTGCAGAGTTTAGCACCAACCCAAATCTAACACACCTGAGCAAGCTCATCAAGGTCTTCAGTATCCCTAGAAAATCACAGGTAAATGAGATTGATCAGGGTTTAAGCTAAACTCTGGAGGGCAGTGGCCGGATTTGAGGAACACTAAAGGTTCACATGTACTGTGTACAACTTTTATTTATTTTTTCATCAATACATTTTGGTTCATCAATGAAATGGACAGAAGGGCATTTAAAACTAACCTGGGAGGAACCGAACGAACCGTGGCATAAAATGAAACCTCTGACAACCTGACTGGCCGTTTTCTTCAGGACCTGTGTAACAGCAAAACTATATTACTATGGCTTAATTGCTTATGGTGTGCTTGTGTGGAGTTGAATGTGTGTTGGCACATTACCTGTGAGGTTCCAATCATACAACTCCAAGATGTCTTTAAAGAGGTACGAGGAAAACAGTTCCAGGCCTTTAACACAGTAGTTCTGGTCAAACACAACAGATTACAATAGATGAGCATTTGTGGGTCACTCCACTTGTGCTAGCAACAACCAATATGTCTGAAGTAGCACTAGAAATATCAATAAACAAAGGGAAACTAAATTAAAATTAAATTCAGTTGCATTAATAATCAAGTCAAAGTGTCAAAATATGTTTGCCTCATTCTGATAATTGTTTATTTAGTTTTTTTAATTAAATATGGGCATAGAAATGTTATTCACAGCAACTAACATTTATAATTACAATCATTTATACAAGATGAGGATAGTGAACTGACGAAAATTAGGAATGTTGAAATTTTTTATAATGTGGGGTGCCACATACCTCAGGTGCCATTTCTTCTATGAAGTGGATGGTGTAATCGATGTTGAAGCGAATAACCTGACACAAAGGGATCTAAAAGGGTGTGAGGGGGTGGACAGTTAGTCTGGGATATATATGGGCTTTCACAATAAATCCCATGAATGCTCATTTACTGACACATACTAATTGTTTTCACCTCAGAGTTAAACAACTTAAGTACAAGTGATGATCTATGAACAATATCTATGGCATACTGTCAATTATTTAATTACTCTGAATCAAAAACCCCAATAATAAAACTTGCAGTGGAAGTCTATAGAGAAAGACATTTGCAATGTTTTAAAATCAGAAACTTTCAGCTCTTACGTCTGATAAAAGAATTGTTCATCTTCTAAAAGTGACATTTATACATTTTCTGCAATTAGAATCTTATACTTAAAACACAATTTGAAGTGTACTCATTCTCTGAAGCCACATGACACTAATAAAGAACAGATAACAATTATAATAATAATATACAGATCTGGACCACAAAGAAATTGACTGTAATATTACATTTTATTCATGCATTATCCATTCAGATAAAGCAAACAAAAATTTAAAGTATCGTATTTTTCAGACTATAAGTCGCATCAGTCCAAAAATATGTCATGATGAGGAAAAAAAAACATAAGTCGCACTGGACTATAAGTCGTATTTATATAGAACCAAGAACCAAGAGAAAACATTACCATCCACAGCCGCGAAAGGGGGCTCTATGTTTTCAGTGTAGACTACAGGAGCACAGAGAAGCATAGAGCGGCCACTCTCGGCTGTAGACGGTAATGTTTTCTCGTGGTTCAGGTCAAATTAATTTTGATAAATAAGTTGCACCTGCCTATTAGTCGCAGGACCAGCCAAACTATGAAAAAAAGTGCTACTTATAGACCGGAAAATACGGTACTCAATTTTTGGGAGTTAAATAATGACGCAAATACCAGTAAACTGACCACCACAAACTTTAGTAAACCACGTTGCGTGATTAACTTGAATACTCTCCTCCCATCAATTGTGCATCGCTAAAAGGAAACTCCTACAAACACACATGTGCGAAGGCCAGTCAGCCACAAAAATAACTGTGTCCATGCCTTTTCTTTGCTATGTTGACACGGTTTTATGCTGACACTTGACTTTTAGCTGTTGAACTACTGCTATAAGCTGCTGATTTAATTCCTATGAGTAGAGTTTATTTCACAAACCGTTACACTATGGCTCGTCTCCTTTTCTTGTACAAGTTTATATTATTTAGATACTGTTTTTTTATTTATTGCTGATTATTCACAAACACTAAAGAACATATCGTAATCTAGTTATTAGTTCTGAATGCAACCAAGCAGAAGTCACATGCTTACATTAGTAAGTGGTGTGTGAGAGAAGCAGGAAAAGCCTTCAAAAAGGTACTCGTGGTCATCATACTCAATAACCGTGGGTCTATCTGTCTGAAAGAGAGAGAGAGAGAGAGAGAGAGCAACAGTTTTATTCACATGCAGAAACAATAAAAGAACAGAAAAATAATAATCAGATTAATACTTCGATTAAAACAGCACAGAAACCTACTAGGAAGTTGGTGGGTGGGGACACAGTTATTCTGTAGTGGAACAGTTTACCAGCATTGTTACTCATCGGCCGACACTCTTTCACTTGCTATAAGGGAGAGAAAAACATGCTGACCAATCCAATCAGTTTGACAACCCCAGACAATGACTGACATTTATAATAAATCAAATATGAAATGTGACAATGTACAAAAGTATAACAAAACATTGTGAATGGTCCATTTTCAATGTTCAAATTTTCATATGGTGTTGTAGTTTGGCTAAAGAAATTAAGTATAAACCTCTTTCACCAGCCTATTAACCTCTTAAGTCTCCTTTTGGTTCAAATTGGAGAACAAAAAGACAACAGTGTCCACTTAACAAAAAAACAAAAAAAATTATGGCTCTAAAAGAGATGAAATGATTGAATGAATGCATGTATACCTGTTCACCAGGATAAATACTGTGGCGGATTCCGGTTCGCTTGGCTTTGGCACTGCACTTGCATAACGGCCCGTCATTCATCTGAGTTTTAAATGAAAGGACAAATAAATTATAATAGTTGTAACTTGATTTTAAGCCATTCAAATACAATTATATAAATCAAACAATTGATACTTATGCAAATGTCATAATTTCAGCATTAATGGTTATTTTATGAACTCTTTAGATTATTTCCCTCTCCTGATTTTTAAATCAGTAAAAAGACAACATTACAGGAGGTGACAGATAAGTACTACTGCTTGAAGAGAACCTTGCCAAACAAGTCATTTAAACGGTTGACACGTCTATTGCTAACTACATGAATAAAACATCTGGTTTAAGTGATACTTCAATCAAAAAAGAAAATTCTGTCATCACTTACTCCCCTACACGTAAAAAAGTTATTGTAAAGAGATATAATTACATTATATGATGAACAGATGCAAGTAAAAGCCTAAATTAACTATTCAAGACAGAAAGCAATTGTATTTTTTTTTCTCAAGACTTGTGAGACAGAAACCTCATAGGTTTTATTAAAACATGTTTGGAAAAGTCTTATGGGTTTTAAATGACATGAGGGTGAGTAAATGACAGATGTTTCGTTTTTGGGTGAAGCATTAGCACAGGCATTTTAACACTGACATTTTTTTTCTGATACATTGCTAGCTTAAAATGGTTTTTTGAGCAAAACAACCATAATTTCTCAGCAAAAAGGTTGCAGTGAAGGTGAAGCTCACCTGTCCGGGGTCATTGTACCACAGCTCCTCATGGAGGCGGTCAGGATGAGCTTTCTTCCGCTTGATCTCAGCAATGACATCAAATACGTCAGAGTCAGAACTGCTGGAGCAGCTGCTACCGCCTCCATCAGACTCACATTCAGATTCACTGGAGCTGTCATCTACACAACACACAACAAATGCATCTTTCTATTAGAGTTAGGCCTGAGTGATATGGTTACAACTATTTGTGCATTTGCTTATTATTGTGCTCTGAAATTAAAACAAATTCAATCAAAGAAACATTGACTGTCCACACTTTGTATGAACACACAAAGCTGCTGATTGAATAATCATTACCCATCTCTTTGTTCCAAACTATCATTAGAGAAACAGGATGCATGCATTTAGAGCATCGCAACTCCCATGTAATCAACTATTTAATTGTTTTATTATTTAAGTAAATAAAGAAAGATTACATTTTAAAATTTTCATTTATAAACTATCTAGAGCAGTGGTTCCTAACCTTTTTCAACTCGCGGTCCACACAACCAAACATGTGTTTGCACGGCCCACTGCAAAAAAAATTAACTGATCCCACTACTGTTGGGATAATAAATGGTTACTCAGAAGCTAGCTTGTTAACTGTCTTTATTGAATGAACTGGCAATGAACAGAAAATAACTCGGGCTGGCACCGCTCAGCAAGACGGGAAAACCAGATCCAGACAGAGCTCGGCAGCAGGAAGACAGCGGAGAAAGCAGTCAGGAGGGAACATGCTGACAGCCATTTATGCATGTTTGAATTGAAAGATAAATTGGTGGTTTATTCTTAAACCAATCAGCGAGCTTGAATAGTGAAAGCATAGTTACAGTTTAATATTTATTTTTGTTAATATACCGTATATATAAATATACATACATATATATATATATATATGAAATGATGTTATTAAGTTATGACTTAGACATTTTTACATATATTAACAATATTATTTATTTTAATCAGCGGACCACCTGCAATACACTGATCTACTGTATTGTACACGGACCACTGATCTAGAGTGCTTATATTTAGTATAACAACACTCCATCTGCGCACAGGCTCTTTTTCAATTTGAGCAAAATGTTTTGGAGTAGCTATTTTAGCTTTATTTTAAATACAATTGTAAAGATATAAAGACAATAAGACATATATAGTTTCATGACTTCACATTCATAATATTGGCAATTTTTATAGAATATTATACAGTGCCAAACACTAATATTGGCACCCTTAGTAAATATGCACAAAGGTGGCTGTAAAAAATAAAATTGCATTGTTTATCTTTTTGTTAACTCATTCAAACAATTCACAAAACTGTAACCCATAATTGAAGTAAAACAATTGAAATTGGGGAGAAACTTACATTATAAAATAAATGTTCTCCATAAAATAAATTCTCCAGCCATGACTTCCTGTTCCACAGGATTATAAATAGACTGACACAAAGAACAGATTCCCTTAATCATCCATCACAAGGAGTAAAACCAAAGAATGCAGTTCTGATATGCAGAATAAGATTTTTGAGCTTCACAAAATAGAAAGTGGATGAAAGAAAAGAGCTAAAGCATTTAAAATCCCTATTTCCACCATCAGGGCAGTAATTAAGAAGTTCCAATCAACAAAAGATATTACAAATCTGCATGTGTGTCTATATTGTCCTAATGCAAGTTGAGGAGGAGAGTTTGAGTGGTCAAAGACTCTCCAAGGATAACAGCTGGAGAACCGCAGAGATTAGTTGTGTCTTGGGGTCAGAAAGCCTAAAAAAAAAAATATCAAACAGCCCTTACATCACCATATTGTTTGCACTGAAGTTCACAGTATAACACTACAGTATATATTACTGTAAGTCAAAGCTGTACATCTATAAGTCTTGAGTATACTGTGTCCATTTGTGTATATTATGGAAATGTGTTGATCGTGTACAATTATCTATTTTGAAAAATGTGTATAGTGTGTAAATGTGTATATTGTTATTTATGTACACTTAATTTTTCACATCTTGTTTGCTTGTACTGCCATGGCACAGTCGTTACACTTGTGCACAAGCTGTGTGACAAAAGAGAGATTAGAGGATTCAAGAAAAATCCACTTCACTCATGCAAAAACAAACTCCAGCATATTCAGTTGTCAGACATGATTGGAACTTCTAACAGGACTGGCTTCTATGGTCAGATGAAGAAAAAAAAAAAAAAAAAACTTTTTGGAAGCAAACCCACCAGATGGTACCCAATGCCTACAGTGGAATATACTGCTGGATCTTTAATTTTTTGGGGCCTATTTTTCTGCTGGAGGTCTTGGACATCTTGTATAGATAAATCACATAATAGATTCCATCAAATACCAACAAAAAAAAAATTGAAACCTGACTCCCTCTGTTAGAAATCTTATAATCGGCCGTGGCTGGATATTCCATCAGGATAATTAATCACCAAAACATCACAATCAACAAAAAAATGTGGCACTGAGCACAAAATTAAGCTTCTGCCATGGTCATCTCAGTTCCCTGACCTGAACCCTATAGAAAATGTAGTGAACTGAAGAAAAGCACCACCAGCATGGAGCTGTGAATCTGCAGGATCTGGAGTGATTCTGTGTGAAGGAATGGTCTCTGTTCTTCAAACTCATCAGGCATTATATTATAAAACTCAGAGCCGTTATCTTTGGAAAAGGACGTTGCAGTTATTGGGTGCTAATAACTGTGGCTAATGTGAACTAGAGAAAAACAATTAATTCATTATGATACTCCCCCCCCACATTTCATTGTTTTACTTCAAAGATAGGTTAGAATTTTGTGATTTTTTTTTAAATAAAAGATTTCTTTTCACAGCCACCTTTGCTCTTATTTACCAAGGGTGCCAATATTAGTGGTTGGCACTTTGTTTTATAAAATATACATTACACATTTTAAATAGTAAAATACACAATACCCTGATCCTGGTCCAGTTTGGTCTTGGGTGGTTCCCATTTAGGCCTACTGGATTTGGCCCGCACCTGTCTCCGAACAAGCTCTTCCTCAAAGCGCTCATACAGATCTCTCAACTTACTAGTGCCCACGACTGTAGAGTCACCCTACAGATGAATACAAATTATGAGAAACAGTTCCTGACATGAAATCTGACTTGTTTTGGTCATGATGCCATCACAACATTTAGTACAAATCTCTGTTCTGTTCATTTTAAAGGAGTATAGTGTAATATTGTGGTAATTTTTTTAAAATGTCAGTTTAATAGATTTGTGTTGTGTTGATTATTGTTGATTACCATTTGGTCCATGGGATCGTTTGAGTAGTAGTTCTCTGCATGTGTACAGCGGATCCAGGCAGGTTTGAGTAACTCCTCCTCTCCTTTCTCCTCCTCGTGACGTTCAGTCGACGTCTCCTCTGCATCTCTACTCCTGCTGTAGCTCACAGATCTCTCTCGACTGCTTGAGGTGCTGTCTGTTCTTCTCTCTTTCACCTCCTCCACACGTCGGCGCTTTCTCTCTCGACTGCCTGAGCGATTGCGAATGTGTTTTCGGTGTCTGTCTGAGGGGGATGAACCTGACTCATCTCTATGCCGATAGCGTTCTCTGGTGGATGGAGACAATATTTTTATGGTAAAAACAATGCAGTAACAGGCAACCACGCAGCAGTACTTATTGAACCAAGTGTATAAAAGCTTCAGTTAAGACAAACATTTTTTTTAAAATAATGAATCCATGACTGGCTGGCTGGCTGGGGGACTGAAAGGGGTCTTTTCTTTATAATGTGCCATAATATGGAATCAATGGGTACAATCAACTGTTTGGTTACCAACATTCTTCAAAATATCTTCTTTTGTGCTTAACAGAAAAAAGAAACCACTCTGAATGACTTGAGGGTGAGTAAATGTAGTAAATTTTTAGGTGAACTACCAAAAAACAACCAGAAGTGATATCAGATACAGTGATTAAGGTAATTCTCTTTGCTAGCTATCCTTATATAACCTATTCATAATTTGAATTAAGCTTTATTTTTCATTACGCTAAGTTAACAAATTTTGGAAGTGCCAACCATATTTGAAATCACTATGATCAAAATTTTTACTACCTTAGCAATTAATCAATGTCAAAAGAGATCTGTGCATTATCATTACAACAAAATACATGCAGTTAAACATTTCTTTTGTTTTATTACTTACGAAACATTACTACTTTATGGTCTTTATAATGAACTTACATGAACTAAATTTAAAGGATATAATACATCATTTAAATGCTATAATTTGAATGTATTATTATTGTTTAAATTAACAACTTTAATGTTTGTATTTTTAATAAACAAAAAATTACAATGGTTTTCGATAAAATACCTAGATTAGAGAACTGTGAAACTTTACTGGTTTTGGTACAGACTAATGACATTTTCATGAAGGAGTGTGCAATATTGACAAAAAAAAAGCTCTCTGTGTATTTTCTGGAATGTTACCAGTAACTATAATTAGACAATATTTTGCTGAATGTGTTACTGTAATAGCGTGGACAGCTGACTCCTAATGTTTTTGATATTCTTCATATTCTGTGTGGTGGTCAGTTCACAGCAGTGACGGAAAGTAGCTGATCTTTTTCAATAAGTTAACATAGATTTTTACCTTGTATGGGCATTTTTAGCTTTATAAAGCCTTTTTTTTCTAAAAGTGTATCATCTTTTGAGTCAAATTCTTACATTCAATCAATTGATTAGAATAAGACTTTTTGGCTTTTACCAAGCAAATTAAATCAGTATCAACAATTAATCTTTATAATGCAGAGGAAACACAGAAGCTGCAGTGCTTAAGTTTTTTAAATAAGTGGCATTTACATGCATTCACACACTGTTTAATGCAGCTTAGTGGGACATGGAATGATTTAACTTGCAAATACAAATGCATAAATATTGTGTTGCTATATGAAATGAGTAAAAAAATACACGTTTAGAGATGCAAAACTGCGGTGGTTAAGATTGGAATTATTTTTGTAGGCAAAAGAGAGCAAAAATGGGCAATATGGCATCTAAAACATAAGTATCTTAATATTAATTTGTTTACTGAACTGCTGTATAAAAAACACATTTGTACTCATTTGTACATTTGATCACTTTTGTAATCATGCTGATTTTTGGAGAACAGCTCTTTTCATGTTATATTAATTATATTACATACACACATTTTTTTAAATCATTTCAAATTTAAACTTTGATAAGTTATTTTTAGTCAAAGCTGTAATTTCAACAGTAATATTTTAGTTTGTATTCAAAAGATTTACATTTATGTTCAAGTGCAGCAGTGCGAACGAGTGACAAAGTAACAAATGTCACTTGAGTTAGGTAGAAAAACTTCATTTGCGCTAGTTTGTCACAAAATTAAACACCTTTCTGAGTTATCATGCGGTGTCAGATGCCACTTTGGAAATGTTAAGATGGCTTATGATAAGCTGGTCCCAACAGAGATCTCATCAGTTTTTGATAACAAAAATTAGGAATATAAGCAGAAAAACTGTTACCTGCTGCGGTGTCTCGATGGCACGCGTCCTCGGTCATAGTCTGCTTTACGCCGTGGGCTGTCTGAACTTCTGCGCTCTGAACTGCACCCTCTGTCCCGTTTCTCTCCTCCAAACTCTCGGTTATGTCGGCCTCCGTATCCTCCATAGCTGTGGCCACTGTGCCGGTGCTCATCATGGTGACGAAGTCTTTCAGGTGAGCGAGAACCGGAGTCCGCCTTGTACTGCAGAGGCGGGCGGGAGCGTTCAGGTTTGAAGGAACCTCCAGGCTGCACGTAAGCTGGGTTGAAGCTCGGTGGAGGAGGGAGCTGAGGCATTTGAGGGTAGCTCATGGGATATGATGGTGGGTAGGGCATGGGAGGTGGCACCGAGGGTGGCCCAGGTGGATGGGGTGGAGGGGGGATGGTAGGCATCATGTAGGGGTAAGAGCTCTGAACTGGAACGGAAACGGAGCTGTCTGAGCTGTGAGGAGCAAGTGGAGGAAAAGGGGGTGGCTCTGGGAAGACCGGTGGGCGTATGGGGCAATGGGGAAGAGCATTAGAGCCCTGTGACGGTGGAGGGAAATGGAATGGCATGAATTCGGGACGGGGTGGCATATAGCAACTGCCACCTTGAGGGTTATACATGGGACCGGGAGCAGTTGGGGGGTCATACTGATACCGTGGGGGAGCGGGCCGATACATTGGGTCCGGAGCTGCTGGTCTTCCCCTCGGCCATCCACTGCCAGCATTGAAAGACATCTGTAAAAAGGCATGGACGTGATAAAGATGTGGATACAGCCACAGATTTTCTTATAAAGATGTCGTTCAACTTGGATCACATGTGACCTGTGGCCAATCATGTAAAGACACCAATGTGACTAAAAACACTTTCAACAGCCCGTCAGGACCGCAGGAAACACATTTGAATTGTATCATTTATCTTTTAATTGCTGACCATTTACTTGACTACAATAAATTCAAAAACAAAAAACAGTATCAGTCCACTTTAATTCAAAAAAGGCATAATCTTTCCACTCTTTGTTATATTGGAATTGAATGTGCTAAAGTTCCTAGAACAGGTGGCGATGTCTACAATATAAATTCTTAAAAAGAGAACCTTATTATATTTACACACTTGACTTAATACTCTTTCCCCTAAGGGCTAGAATTACAAACTTGACTTTCATGTTTCTAATTGATTTTTTTTTGTAATTAAAAGTGATTTTTGTTGATATGGTCTTGTTTTGTAATTAAATGCATTTTGTATAGTAATGCATTGATCAATTCTAGGGCTTGGAAAGTAATTGAAAAAAGATGGGTGAGTGTTTTGAGGTGTTGTTTTAATGTGATATACTATAGCTGCTCACTTGATTGATTTTGATTGTTAACAGGTGTTGTTTTATTGAAACTGTTTGAATCTGTGAGTATTTAATGAACTATTACCTTTGCCTGTGTGTGTGCGCGACTGCGCGTGTCTGACTGACAAAGGTCTTTGACCAAAATTAACTTTTTGAATAAAGGGAGCGTAACAGTGTGCAGATCTTTGTTCTACGTTTGAATTAATTCTAAGCCATTTTACTTACTAAGTTTTGCTGTGTTATCAAAATTGTAAATAAATAAAATAAAGCCATAGTTCAATCAAAAATGAAAATTGTGTCATTATTTACTCACCCTTATGTCGTTATAGCCTGTTTGGCTTTTCCCCCTGTAGAACATAACAAATATATTTTGAGAAATGTCTCAGTTTGTCTACAGTTGTCAAGTAAACAAAACATTCTTCTAAATGTTGTCTTTTGTGGTCCACAGAAGTTGTTATTCCTTTAAGAGTACAGCAAAGCGTAATAACTTAAGACATAACGTTAGTAGCGGTTTCTAAATATTAGAAGGCAATAATAACATTTCTTTAGACATAGTAGCAGTTTCTAATTATTAGGCCAAAAGACAAACAAGTTTCCAAATTCCCTGAAGCAGCGATTTAACTTACATAAACAAGATTGTTTGACATGGCTTATACAAATCTAAACCACTAACGTTAGCCTTGCAAACCTGCTACGTTATACAGGTCTTCGGCCGAGTCCAATCTTGAAGTAGTCTCAAAACCGGATTCGAAAGATCAATGTTTTCACTCCCACCGATGCGTCTTAGAAGGTATTTTCACCTGGCGTGTTAACACACACACACAAGATAAATAAATAAACAACACTCTAAAAGGCATCTAACGTTACAGTTTCAGCGTCAGACAGAACAGCAATTGAATTATGAAGTCAACCATTTTAATCCTAAAGAGTACAACTCACCTTTAGATGTCTTCGCTAATGCTTAGAAACTACAGAAATAAACCTGTGTCGCTGTTCATTGTGTTTTATGTTTACTGCGATAAAAATTTTCAGTTTACGATACGGAGCTGTAACGTTAGCTTGTTCACGATGCGGTGTGCTGCAGCCAATCAGATTGATGCTGACATGGAACCAATGAGAGCGCGTGAAATGATACTTCGCTGAAACAGACTTCTTCTTGTTCTTTTAATGCATCACTGCCACCAACTGAGCTGGAGTGTGGAAAGTACTGGGAGAGTTCACACAAAAGTTCAGCACTTACTTTATTTTAAATGTGTACATAAGACATATTTGTAGTTAAACTAATTCATCATGCCTCCACACTTTTGGTTGAACTATTAATTTAATGACAGCAGCCCAGAGCAGACAAAATAAAACATAATGATCACATTCTTAGGTTTTGAGATGTTTGAAAGAGAATCCATAACATATGACCAAGAATCCCATGATCAGTTACACTCACTTACTCACATTTGATTATTAACCCATTAATAGTGCACAATCCAAAAAGTTTTCTCTTCTTTTTATGAATTGTCTAAGATTAGGATTTCCATTATTATAATTTTAAAACTTGGATCACATTGATCACAAATAATTATATATAATGTTATTTGTGACATTTATCATTTAAAAAATGAACAGCATCTTCAGTCTGAAGAAGGCTGCAGGCTTTCAAGGTCCAGAAATGAGACAATCTCCTGCTCTTGGTGGGAGACATAAAAATCACAGTGATCTGAATACACCATGCACATTACAGGCCATTAAACTCATTAACTTCATTCATCATTTAGCAGATGCTTTTATCCACATTGTTTAATTTGGGCGTAGCCTGATGAATCATAAATAACAAATGTGAGAATACAAGTCTAGCAGTTTACAGCTACAGGTGAAAACACAAGACAAAAA
The DNA here is from genome assembly GCF_023724105.1 of Carassius gibelio. Taxonomy (NCBI): domain Eukaryota; kingdom Metazoa; phylum Chordata; class Actinopteri; order Cypriniformes; family Cyprinidae; genus Carassius; species Carassius gibelio. The sequence continues at coordinate 3,637,620 of NC_068382.1, forward strand.
ATACAGTGACAACTACAAAATGGTAACAATGCATGCAAATAAAAAAAATATCATTGGAAAGTATTGTATTGTAACATAACGAACATTTGTAAATCTTTCAAAATTACTTAAATAGTTATAAAGTGTGAAATAATTGTTAAAGTACAAATTCAATGTTTTAATGTTAAAAACTGAACGTATCTTATAATGGCTAAAATGTATTATTATTATTATTATTATTATTATTATTATTATTATTATTATTATTATTATTATTATTATTATTATTATTTATCACAGATAATATGTATAACATGGTCAGGATTAACAAGAAAAGAAAAATGTTTACGCCATAGACTGTATAAAAACAGGTTTACACCAGACTGTATGGTTTACACAGTTATCGATGGATTAGTGCTAATATCGATTTCTCATGTCTGTAATTCTTTTTCACTGATGATTATTCAGGTCTGTTATCAAAATGGCGGCAGTCGCGGCGACGAATCCCTCGCAGCTTTTACCTCTCGGTATGTGCGATTTTCGTCTAATGGATTATTTACTTTATTATTGAACTTTTGCAGTCGTTGAAATTCATGTGTATTTGGCGCATTCAAATTTCAGTACGTTTTATTTATTGTTGTATTTTATTGGACACACGTGTTTACTAAATGAATAGGTCTAATCATTTGTTTTAAATAACGTTGTATGATTTAATTTAAGTGATTCGTACCGAAGATATAAAATGAAATCCGTCCCTGCAGTGAGTAAGGGCAAATTCTGTTAAAGTGCATCACTTTGATCGAATTCAACTCCATACAGTTTTATTTCCATTCCATTCCCTTCCCTTCATTGGTTCACTAATTTATGTGCTCTTCAGTTGTAGTCGGAAATATCGTAATTACGAGCTACAAGCACACAAATGACGAATTCGTTCTTTGATTCAAAGTTTATCAAAACCTTACTATTAAATAGACTTAGCTACCTGACGGACTTCAGTCATAACAAAAT